>NW_009953761.1:4929928-5041565 GCF_000747805.2 Chaetura pelagica | reverse complement strand
CTTGGTAGCAGAAATACTTTTCTTTCTGTGTATTCCATATATACATTCTTAAAATTGATGTCTACTCATATTCATTTTGCTTGTGTTTAATCTTTCTTCGATGTTGCTACTCAGAATTTTTATTTTTTCTCATTTTTAGTGGGTGTGTTTACTGTTTATAACTAGTTAAAAAACCCCAAATACATTCACAAATAATAAACTATTTTACAATCAATGTACTACAGGGAGTGTGGAACACTTTTACGAAGCTGTGGGATCAATATGACAGACTGTCCCGACTAACTTGCAGTAATTATTAGAGTTTAATTTGAAGGAAACAGAAGATGCTGAATTTATCTTCTTGACTTAAAGACCAATTCTTCAGTTACTTGTGAATTACAAAAATTGGCAAGAGCCAGTAATAACAGTTAGTGCTTCATTTAAGATTGTAATGGTCAAAGTGCATGTCCAGAACACTAAATACAGTTCCTGACATGCTAAAATGTGACTCAGCTATATTCCAATCTTTATTAAATTTGTACTTTAGACAGGTCATTGAGATGGAGAGAAATAATATCTATATGCTACATGGATAGTCCTCATATTCTGGAGCCAATGAAGGATGAGTCTGGCAACTTGGAGCAGCCAGAACTTGTGTTCAGTGATATTACATGTCCAACAAAAATAATGAATAATAGAAGTTTTAGCTAGTATAGAACAACACTGGTGGCTTCAATGTACTGATACAAAAGTAATTTGTTAGAGATATGATTTATTTGTAAGGTATGATGGCTTATAGCTTTTATTACAGAGCTGCTAGAGATAAAACCAGAATCCAGGGCCTTGTTTTCAGTAAGTGAGCTTTCTTAAGACAATGAAAGTAGCACATGCTATTTTGCTTATCTTAATAAAAGGCTGTGTAGAGTAAATGAACATATTTGAGACAACAGGTGTCCACAGCTTTGTAGCTTCTCCATTCTGCTGTAGATTTGTGGCTTATGTGGCATGGGAAACAACAATGTGTTCGTTATACTTTCCACATAAATGCTGAAAAATAGCATATAGCAGAATCAAGCTCCACCCATATCTCCAGGGCCAGAAGTCTTGAGCAAGGTGAAATATGTGTTTAGCTTATTTATCACTTGAATAATGAGATCTACTACATTCTTCTGCAAAAGTGGTTTGTGCTTTTCTTATTTTTCAGCTTTCACCTTCACCTTCTTTTTTTTTTTCAATCTGAGCTTAAAATAGGTGAGTTCTTTATGAATATATTTGACTTCTAACTATTTTATGGACTAGTTATTCTTTCTAAAAAGGGGTAACAACTGATATATTGGAAAAAATAAACTTTGTTGTGTTTAAAGACATGCCAGCCTCACAGAGGGAGAGTGATGACCCTACTAATGAGACTGAAGGGAAAAAAGAGGCTAAATAAAAGATGTTTGCATAGTGTTTTAATAGGCAGGTTCCTTAGTAAGACTGTGGATTTTCTTTAACCTCCTGTATTGTATATAGAAAAGAGGAATTCAACACTAGACAGGTTTGAAAACTTATTAACATTTCACTATTTATTTCCAGTTCATACAGTTAAGTATGTTTGCATTAAGCAGACAATGTACGTAACTCTTCAAGGGAAGTATGAATAATTTGACGCCTCCTTGGGTATTTGTACAGTGTGAATTAAACAAAAAAAATAAATTCATGTGAATCTTTGGAAGTTTCACTACTTCCATTATAATAAATGCATGTATACCTAAGAGAAGAATATCTTAATGCAAGAATTATTGAAAAATTAAAAGCATTTAGGGTTAAGAGTATGTGTCTGAATTTACATCAAGTGTCTTTTCACTATCTCTTTGAACATACACACATCTTTTCGGTTCTTATCCATCAAGAGGTTTAAGCATGTATTAATGATTTGTCTAAAGTGGATGGGTTCTTGTGATCCAGAAACAAGATTGGTATTACAGAAACTTAAAGTGACTTTCAATTATATGAATTGCCACAACAATAATATCAGGAAGTAGGATATTTTAAGGAAAGAAAGGGAAAAAAATCCCAATTCCCTTTTTCCCCCTCCTTTATGTCACAGCTTAGATAATAATATATAGGATTAGAAACTGGCATGCTGTGTCACCATAGACACATTCCATAAGTTCCTATAAGAATAGGACTTTGGAATGTATATGGAAGTAATGTATATTAGACAACATTGAATACTGAAGTTGTAACACTGAAAATCTTCCTTACTCTAGCCCTATGTTCAATGATATCTTAAAACTATGCATTTTTCTGCCTAAATACTCTTTTGAATCTGGTCTGCTAAGCTCTCTGGGAATATATCCATCATTAATAAAGATGGCCCTATGTCTGTGCTGCTTCTGCTGCTCCTTTTTTTTTTGTTGTTGTTGTTTTTTTTCTTTTTCATTTTTTTATTTTTCCTTTTTTTTTTTTTTTTGGGGGGGGGGATAAAAACAGAAGAAGAGTGAATGATGGTATGACAGTTATTCTTATTTTTAATATTTTTTTTTCCTATTTCTATGTAATGGTTAGGATTCCATGGGCACTCAAATCACTCTTCTAACATAGAAAATTACAGCTCATGTATCTAGATATTTATCTGATACAACAGAAATGAGCTTATTTGCTGTTACATCTAGGAGAATTCTGTGTCCCATTTATTGCAAAAAAACTGTGAAGGAAAAAAAAAATTACTAAGTATTGATCAGATAATCAATAACATTCAGACACTAAATGTTTATTATGATTGTCAGAGACAGCCTTCCAAATGTAATAAATAATACAACTATATTAGTTTGTCTTCCAGACAGTTAAAACACTTCAATTCTTTACTTGATTTCATGTATTCAAAGGGATACTGTGACTATGAGGGACTACATTCTGAATCAATCTTATTTGTAAATCATGACACCGAGCCTAATATTTTTTTCCTATTTTTTTTTACTAGTATCTTTAAAGGAATATTAATATACAATTACAGAACTTTATGTAGTTAAACTATCCACTTTCAACACTTCTGTATGGAAAAGTATTGCAAAGTCTCTTTTTTATTTAAATGTAAAATTAAATTAACTCTGTAACATTTAAATTATTATGCAAACAAAAGACTTGTTTTCCAGTTAAGCTTATCAGGCATGAGAGAAGAACAAACCATAAATTCATCTGGATTAATGAATAAAATTCTAGTGAAAAGCTGTTTCCAGGATTGCTTATGTGCTTGGGATTGGGTTTTTCGTGTTTTTGTTTTGTGGGTTGTTGGGGTTTTTTTTGTGTGTGTGGTTTTTATTTGCTTGTTTGTTTTCTTTTGTGGATTTGTTTGTTTGTTTTGTTTTGTGTTGTTTTGTTGGGGTTTTGTTGTGGAATTTTGTGTATTATTTAAAACAAAATTATTGATTCAAAGAGCATTTTTTTACCATGTATTAATTCTATGATTGTGCAAAAAGTGAAGGAACAGAAGCTGAAGTGGCAGTAGCTGAAGATTCTCCATTTGTAACTGATGCTTTCTGTTGTGGGAAGAACCAGCATTTCAGCCCCTGGAATCTGTGTAACCCATCCCTGAACATCCACATTCAAACTCAAGCCCTTACAAAGTAAGCCATTCTGCACCTGAGTCAATGATATGCTGCTGACTAGAAAATATGTAACATAGTCAGTTTATAAGAGATTTCAAAGATCCTTTACCTTACTGGTGTAATCACCAAGGAAAAATATGTAGATATTGCATTTTAATTTATTACTGAACTTTTCCTAAAGAGCTCTACTTTTTCTATTATTTTCATTATATATTATACCAGAACAGAGTTACTTTATCTGATGTGATTAAAATGTCTCAAGAGTGAAGGAGAGAGGAAAATCTCAATAGAAAAAAAATGTTTGGAAAAACTTGTAGAAGTTTAATTACTTTTTAATATTCAGTGATCTAAGATTTAATTTAAACTAGAATGTCTTAAAAAAATGAGAGGTCATTCAGTAAAAATTACAAGCACATTAACTCATCAGAAAATAAGTCCCCTTTTACACAGAGAAATAGCTGTGTTGAAGAGCTATGTTGCATATAATTATACTTTTATAAGAGTTAGATCCTGAAATATTCTAAATGGACTACCAATTACAGACAGATGCATCCTGACTCACAGTATTTCAGAGCTAACTGAAATACTGACATGGTGTTTAGAATGACAACTTCAACTTCCCTTTTTATTCTTAATTCCTACCACTTGGCTATGGCAACATGTAATAGAGCATGAAAATACATCAGGATTCTCAAAACTGTAATTTCCATTTACTAAAATTAAGGGAAAAGAAAGAGCAATATTTTGCAAGGGCCTATATTGCATTGTGACTACTAGCAATGCAAATGTTTCTATTTTATACTTATTCTTGTTTTGCTTTGTTTTGTTTTTTTTTCTATTAATGAATAATCAAAAAGTTAAATGGCAATAATAACACTATTTTTTCAGAATTTCTGAGATTCTCAAAAGTCTTGTCCTTATTTTGCTTCAACCTGGCTTTATTTTCACAAGTGTTGAATACTCAGAGCTTCACTGGATTCCTGATTTTCTGAGGGGTGTATATGCATGATAAATAATGAAAACAATTAAGAAATAAATCAGGTAATAAACTTCATAAATTCAACAACAGTGAAGCAAAATGTGATTTATTAAACATTCATTATTACCAACTAACATTCTTCTTAAAAGCAAAGATATTTAAAGTCATAGTAATATAAAAGAGCTCAGGGTTTTAGGTATTAATGCTGAAGAATTTGAAAAACTGAAGAAAACCTGAAGGAAAACATACAAAGAACCAGCAGAAAAAAAAGAAAAAAAAGTTATTTTAGAACTGAGCAGTCCATTATTTTGTCTTGTTCCCTGGTTTTAGCTCATTTTTTTACACAAATTATTAGTAACAACAATAGTGATAAATGAGTACACACTATCCCTAAGACAAAGAAAAAGTATGAAATGGCATTATTTTTTTTTATTTTTTTAAATTTTTTTTTTGTTAAATATCATTGTTATTTCAAGTTCAGTTTTTGGAGAGGAACTTTTTCCTTAGGGAAAATCTACTTTAAAACTTGGTAATTACCATTCGCTGCCACTCAGCCATCAGCAGGTGCGTTTTAAACCTTAGTATGCTCACTCCAAATATATATTTATAAATTCAGTTTCCTTCCAAGCAAAAGGTACCTGCAATTCAGGTGGGGAGAAATGGTAATTCAGTAAGCCTGCTTTTGTGGAAGGAATGCATAAATCTTAATCTGAGTCATAATTCATAAATATTAATATCTTCTCTTTGCTCAAGAAGGATACTGAATCTCACTTTTTAATTACATAAAAACAGATTAATTTAAAACTTTCAAAACTGTTGATTTAAACAGATGATTTCACCTCACATCAGTGGGCTTCTGATTTTTTTTATTAATTTTTTTTTTTTTTATGAAAGCCTTCTTTCTTGAATTCAGTGCTTTGAAAAATGAAATTCTTTTTAGTGTATTTATACACTACTTGTTTTTATAAATTATTTCCAGATCTAAAACTTCTATTATTTGATGACTTCCTATATCCCAACACATAATTAGAATTTTCTTTTAAAACTAATATTATAATCATCAATTAGTCCACTTCTGATATAAACTTCATTCATTTCAAAATAATATCTTATTAAATCTATGAGTCATCCATGAAATACTTTATATCTTTCTAAACATAGGCTGTAATACTTTGTACAAAATACTTTTTAAAGCCTAAAGACAAAAGTAAGGGAACAGACCTACTTTCTTAGTTGTAACAGGATTTCTTATTTCTTGAGTAAGAAGTTAATCAGTTTTCAAAATCCCAGTTGTTATTGTCCAATTGCCACATATTTATTCCACAGAAATCTTAACTTTTATTTATAAAAGAATTTTAAAAGAACCCTGGCTCCTCTGTAGTGCTTCTGTAGGAATTCTGAAAAGTTTGTGATTTTTTTCTTTCTTTCAGTAGTTGGAAATCTGAATACAAAGGAGTGGGACCTGCTTCATATTAACTTGATAATTCTTCCTAAATTATGATTGCTGTTTTGTTTCTCTCTAATTCCAGAAAATTGGATTGGAAGAAAATCCAATGAAGACATGTTTATTTCATTTGTCCAGTTCATTATCTTGATAAATTTGGGAAATAACAAGTTTTAAGATGTATCAGGTTAATTCATTCAACAGCTTCTGATCAGTAGCAGACTAAGTACAAAAATGGGGTTTAATTAAGACATTCTAGGTAAAAGAAAATAAATAATAATTGAAATAGATAGATAGATAGATAGATAGATAGATAGATAGATAGATAGATAGAATAAGGTTTAATACAAATGCTGTTAATTCTCTTGAATGAATACCAACTTTTTTTTCTAGCCCACTTACTCTCTCTTTTATTTTATTATATTTTTATTTTTCTGGAGTGGGGGGGTGGGGTGGGTACAGAAAGGCCCCATTAACATTTCCTGTAAGCTATAATGCACTCTTCACTACCAACTTTAAATAATCAATATTAAAAACAAGGTACAGTTTTACAGAGCACTGTGTCTTATGAGTGAACTTCAGATCACCGTTTGGGATCTGTAAATATGAATTGTAAAGCCTTAGGTTGATGAACCATACAGAGGTGTAAAAATTGCTCAGACTAAATAGGAAAGAGATCAAAACCGTTTGCTTTAATGGCTGTAATTCAACAAAACACATCTTAATGCAGCCAGATGCATGAAGGGCATCAGTCAATCAAGACTTCAGACTAATGCTTTCTCTCAGTCAAAGCTAATAATACAATTCAATGACCAAAAAACTCACACACAAGGAGTAATTTGGCTCCTTTCTTTACACTAATAAGATAACTCATGGAAAACTATTTCCACTACTCATGTCCACATTTGGACTACTCAAGAGGTTGGAAAACACACTGAGATTTACAGAACTCAGTTTTTTTCATCTTAGTGAAGAAATGAGTGAACAGTGAATGGAAAAAATGAATAAATAAAGGAAGAAAAGTTACTTTGGGGTGGAAAAACTTTATATCAGTGACATAAAAACAATCAATGACATATATTACAGTGTTCAGTTCTGTGACCCATAAAGTTTGCATGCTCAACTGAGAAGTGAAAATCACAATGTGCTGGAGGAATGAAGGAATGCCATTACTCCTGCAATGTGGTTTAAAATAGCCACCTTATGGAGTTAATCAAGCCAAAAGGAAATGTCAAATAGCAGTCTATAAGTGATACTTTTGTTGCATGATTGTAAACAATTGCCTCAGAGATGCAGCCAAGTACCTCTGTGAAGCTAGAGTTCAGAGCCTGAAGCCTTTTAATGTGCCATGGCCCCTTTTGCATGGTTACTTACTGGTACTGCAATTATGTAGAAGAACTGTGTTTCAGGCCACAGTAGACTGCAGGCATTTAAATTTTTTCAGGTTTCACATCTCAGCGTTATGCCTTAGCCATCATATATACAGTACAAGTAGCAATCCTGCATTTCATTTTAAACAATCACTGGATAGCAAGGGTTGAAATAAGAGAGGAAAATTTAACTGCCTGCTCTCCTCTCAGCCATCCTTTGCAGACCAGGCTACCTCTTCCTTGAAAAACTTCTAGACCACCTCTATAACACCTCCCTGCTTTGCAAAAAGTGAGAGTCGCTGTATTCCAACTCTGTTGGGCTTGATTTGAGCACACCTACTTATTTTATATATTCACAGCTGCTAATTGTAAGGATGTCATTGTTTTGTGTCCCAAACTGATTATTGTTATTTCAGAAGCAGCACTTGGGGTATTGCATCTGCAGTAGACCACTACAGAATGTCAGGTTCTTCAGTGTGTGGGGCAGGGTTTTCCTGGATTGCTCTTTTCACTTGAAGGCTCCTAATAATACCACTCCATAGGTACCTTATTCTCCTTCATGCCTTTGTGAAAAATAGGGCCTTGTAAACTTTTGTTCTTTAAAAGACATCCTACAGCTCTGTATATAAGAAACAGGTTTCTGTGCATCTTTGAATCCTCCCATTTGTCCCATACCTTCATAAGGCTTATAGATAACTTGATTTCTTGCATTGCACTTAAAATGCTCATTAAACTACAGCTTTGCATTCAGAAAACTAGAATCTCCTCTAATCAGTATACTTCACCTGCATAATTACTAGGTCACTGTGGCCTCCTTCCTGTTCTTGTGTAGCTGCTCACAACAACGTGCTCTCCTGAGCACTCACATGCTTCTGCTGGTTAAAATCTGGGAGTTCAAATAGATAGGTATATGACTGAAAGCAACAGTGAGACTAGTTGCTGTTTTTCTCATATTTAAACACAGCATTTAAACTACTAGCTATGCTTTTTCCCATCTGTTTTACAAGGAAGAATTAAAAAGGAAAGTGTTCATTGTAGCTCCAGGTGCTTGCAATGCACCCACTTAACACAGATGGCAGAAGGCCTGCCTGTCAATGAGTAGAACTTCCTCTGCCAAGCAAACTAAAATTTGAGCTGAAATGGTTTTCATTTTGTTTTGCAGTTTTTTTCTTTTTTGTTTTTTTCTCCCACTCTACTCACAAAATATAGGACTTTTCCTTTACTATAGCTGATTAATAAAGTGCAGACTTTTTCTGATGCATGATATAGTTAAAAGTCTTGAAGGAGATGTGCTTCTCTTCCACCTTAAAAATTATCAAGGTTAAAATGCCTAAGAATTGGCACCAAATTCTTAAAGGAATTTCACTTGTGTCACTAATGGCCTCAGAATTTAAAATAAATTGAGGTGACCACAGAATTCTAGAAATTGAAATGACCTCCCAAGTCACTCAATTCATTTTTTACTATTACAAGAAAACAACTCATATAATGCCTTCATAAATTCCTAGACTTATCAACCAAGCTGGATTACTCCAGCACTTTTTTGATATGATTTCTCTGAAGTAGCTCTGCTCACTTAGCTGCCAAGTTGTTAATACCCATGGAACATTAATTTAGTGTCACATAAAAACTCAGAGGTTAGCTCTTATTCCTTCCTATGAGTTCTGTTTAATCCCTCTTCATTTGTATTGCCCCCTGGTTCCAGAGACTTACCTGTTTCCCCTAACATTTTGTAAGAGTACTGTGTCCTTAGCTTCTTTCCTATCAAAAATCAGATTAAGCAAATAAATTAGAGAAGAAATTACATGCACTGAAAATCCACATAACCTTTTGAGATGCACGCTTGCTTTGGTAGACTAAAAAACTCTTGATATCTCTTCATATGTGCTCATATGTATACAGCAAGTTATAACTTGCTTTATTGACTATATCTAAGGCATTTTTAGAGTAGGTCTGGCCTGTTGTCCTGCTGATACAGCCTGAGCTACTGAGAGTGTATTTGTTTTACAAAAAAGTATTCAGCACATATGTTAACAGGTCTCAGTCAGTGCAGGCTAACACAAGGCAGCTTTCCTGTCAGCTCTTTCTAGTCCAGTATTCTTTTGATATATTGCTCAGAGAGCACTAATCAGAAACATACAGCATGCCTAGTGGCAGCCAGATTACAAGAAGGAAATTTGTCTGGGTTTTGGTTGATTATACTTTTTTTTCCTGTGATTGGCTACATGAATGTACAGACATTTGGAGGCAGAGTTAAACATAACCTTGGAATTGGATAGAGTAGGATAAATTATTCTAGTAGTTTAAAGTATGCCTATGGACAGTCTTTCCTTTAAGCTAAAGAAGATATCAACTGATGTGATGAAGAAGTGCTACCACAGGGTACTAAAGATTGCCAGAATAGCTGGAGAAGAAAGGGGATTGCTGTCATCTGTATACATAAGACAAGAAGCTAAATAACCTGCTCCAAACTGCATCACTGAAAGGAATTAGACAGAGAAATTAAGGGAGAGACTGAATGTTGGATTAAAAAATTGCTTCAATTATGTCATTTTAAAACATGCATAATTTAAAAGTGATTTTACTGTTTTTTTTCCCCAGCTAAGTCTTCAAAGAGCCTTCTACTGCAGAGTGTTGTGTGGAAACCTTTTTCACACTGATCTGGTGCATACAAAAATTCTTAGTATCTCATAAAACATAGCTTTGCAAATACATTCCCTGTGGTCTGTATCCTCTGCAAGGATAATGTTTGGGCTATAAGTTAAAAATTATCAGTGATCAGTAGCTTGGCACACTGTCCTGATATTTGAAATGTACTACTTACTTGGCAGTACATCTGCTATTGGAGACAGTTCTACCTTCTGCTTGAGGTTATGTTTACAGGAGTGACTTTCATTTAAACTACTATCCTACCTGCCTTTAATTCTGTCTGTATTATCAGCAGTCTTGTTGCATTCAGCCAAATCTCTGATTCAGGTCAGTTGTCCTCATTTCAACTAGGATCAGCAATACCATTCTAATTTACACCGGACAAGAGAGTCCAGCTCTTCTGGTCTGTAAAGTCTGGATGCTTAGCAGGTTTTTCTAATCTTTGTTCAAAACTGAAGAAAGGATACATCCTGAAATTAACTTGCACACAGGTTCATTTGCCCTCTCTCTGAAAAGGCTATTTACACTCATGATCACTGAACACATTGGTAAATTTTATGGACAGTGTAGAATCAATGACTCTAAATGAAACAGGAGAAGGCAATTTACAGTACAGAAAGAGGAAACTGCTCAAGTTTGAGAGTTTACCAACAGAACTGTAATTATTTAATTGATATTAGAAACAATCAAAGCTATAATTGTTTAAGAAGGCCACAAATTACAGATGGATTTACCCAGGGATTTTAAAAAGAGTTAGAAATACTGAGGAATTAAAATACATTTCCCCTCCCCAGTTACATGGAAATCTTGAAATGGAATTAAAGAGAAGTCATACTTCAGATTTTACTCCAAGATAAAATATGCACAAGATTAGTATTCTGAAAACAAATTGCATCATAATTGTCTGAGAGCACCTTGCCACTAGTAGGCATCTTTCCTTGTCACAAAAATGTGGTGATCTTTATTCATTTTACATAGATATTCCATATAAGCCCTGCTTAAATTAAAACCCCATGTTGTCTTTCTCATAGGCACCTTTTTCATCCTTTGCTCTGTATTCATCTTTCTTCTCTTGAAGCTAAGATATTGAAAAGGATAAATTTGGCTTGATAGCACTGTGTATAACGATGCTACTGCGGGTTGCTAGGATACCATTTGGTGGTCAACGGTCTGTATTGCAGCTGCTTTTACTTGCCAGGCTAACAGACATATTAGCTTTTATTCCTCTTAATACTTGATCTACAGGAAGTTTCCCTTCATTTTATTCCATTTTGATTTGGGGGGCAAGTAAGCTTAGTGAGAAACACATGGGTGAGAGATAGATATGTATTATTTTATTTTCAGTCAATCTAAATACCAAATACCCCTATGGCTTTAAAAAAGAAACATATACTAGTCTTTGTTTTATACTTTTTCTGACATGAGTTAATACAGGATATAATCCGATGTCCTTTAGAGCAAGTGAGAGTCTGTCACCATTTTATTATGACTCTGATAGCAGCCCTTGACTGTTTTCCTGAGGATTTTGAGGGCTAAAAGCAAGAGATGGAATAAGTTGAGCTACACAGCCATGTGGTCTAGCTGGTGGGATCTATAGTTTCATATCCTTATGGGATGCATGCAGAAAAGATGTGTAAGAAAGTAACACTTGAGTTACTCAAGAGAAAATTCAGTTCCACAGCAACAAATAATATTGTTTTCTTTTGATAGAATTGGTTATGAAACATTTACTTCTGGTGACAGTTCCTAAGTCCTGACCATTTCTAGAAATTAGTCAGCTTGACTGAGAGACAAAATATGAGTTTTCTACCTTAAAGTTAGATATCATTTCATGGAAAATACTAACAACTAAACAAAAAGCACCCTTCCATGCTTATACCTTACTTTCCCTTTGTGATCTGATTCCTGCTTCTGTTCTGGAGCTCAAGGTAATGGTGCATTGTTATGGAAACACAAAAAAGCAATAATCTACCATGACATTTGAACTTTAGTCTTCAGGTATTCAAGGTGTGAAGAACCAAGATAGCAGTATGTATCTCTTCTTTTGGAAAAGACAAAAAATCTACAAACAAACACAATGCTCTCTAGTACCTTACATTGTTTTTCTGTATGATTTAGATCAATAAGAATTTTCAGTTAATTTCTGGCTGAATAGGACCTGAACATCCTGTCTTAAATGCATTAACAAAAATTTAGGGAATAACCACTTGCATGTAAAGTGTATTTCTTCATATAATATTTGTCCAGCACACGGACAAGTAATTATATTCATAGTACACAAATCTAACTGAGAAGTGGTCTTTATAAAAGATGTCATTATTAAATCTTCTGTAAAGCATGTTACTTGTGGAGGGATACATCTCAACAACGTATTGACTTTATGTACCTGACTGAAGTCAATACAGAAGGAAGCATAGGTCTAGTATGTGATTTAACTTACCTGGTTTAGACTTCTAACTGTAATATGAGATACATTGCACATGATTCTCTTGAAAGATAATAGAAGAAGCCTGAGGTTATAGACAACTACATTTAGTCAGATTAATATTAATCTTTCATATAGGTTATTGTCATCTAATTTCATCTCCTAAGACACTGATATTTTGTCCTTTTTGTATTCAGAGGAAAGAGAAAATTGCCTTCAGAGAAGAGTTCATCGTCACTGATCTAGATTTGTTCAGAAAAGGTTTAAACTCCCTTTAGAGATGCCTAAATTTCACTTGACTGTAATGGGAACCAATATTGCAGTCTAGACTAAGCATCAAAATTTCAGAAGCCTAAGGTTAGGTGATATGAATGCCACCTTAATGGGTGTCTATGATTTTACAAAACAACATAACCTGCATACAATAAAAGTAATGACTCACAAGCAAATATTAGTAAATTTTACAGAGGACACATGGTATTTGGATTAGCAGATGGACATCAGGTAACAGCTGATTAGGAAGTTACTCCCTAGTGTGTTCAAATATATCTGGACAGAAGGTACACAAATGGTATTGCAGGACATATGTGGACTCAGTGAAAAATTCTGGCCACATGCAATGTTGCTGGCCAGTCTCTGGCATTCCTCTCTCCACATTCCTTTATGGCCATCACTGAATTCATGATTACTAACATCTGCACATTATACTGGCAGTGCATCATCTTTTTCTGGCAGCTATGGATGCCAGTGAAAGACTGTTAACACTTTGCTTAAGGCATGGGCAGTTGGGTGCAGTGGAGTCCATGCAGTTTGTTCTGAGAGTTTGCTGGATTCTTGGATACTGCAAATACAAATAACTCTAAAACCACCACCGCCACCAAACTCAAGCTCTAGCCAGGTACCTTAAAATTATCTTGTATTTCAGAGTATTTTCTTAAAAACAGATTCTACTATGAAGCACAAAAAAGTTTAAAAGCCAAACAAAATACTGCCAGTAATAAAGAAACCAAACAGTATTTTTTGTGCAAACTATAATTCCTAGCCACTTTGTGCAGCTGCTTTTTCTGTAGCATTTTGTGCCTAGTTTCCAGGGGAGAGATTGAAAACAAGTTTTGATTATATAATCCACCTGCCTTCAACCTCATCAGCAAAAAAGCAGTAATAAATCTACCTTGTTTGGTTATGAACTCACGATAATACTTTATCATTAGAAGTACACAAAGAAGGTATTATGCATCAATAGACCTAAACCTTGTCAAGTCAATGACCACAACCTCCTGTCTTATCCCAAAAAGTCTCAGTTATGAGGATGCTCTGAATTTTTTCTTGTACTTTCTATTGACTCATAATTGAGTTTAGTGATTCGTCTTCTATAATAGCAACACCAGTGACAAGCATGCATTTTGTCAATTTGACTCACCAGGGATTTGGGGGTTTTGCTTATTCTTAAGTAAAACTGGTGGATTTTTTTCCATGAAAAATTCAGCACAAAAAAGAAAAAACGTATTTTCCATGAAAAGCTGGGGGGAAAAATTCTGAACAGGGAAGAAACAAGGAAATGAGAAAGTTCTTAAATTATCTTACCTGAATTTCCCGTGAAAATTATTTACATGTCTATTGCTACCTCTATTCAGTGAAGAGATATTTGCACCACTGACACTACAAGAACATCTATATAATTGATTTCTGCTTTTGGTTGGACATGGATAATTTTATTTTATTTTATTTTATTTTATATTTTTAAGTGGTTAGCAGTGTATGTTATGTAGTTCAGGCATGTCTAATCTTTTCTTGCGAGGATCTCAATACTGAAAAATCTTCTCATAATCCAAAGTCACACTTATCCTATGGCACACGAGTCAAGAGCAGTTCACTGACAGAAGATACCTATGATCCTTAGACAGTTATTTATGCAACAATCCACTGTGGACTGAGAGTGGAATGAGCAGACAGCTGAGTCCTGAGAGACCTGCTGATGTTGGCTTAAACAGCCAGTGCTGGCTCATTTCCTCACTTATGGTGCACATCCAGAAGGCTTTCCACCAGGAGAGCTTGCCCGCAGCCATTCACATCTCAGTTTCTGCAACGGATCCACACTTGAGCAGTTCAGATGCCACAGGTTTGCCCATCTGGTACAGTTAAACCTATGGCTGCCACTTCCCTACTAAAACACAGCAATGACTTTCCCCACCCTTGACATCTTGCTGAGCTGGCTGAATCTGATAACACAATATCTGCTCATAGCAAGGGAATATAGATTTTGGCGAAAATACAGGAACTCTTTCATGAATTTGTCTCTGCTCAAGTCTCATTATTCAGCTTTACATCAGTTCTTATCTCTGGCTTGCATTACTACTGATGGTTACATCCTAATCTGTCACAGCTAGTATCACTTGCCCATTCCTGGTGTTGCCGATTTGCCATTGGTACCTCTATCCCGTGGGTAAACAGCTTCTTTGTGATTTAGCTGTATTAACAAAAAAGATTACCATTGTCAGTTTGGCTCTGCTGTCCCTTTTCCTTCTGCCTGAGATTATCTTCTCCATTAGATATCCTTACAGAAGTGCTGTTACAAGTACTCTGTAATTTGCATCAGTCAGAATGACCTGGAGTAAAGAAGCCTTGTTATTTGCACATTTTAAAGTAACCCGATTTGTTTTGATTAAAGTGTCTTCAGGATCAGGGACTGAGAGGAGACAGCCTCTCACAATCAAATGATACTGGGTCAGCCACTAGTAAACAGTTGCTGGTGGCCTAGACATGAATCTTATGCAGACTGTCTGTTCATTGTTAACTTGAAAGCAAGCCCTATGTGTGATTTCACATCTCCCAACACTTTTCCTTACGTGATGCCCACAGATACCTTTTCACCGAGACACTTTTTTTTGGACATATTTCATGAAAATGTCCTGCTGCAAGCTTTTCTACAGGAGAACAATGCTGCATCTGCACAAAACTAGAGTCCACCTTTGAATCCATTTCTCATTGGCATTTGAGACATTTTGTGCCTGTGCTGAATAAAGCCTAGAGTATGTTGACACAGAGAATGCAGCAATGGCTCCAGATAGATTTGAATACAGCTGCCACAAACAGAGCTATAATTCTACATGAGCAGGATCTGATTATCCGATTTGTTCATAGGAACCAATATCTATTTTACCTTTGCAGTATGTTTAAATTACTTTTGGGGTTGGCTATTTACAATATTATTTTTTTTTACTGCCACTTAAAAACCTTATGGCTGCAGAACTCACTTGCCAGTACTAAGGTTGCTCTGTTCCTGTCAGAAATAACAGGAATGGCATGATCTGCTCAGATTAAATAAAATGTAATTTCCAATCTATATAGTTCAGCATAAATAAAATTTTGCCTTTTTGGCAAGTTCTTTGTAGAATACTAAGCCATAGAATGTTTCTGGAATATTCATTTATTTTGCAGTTTGTATCCTCTTACTAGTGGCTTCTCTCATCTTCATCAAATCAAGAATTTAGCTGTCAATCCTGGCTGATCGGGGAGGTCCCAGATGACTGGAGGTTGGCCAATGTGCTGCCCATCCACAAGAAGGGCCAGAAAGAGGATCCAGGGAACTATAGGCCTGTCAGCCTGACCTCAGTGACTGGCACGATTATGGAACAGATCCTCCTGAGTGCCATCAAGTGGCATGTAGAAGACAACCAAGGTATCAGGTCCAGCCAACATGGATTTATGAAAGGAAGGTCCTGCCTGATCAATCTCCTCTCCTACTATGACTGGGTGACCCCCCCAGTGGATGAGGGGAAAGCTGTGGATATGGTCTACCTCGACTTCAGCAAGGCCTTTGACACAGTCTCCCACAGCATCCTCCCGGAAAAGCTAGCAATCCATGGCTTGGACAGGTGTACCTTTCAGTGGGTTAAAAACTGGTTGGATTACCAGGCCCAGAGGGCGATGGTGAATGGAGCTGCATCCAGCTGGCATCTGGTGACCAGTGGTTTCCCCTAGGTATCAGTACTGGGCCCAGTCCTTTTCAACATCTTTATTGATGACCTGAATGTGGGGATTGAGTCCAACCTCAGTAAGTTCACAGATGACACCAAGCTGGGGGGGAGTGTCGATCTACTGGAGGATAGGAAGAAGCTGTAGAGGGACCTGAACAGTCTGGGTCAATGGGCTGAGGCCAATGGCATGAAATTCAACAAGACCAAGTGCAGGGTCCTGGGGGAATTGTGGCTGGAGAGCACCCCAGCAGAGAGGGACCTGGGAGTACTGGTTGACAATCAATTGAACATGAGCCAGCAGTGTGCACAGGTGGCCCAGAAGGCCACTGGCATCCTGGCTTGAATCAGGAATACTGTGGCTAGCAGGAGTAGGGATGTAATTCTTCCCCAGTACATAGCACTGGTGAGGCCTCATCTTGAGTACTGTGTACAGTTCTGGGCCACTCACTTCAAGAAGGATATTGAGGGGCTGGAGCAGGTCCAGAGGAGAGCAACAAGGCTGGTGAAAGGACTAGAGGGAAAGTCTTATAGGGATAGGCTGAGGGAGCTGGGGTTGTTTAGCCTGGAGGAGACTCAGGGTGGACCTTATCACTCTCTTCAACTACCTGAAGGGAGGTTGTAGTCAGGTGGAGGCTGGGCTCTTTTTCCAGACAACTAGCAACAAGTCCTCAAGCTGCTCCAAGGGAGGTTGGATATTAGGAAGTACTTCCTCACGGAAAGGTTGAATAGACATTGGAATGGACTTCCCAGGGAAGTGGTGGAGACACTGTCCCTGGATGCGTTCAAAGAAAGTCTGGATGTGGCACTTAGTGCCATGGTCTAGCTGATGTGGTGGTGTTAGGTCATAGGCTGGACTTGATCTTAAAGGTCTTCTCCAGCCTTGGTGATTCTGGGATTCTGTGATCTCACGCTGCTATTATCAAAATGATAAGCCTTCCTGTACTTACTTCGATTAAGGAATACTGTATTAGGCAAACACTAACATTTAGTTGTGATTAGTGCAGGGATTTCAAAATAATACTATTAGGTTGTTGAGATTTCTGAAATATCAGGTTATGGACAGGTATAAATAAAAATACTCTCCAGTAAGACTTTTCACTTTCTGGGAGTATCAGTCAGTTTTAGAAACCACCAATGGAAACATTCCTTGCAATCTTTTTAATAAGTATTTAAGACTAATTTAGAGGTGCAGACAGCAATACAAAGGCCACTGACAGCAAGCAGTTATTTGCACAGTAAAATGAGTGTGTGTGCTTCTTGCTTAGTCTAAAAATAATTGGTTCATAAACTTTAAATGTATTGTTAACCTAACCACATAGTTAAGGTCAAATATAAAACCAGATAAGTTCTCTAGGTTTATATTAGTTGATGCATAGGTATGTGCATGCTCACATTTAGTACCCTTGAATACACAATATGGTAACATGTTCTGCAGAAAACAGATTTTACAGAGTGAACAGTGACAGCAAAGCCTAGGGACAGGAGAGATGAAAGAATTTTGTTTTCCCTGTATTGGAGAATCTTAGTATTCATTAAAAGTCAAATATCAATATAAAGCTTAATAAATCCTGGGAGAAAGCTTTTGTCATTGTGGGATTTGAATAATTTGATCCTTTGTGAACTAGAGGTAAAACTATTGAGATAAAATATTGGAGAATACAATATTTATGTTAATAGGTATTTAAATAGCATTTTTCTAACTCTCCTCTATAACTCAAAAATACCACCAAATATTTACTCTTGTTGAGGAGACACCAAGAAGATAGAAAGAGCTTGCTCTAGGGATTCATTTAAGTTACTTTGCCATAGAATAGACCAGAGGGGAGTAATAAGGAAAATCCTTGTCTTCACAGAAAAGGCTTAAATCAGGTGATTATTTTGGCTAGCCTGTTCCCCAGCACTTGAGGGAGTAGAAGTTCAGTTAACTTCAGAAAGAAGTGATTGCCCTTCTTTAAGTAGGTAGCACTATGACATGTTTTGCAACCTTCATCTGAATGAAACAGATGACTTTGTTAAGGGAAAGCTGAATTATTTGACTTGTAGACTCAGGAGGTTTCTTCCCTCATTTTGTTTGCTGCTGTTCTCATTTCCAGGTCCAACCAGTAGCAGGGTGGTACACGTGTCCCAAAGATACAAGAACACCTGTCGTGTGAAGAGGACACGGTTGCACAAACTGCGTAGCTGGTGTAGCACTTCAATATATTTACAAATACAGATAAATTGTATATAGAATAAATTACATGTCTTCCAGGGAGGGAGAAATGCAACTGAGTCAAGAAAGAGTAAGGAAACCCTTGCTATGGATGAAGGCCAAAAAATCTGAAAAAACCCAGGCAAGGGATGACATACCTGGGGAAACAGGAAGGATAACCACGTTTTTAATGACTTAGAGGCCATCTAGGGATTTATCTAGACATCCAGAGGTTCAATTCAAGCACAGCCTGGTGAAGCACATCTTCTGGAGTGATGCCAGGAGAGAAGGTGGCTGTGAGAGGGAGCGCCACCTTCTGCTAAATTGTTAGAAATCTGAGTGGGAAGCAATTTAAACTGAAGTTTTCAGTTCTAGGCAACCTGCAGGGCAGATGAATTGAAAGCTGAAAGCTGCAACCAGCCAGTTCTCATAACAGCTACTCTGGAAATTGCTGCAGAAGTTTTTTTCATTTCATTTAAGACTGGAGGACTGGCTTTCTTTGTACAAACATCATGATAGGACAAGGTGTCATTTGCTTCCTGAAACAAACTCAATATCATATTACAACAGTACCAGGTCACAGTCACTCTGAAATTCTCGTCAGTGTCACAAATGTGTGAAGTTGGATGACGATTGGTGAGTTAATCTCCTCTAAAGGGGGACTGTTAAAATAAATGATCAGACATAACATAATGCAAATAACCAATTAAATAAATAAATAATTGATTTTATTTAAAATAATTAAAATAATTGAATAGAGTGTCTCATTTTCAGATGAGATTTTCTTCTGTGGACAGCTAACTATTACACATGCAGTCTCCCTCTTCACCTTTTTTTTAAAACAGAAAGTAACTTAAAATAAGTGTCATGCCTTGGAATGGCCAAGAAACAAAAACTGTGCCTTCTAAAAAAAATCAGATTTGAAAACTTTATCTGTCTGTTTCCTAAAGGGTGAACTCTAGATCATCTGATTAAAAACAAAAAAACAAAAAAGAAAAAAAGAAAAAGAAAAAAAAACACAAAAAAACAGGAGCATTACCCAAGAATACTCCATTACTTGGTTGCAAATAACTCAGAACCAGAATATTAAGTCCGCATTAGAAAAGGATAAACAGAGTGAATGAAATTAATTTCTATTTTCCGTTGCTCACATTGATGCCCTAAATAGTAGATAATCACCTATTATGGTTTTATAAAACAAATGTCTGTACACTTTTGTTTGTTTTATTACCTGCATTTATGAAAGTTTTTAAAGGAAAGGTATGTTTGTAACATAATATTTGCCTTGAAGCTGTGTAGAAGAAGGCCAGAAATGGTTATAAAGAAAACATGGCAGAAATAAATGAGTGTGATCTCTCTTGATGTTTTACAGACTTGCACAAAAAAAAGAAAAACCCAAGCACAAAATGTACTGCAAGAAATGTTGGGGGCAGCATGTAAATCTTTTGTCATGTATGTAATTGTTGCATTTTTTTTATATTCAATGGTAACTTGTCTAAAACACAGATAAAATACCATACGTCATCTCAGCATAAGAGAGTGGAATTTGTGTGTCACATTTGATGTTCATGCCCTGTCAGCTTACTAACTGTGGATCTGTATGCCCTCAACAATGGGAAAAGATTCTTGCCAGACTCTGTGTTTTTGTTCATTACAGTCAATATATTTGTAATTATTTTCTATATCTTCTCTGACATACTGAATCACTGTATCTTATTACAAACATACTATTCCTAAAATGTTTGTGCCTTCACTGTTTTACGTCACTTCCGGGGAGGTGAATTGATGGAACATATAAATGTAAAGAAAAGTTCTGTGAAGGCAAAAAAGAATTAATCACAACTAGTCAAAGCCTTGAATAAGTTTGAAGGAGGGAAGTGAGATGTGCAGGATCTGTAGATCTTTATACACCTGTGCTGTGTATAAGCTGCTTGACAAACTATCAAGTATTATGTACCGAATGAAAAAAAAAAAAATAGAATACAAAGCAGATGGGACATGAACATTTAAAACTAATGTTTCTATGTTTAAAATATTTTCTGATTATAATTTCTTTTTAAAGTGCAACATTTATTCCACATTAGTTATAAAAACAACAACAACAACAAGAAAAACCAAACAAGAAAACTGTGGAGTTAGATTCATGGGTGTACAATCTCCAGTTATAAATGCTGAAATTGTGAAGTTAACTTTCTTTATTGAGTTCCAGTATTGAATCTTATGAACCTTCAAAGCCACATGGTGCAGAACAGAAGGTAAATTTACATCAATTAATTGTTTTATGAAAACCTGATAAAGAATCACTATCCTTGAACCACTTAGATTAATGAACCTAAATATAACACATGGATGTATCTGTGTATATAGTGCTGTGTTATAGAATACTAATTGCTGCCATCAATCACAAACCTAGTTACAGTTGATATGCGAACTACCTTCACTGATTTTGAATGAAAGAATAGTATATTTTTTCTTTTATGTAGGAATAGCTAAAGCAATATAAACCAGGGGTAAAAAGTAAATTAAGAATAACAATTGCAATGTCTAGCAACTCAGCATAATTTCTAAACTAGTTTCTCAGCTTTTTCTCTAAACAGGGCTATAAAATAGGTAGCTAATCCCAGCTATCTCAGATAAGACAGAAAAGAAGAGCTTCACTCTACTGTCTACAAACCTGGGTTTCCCAGCCAGAGGTGAGATTCAGCTGCCCTAACTTAGATAGATGTCTATAAAGTAACTGTGCAAGATTAAGACATTTTTTATGAACAGTTAGGTCAATTAAATCACTGTGAACAAAGAGATTTCAGCAGAGATAACAATTAAATAATGAATTATTCTTTTAATGAAAATAATCTGACAATGATGTATGACTACAACTGTTGCACCTGTTACTAGGATAATCCAGGAAATTATAGTCATTGACTATTGCATGAGTCAATTTTTTATTATTTTTTTAACTGTTTTTCCTCTTGTAGACGCCTGTTTTCCCCTCATGTCTTCCCACTAAAAGGGAGGCAGGTTCCATTAAAAGGAGATCCAATGAAACAGGTGCTACTTAGTCACCTTGCAGTAAATTTTGTGTCCTCCTCTTTCTTTCAGTCCTCCAGTGCTTAAGCTCATGGCCTGAGTTTATATGGTATTGGGAAATATTTGGCCAGATTTCAGTTTTTGGTTACCTGCTCCAACAACAGCTACTACAGACAGGTCTCTACTTCCAAACATATTTTTGTACATGCATATGTGTGCACTTGTCTTTCATATTATCATGCACCTTCACATATGTATATGAGCATATATTTGTGTTAAAAAAAGTATTTTCTTTAAAGTAAAGCACAAACAGTGTGGTAAATTAAGTGATCAGGGCACTAAAGCAGGACACTAAATTCCTGACTTCAGAGACTTCTGTCATACTCCTGACTCCAAGATTAAGTTGTTTACACTGTTTCCACCCTCATAGTGCTGTTTATTTATAACATAACTCTTTGGCTACCAAGGACTGAATCTTACTCTGACTCTAATTTAAGTTTAGAAGTCCAAGTATCTACACCTGAATCTGAGTTAGTCATTCTAAGAGGGACAAATAAGCAGCTCGGAGGTAGATGTTAACAGCTACATCTGGTCATATTACCTTGATTCTTGGGCTTCAATTATTTACCAAAACAGACAAACATGAGTTAACTGCCATGATAGCAAACTGCTCTTCACAGATGGGAGTAAATAGAGAGTTCTGTAATGCACATTACTCCCTAGATGTCAGAAAACAACACATACCAGAGCTGAGAGGCAGCAGCAGACCGTCAGCAAAAAGTGCCCACTTATTAATAAAGAGGCATATATTTGGTTACATGGAAGATAATTTGCTGGGATTTCTGAGAGGGTTTGTTAATAAACTGGACATCCATAACCACGTATGAGAGATGCAGCTATTCCTAAATCAGTGTCTTAAAGTAATCAAACAGGCAACAATATAGCAATAATATTTTTCAAAGTATTCTTTCTGGCTAATTAATAATTTTCTAGAAACTTCAGTAAAATACTACTCTGTTAGTGATCCTGTTTAGAAGTGAGTTTCATAATGTGTCATTAGTCATCTTTCAAAATTAATAGTCTTTCTTGCATTCAATGAAAGAAATTTTGGTTGGACAGAGAAATGAACAATGAATTAATGCAGATTTACAGTGGAGTTATTTTCCTTATTTTTCCTAGTACCAGATAAGTTAGTACAGTTCTAAGAAATCTTATATCATCACCTTCTGGTACAATATTATTTTTATATTTCTTCTTGTGTACAGACTTGAGAATTAGACTCGGATTGAATTGATAAATTTCCTACATGGCTGTAAATATTTACTCTTTATTCTAGGTAAATTAATATTTTCTTGGAGTTTCCTGTATGTTTGCAGATGTCTTTGTTCAGAGTACAATTATTCTACGTAAAAATATATGAGATGTATCAGTAGTTGTGACCTCTTTGTCATTGGCACTTGCTGATAAATTTCTCAAAGGAACTCTGCCGACGGCTGGGACTGAGAGAGGCTAAACTTTGCTGAAGGAAATCTATCACATAGTGAACTATGCTTAAAGCTTGCTTATTACAAGACATGAAAAATAAATAGTATGAGTTTGATGCATATTTTTTCACCCAGAGAATGACTTGGGGCATAATGGACTGCATTCAGGAATCTTCTGTTATTTTAGTCAATGTTTTATGTATTTGCTTTCATTTTCTGCCAAAATATAGTCATACTTTTTTCAGGGGATTACTTTTACTTTTAGTCAGAAAATAACATTTAGAAAAGCAGTGTATTTCACACCTTTTAACTTAAGCCCTGGAACTTGTATTGTGTCTTTGTCCACAACAGAAAGTTTTAAACTACCAAGAAACCCATGTGATGTATTGGCAAAGAATCCCACCATAATTTGGTGTAATATGCACAGGGCTCAGCTGCAGAGGTTCCAGTGATTGAAACAGTAACAGAATGGGCTTATTACTTACAAAGAGTAAAAGTAATCGATAAGCACAGGTAGCACTGGTATTGAACTTCATTGTCTATGTGTAGTCCAAAATTTATTGCAGAGGAGAACATACGGGATGCTATACTTTTTTTAGCACCACAAAATGCCCCAAAATAAAGTAAATAATAGCCATGGAAAAACACAGTAGGGTGGTATATTGCCTCTATACAATAAGACAACTAACATGAGTTCATACTGGAACTGAAGACATATTATGAAAATTAAAATGTAAGATAGCTTTTCCATACAGCAGTTAAGAAAACAAATAATTACTGGATATTCGGAAAATGAAATATCAACCATTTAAAATCGGAACCTTTAATGGGTGAAAAAGAACAAAAACAGAAGGTAGCAACACATTCTACAGTTATTCAGAACAGTAATTCTAGTTATTAATTTTCAAATAAATTTGGACATTTATTAGAAATTCATTAATCATGCAATATAACTTTTACCAGGGCCTGCAGTGGTAAAAAATAGGTGAGTTTTAAACTAAAAGAGGGTATATTAAGATTAGATATAAGGAAGAAATTATTTTCTATGAGGACTGTTGGAACAGTCCGCCCAGAAGAGTTGTGGCTATCCCCTCCCTAGAAGTATTCAAGGCCAGGTTGGATGAAGATTTGAGCAACCTGGCCTAGTGAAAGGTGTGCCTGCCCACTGCAGGGGTAGTGGACTGGATGATTTTTAGATGCCGCTTCCAACTCAAACCATTCTATGATTTTACATATCTGAGTTCAATATAAGTTTCTATAAAACCTGCAGGATCCTTAAAGTGCATTTCATTAGTGCACAAATACATGCATGTCTATGTGTGTATATACTCCCAGAATCCCCCAAAACATGTGAATTTATGTCTTCAGTTTAATATTTTGAGCTGTTGCATCTGATGTCTTAAGGAATCTTATCATTTAACACCGCTTCTCAAGTGAGAGCTTACTTCTTTTCATTCTAAAGATACTGCCAAAAGGTTAATTTTCTCTTTAAATAGATCTAAATGACTACTGGGGATAAGTATATGTGATTATTTTTTTTTTTTTTTTTTAAATTTAAAAATACCATATCTGTCTGATTGAATGGTATAGTAAAAACATTAACAAAATTTGACATTAAAACACATAAATATTTTTTGAACCAAGTTTTAATTTGTATCTGATACCTGAGCCAAAGTGCAGAGTAAAAAAAATTAATTACAGAAATAATCAACTCATTAAAAAAAATGTACTGTGTGATAGTAATGAACATGATTTACAAGTTAAAATATAACATGTCCTACAAACTGGAAAATATATTTATGAAGGTCATTGATGGGGAGGATCAACTTAGGTAAATTATTGATAATGAACTGGTTGCTCACCTTTAATATTTAGGAATAGGCAGGAGCAGCATGGGGGCGATGGGGTCTGTCCCCACCATAACTGGATTAAAAAAAAAAATCTTTCTGAGTCCTATTTACCTCTTGTGCTAATGACTGATGGTGTGCATCAAGCCTGGCACCGCAACATGCAGGAACAGTGGGTTTGCTTCTCAATAGATTATATATGCATGCACAGTAGTCCTCAGTAGGGATTTCCCTAGCTGCCAGCCAGAAGAGGCTATCATGGGTTCATGATGAAGAAGCCCAGAGGAGCTGGGACCTTGAGCACCAGCAGTGTGAAATATGTGTGTGTGTGTGTGTGTGTGTGTCTGCTCACATGTCTCAGAATACAAATTTTTGAATACAAGATTTCTATCCACTTCCCATAACCCTCCTGCTGAGCAAATACATTTTTGATTGCATGTCACTGAGTGGTGTAGTTTTGTTCTTGCAGCCACTCCACTGAAATTTCCTTATGGCAAGCAATGTACAAGAGTAATGGCCCTTTTTTCTGTCTTACAACCTCTAGCAGCTAAATATTCTTGCCTTGTCAGTATGATATTAATAATGAATAACCAACACGTTTCTTGCTTTGTATATTTTTCTCCTGCACCTCCTCTGTGTTACATGCATACATATCCACATGTACCTTCACACACACACAGAAAAATGTACTCAAAATTTTTCTTTTTAAATCCCCACCAGCTAAAAATCACTAGAATTACTACAGGTAATAGGATTTAATATTTCACTGGCTCTGTTAATTCCTTTATGCTTAATAACCTGAAATTGAAGACATATCTCTTCTACACTCCTTTCTCTCGCCTCCTTCCCATCTTTGCTTGGTGCCTCTGGTGATATATCTAAAACTTTTCCTTTTATTATGGTTCCAAACAACAAGTAAGATATATCATGTAATGCAGAACCTTCATAATGGTTAGTCTGTACTAATAGTTTTTTAAAACTTCCAGAAACAAGACAGCATTCACATGAATTTTTTTGTGTCACATCCTATAAGTACTGATTGTCATGTTAATGTTAATGATCTAGAAAATTTCTGGGTTTTGTGGAGTTAATTTTAAAGAAATTAAAAAGATATATATTCTAAGTGTACTCAAGTTTTTAATTCGAATTCCAGCAGATTCAATTGCATTTATAATTTATATATATGTTGGCATCACACAGACCTGGTGGGATGGCTCCTACGATTGAAGCATCAGAATGGAGGATTATAAACTTTAGGAAGGACAGGCAGGGAAGATGAGGTGGGGATGCTGCCCTCTATGTCAAAGACCAGCTGGAGTGCATGGAGCTCTCCTTAGGGACAGATGAGGAGCCAACTGAGAGCTTACAGGTTAAGATTAAAGGGAAAGCAAGCACAGGTGACATTACAGTGGGGGTCTGCTACAGGCTTCCTGACCAGGAGGACAGTATAGACGAGGCACTCTAAAGACAGATAGGAGAAGCTTCACAAGCTTCACGAAGGCAGTGAGGTGCTCAAATAGGTTGCACAGGGAGGTTGTTGTTGCCACCTCTCTAGAGGTGTTTAAGGCCAGGTTGGATGAGGCTTTGTGCAGCCTGGTCTAGTCCCTCATAGCAGGGAGGTTGGAACCTGATGATCTTTAAGGTCTCTTCCAACCTTGATCACTCTATGATTCTATGATTCTATAAGAATCTTGGCCAAGTATTTGTGCACAACTATAAGATTTTTTTTATTTTTTTATTTTTTTTTCCCTAGCTTGTAAAATAATTTGATTTTGCTTAAAATACTACACAGGAATTTTGAACACTACTTGGCCTTTATTGTAGATTTGGATGTTAGCCACCACGTACTTAAGAAAAAATTGCAGGTCAGTTATGTACTAACAGTGTACATGATATACTGAAGAAGGTGGCCTTCAACTTAAAATTCATGGCTACTGTAAGAATATAGAAACAGGAGTATATAATTTGATCAATGGTTCATCAGTGTAAGATGGATGTCAGTATCCTCTTTGGCATTGGCAGGAATAGATGGGTAGGTAAGGATACAATTACAATGGAAACAGCCACATGACTGAAGTGATGCAAGCAAATAACTTGCTTTTGTTTTGTAATTCTTCTAATTTCTTGACATACAAAACTTGCCACCAAATCCCCCCCAAAAAAACCAGAAAAAAAAAAAAGGAATGTACCTTTAGATATTCACAGAAAAACTAATCTTGTTTCTTCCTTCTGAGTATGCACTTACACACTCATGTAGCCATCACACATATGTGGATATCGTATTATTTTCTAAAATACTGTTTAAAAATTTACTTTAGCTAAGCCTCAAGTGTTTGTTTTTGTTTGGTATTTTTTAGCAAGCTATTTGTGGAATGCAAAAGCACCCAATCTGAAAGACCAGAAAATAATTTATTTTATTCTTTTTCTTATATTTTCTCTTTTTTCCAGAAAGGAACACTAAAATGTTATGTTTTCAGATAGTAAAGAACTCCTTTATTTTTGCCTACTCTAAACAGCAATTCTTCACAGAAACTACACGACTGTGAAGTGTTTTGAAATAGCCTGACTTTCTGTGAAAATATCAACTTTAAATCAAAATTAAATCTTGTGAAATCTGGTTGAAACTTTCCCCTTCCTTCATGTTGTACAGTGTCGAGAATGTATGTATGCATTTTGACATCCAAAAGCCACAGCATGCACTTGTTTAGCAAAATTGGCAATGGACAAAATACTATGTCAGACCTTTAAAGCCAGAAATGTTTCACTCTCCACTTACACATGCAGTTCAAGTTGCAGTCACAAAATTGAGTCTCAGATACCTGAGAAATTGCCTCCCTCTCTTTCTTGAATCCCCATGCCCAAGTTAAGAACTACTATTAAAGGTCTCATTTTCATTCCCCAATTGCTTTTCTCTCAAAAAGCTTCACTGTGGTACCCTAGCAATTTGTTTTCTTTGATGTGTTGATCTTCAAGTGTGTTAAGTCAAAGTTAGAAAGTAGGGAGATAACTCTTCCTCAAGTTTTTCTTATGGATGAATTTCAGGTATCTTAAGTTTGTTTTTTGTTGTGTTTTTTGTTTTTTTTTTTTTATAAATGTAATTCCGTGCATTATATTTAGCTGAATGTTGCATAATCATCAACTGTAGAGTTTTATACAATTATTACTCTTCACTCTGTGCGTATATGACAGAATTGTCTCACTTGATACGTCTATTGCTCACAGCACTTACGAAAAACAGAAGTGGTGGAGATTTGGGGTCATAATATTGCTGGGTTATTCTCTGGATTTCATCTCATCTGTACCTCTGCTCTTCAGCAGGGTAAATGTAACTGAAAAAGTTACAAAACAGATATACAGACAGATAGATTAACCTCTTGCCTCATAAATATGAATGGAATACTTTGGTCAATTTTGCTGTCCATCTAGTCCACTCTTCCCTACAGGGGGATTAAATACACAACCCTTCTGCTCCTTTATTATCCTAAGCAGAGCAAAGCATCCTTGATATCTCAGCAGTAAGATAATTCCAGCATTATCAGTCCACTATCTGAAAAACTTGTTGATAGTTAAAAGAGAGCTCACTGAAGGAAAAAAAAACAACAAAAAAACCAAACAAACAAAAAAACCAAACAAAAAAACCAAAAACAAACAAAAAAACAGTAAAAAGAAAATTGGTTTTATCCTGACTTAAACCAGGACAGTGGATTTCATCTCTAAAAACAGACATCTAAAAGTTAGGCATAGCTTCTGAGCTGTCTGTAGTCAATGGAGCCCCCACTCGTGAGTTGGCACTTCAGCTGCTCACCACATCTTGTTTATCCCAACAATGTTGCAGCTTTGCCAATAAGTGCACACCCGCACTTCCTAATACTTGTTTCCCAGGCTGCAAATGCTTGAGGTAAATTTCCTTTTGCCCTGTTTTATCATTTCTGAAGACTCTCTTGTTCCCATCATCCTGCACCTTTGCTTTCCAGAACTGTTGATGTCTCCTGCACTTTACCATGAGTTGTGTTCCTCCTTTAAAGCTCTACTCATCAGATTGTCCAGCCTTTTGCAAAGATTGTCTTGACTCTATTTTGTCAGAAGCATCCCCTCTCCCTTTCCAGTCATCCATCCTTAAAGTGGTACCATGGTTGTAAAAGACAAATTCCTCTCAACACCACCAGCTGCACAACTAGACTGTTGACCTGCAGGTGCTAAAATTTATATAATTGTATTACTCTGCTGTGACAAGACTCAAAATCCTCCAGGATTTTGAAGTAAATCTGTTTAGATTTCCTCCAGTCAAAAAAAAAAAAAAAGAAAAAAAAAAGAAATTTAAATCTACTTTTAATTTTGGTTTTAGTAGACTAAAAGCTAGGATATATCACTGCCTGAATGAAAAAATAGTTTTCTTGCAGTAGTAAAGTCACAGCATCACAGAATCACAGAATCACAGAACCACTGAATGTTAGCAGTTTGAAGGTACATCTGAAGATCATCGAGTCCAACCACTCTGCCAGAGCAGGACCAAAAATTAGGGCAGATCACTCAGAAAGGCATCCAGACAGGTCTTGAAAGTCTCCAGAGAAGGAGACTCCATAACTTATCTGGGGAGCCTGTTCCAGTGCTCTGTAACCCTCACAGTAAAGAAGTTCTTCCTCATGTTAAGGTGGAACTTTCTATGCTCAAGTTCGAGTCCATTGCCCCTCATCCTATCACAAGGCACAAGTGAAAAGATCTTGTCCCTGCCTTCTTGATGCCCAGCCCTCATGTATTTATAGATATTAATTAGATCCCCCCTCAGTCTTCTCCTCTCTAGACTGAAAAGTCCCAGGTCTCTTAGCCTTTCCTCATAAGGCAGGTGTTCCAGTCCCTTAATCATCCTCGTAGCCTCCATTGGACTCTTAAGTAGATCCCTGTCCCTCTTGAACTGGGGGTACTGGAGCTTTATCATCTGTGTTATTATATGGTTTGAGAGGTCTCCAAGCATGCTTTTGGCCTAGGAGAATATGCAGATGCCTTGCCAGGGCTCTAGCAAGTTTTGGACTTGGCACTAGTCAGACATCTTTTGCAACAGGCAGCATAGATTCAGCCACCCTGTTTTAGAAGGTAGGATACTATAATAATATGGCCATGGCCCATTCCATGCTGAAGAAGAGTTCAGGGAGCCTTTCGTTTGCCAGTTTCAATGTAGTAAACATGATTAGGAAACGCAGAACAAAAGGGGAAGGGGACGGGGAAGGGGACGGGGATGGGGACAGGGCGGGGGGGAGCACAGGGCAGGAAGCATTAGAAACTACTTCCGTTCTACCAACCATGTACAGACAGGTTCTGGCTCTCAGTTCAGCCACTTAAACTATTTTTAAAATATTTATTTTATTTTATTTTTTTTTTTCAATTTGAGAAACTATACTTTGTTCTTCTAGTTCTTAGGAAAATCTCTCTAGCTGACCACTCCTCCAAAGCAGTTTCACACTTTTTTGCATAAAATAAAAACTTCTAAATCATTCTATGAGTACTTTAAAACGTTCTGGTTTGGGCATGCTCATTTAGTCTCACACATGTATTTCACTCCCCCTTTTTTGTGTTTTGTCTTGCTGTTTGTGTGTTGGGTTTGTTTTCGGTTTTTTGTTTGTTTGTTTGTTTTAAAAAATAATTCTGGGAAGTTCCATGCACCTCAATGACTTCTTAAAGAATGGCAATCCAAGAACATACACAAATGTGGCACTTTTCCTCAACTAGGGCATGAGGCCCAACGTAATTAGTTGAATTCTCAGCAGGGCTAATTAGCTTGGGCGGTGCTCCATGGTGAGGGATCTGTTGCCTTTGGTTCCAGAGCAACAGTGCTTGGTCCAACGGATGTTCTGCACAGTCTTGTACTCAGCAGGGTAAAATCTTCCATCCTACCATCAGAAATCTGAGTTGCAGCAACCATCTTGCAAAACTTGGCTGGTTTGTATCTTCTAACCTAGTTAAAATATGATACTTCTGCTGCTGCTTTTCCCTCTAGACATGATATTTCCTAGTCTAATTCCATTAGTCATTTTAGAAATGAGTTTGTGTGAAAACTGAAGCACAAAATGTGCTGGCAGGGCATTGCAGCAGGTGCATAGTCACCATGCTCTATCATGTATAACTTTACATTAGATAGAGACATTAAAGACTTTGTTAAAATTATTATCTGTAATCCTAGACAGGGGGTAGTAGGCCAAATTTTTTCTCTCTGTTGAAGAAGAATCTTGTTAGAAACTAATAAAAAAAAAAAAGAAAAAAAAAAGAAATTTAAATCTACTTTTAATTTTGGTTTTAGTAGACTAAAAGCTAGGATATATCACTGCCTGAATGAAAAAATAGTTTTCTTGCAGTAGTAAAGTCACAGCATCACAGAATCACAGAATCACAGAACCACTGAATGTTAGCAGTTTGAAGGTACATCTGAAGATCATCGAGTCCAACCACTCTGCCAGAGCAGGACCAAAAATTAGGGCAGATCACTCAGAAAGGCATCCAGACAGGTCTTGAAAGTCTCCAGAGAAGGAGACTCCATAACTTATCTGGGGAGCCTGTTCCAGTGCTCTGTAACCCTCACAGTAAAGAAGTTCTTCCTCATGTTAAGGTGGAACTTTCTATGCTCAAGTTCGAGTCCATTGCCCCTCATCCTATCACAAGGCACAAGTGAAAAGATCTTGTCCCTGCCTTCTTGATGCCCAGCCCTCATGTATTTATAGATATTAATTAGATCCCCCCTCAGTCTTCTCCTCTCTAGACTGAAAAGTCCCAGGTCTCTTAGCCTTTCCTCATAAGGCAGGTGTTCCAGTCCCTTAATCATCCTCGTAGCCTCCATTGGACTCTTAAGTAGATCCCTGTCCCTCTTGAACTGGGGGTACTGGAGCTTTATCATCTGTGTTATTATATGGTTTGAGAGGTCTCCAAGCATGCTTTTGGCCTAGGAGAATATGCAGATGCCTTGCCAGGGCTCTAGCAAGTTTTGGACTTGGCACTAGTCAGACATCTTTTGCAACAGGCAGCATAGATTCAGCCACCCTGTTTTAGAAGGTAGGATACTATAATAATATGGCCATGGCCCATTCCATGCTGAAGAAGAGTTCAGGGAGCCTTTCGTTTGCCAGTTTCAATGTAGTAAACATGATTAGGAAACGCAGAACAAAAGGGGAAGGGGACGGGGAAGGGGACGGGGATGGGGACAGGGCGGGGGGGAGCACAGGGCAGGAAGCATTAGAAACTACTTCCGTTCTACCAACCATGTACAGACAGGTTCTGGCTCTCAGTTCAGCCACTTAAACTATTTTTAAAATATTTATTTTATTTTATTTTTTTTTTTCAATTTGAGAAACTATACTTTGTTCTTCTAGTTCTTAGGAAAATCTCTCTAGCTGACCACTCCTCCAAAGCAGTTTCACACTTTTTTGCATAAAATAAAAACTTCTAAACCATTCTATGAGTACTTTAAAACGTTCTGGTTTGGGCATGCTCATTTAGTCTCACACATGTATTTCACTCCCCCTTTTTTGTGTTTTGTCTTGCTGTTTGTGTGTTGGGTTTGTTTTCGGTTTTTTGTTTGTTTGTTTGTTTGTTTTAAAAAATAATTCTGGGAAGTTCCATGCACCTCAATGACTTCTTAAAGAATGGCAATCCAAGAACATACACAAATGTGGCACTTTTCCTCAACTAGGGCATGAGGCCCAATGTAATTAGTTGAATTCTCAGCAGGGCTAATTAGCTTGGGCGGTGCTCCATGGTGAGGGATCTGTTGCCTTTGGTTCCAGAGCAACAGTGCTTGGTCCAACGGATGTTCTGCACAGTCTTGTACTCAGCAGGGTAAAATCTTCCATCCTACCATCAGAAATCTGAGTTGCAGCAACCATCTTGCAAAACTTGGCTGGTTTGTATCTTCTAACCTAGTTAAAATATGATACTTCTGCTGCTGCTTTTCCCTCTAGACATGATATTTCCTAGTCTAATTCCATTAGTCATTTTAGAAATGAGTTTGTGTGAAAACTGAAGCACAAAATGTGCTGGCAGGGCATTGCAGCAGGTGCATAGTCACCATGCTCTATCATGTATAACTTTACATTAGATAGAGACATTAAAGACTTTGTTAAAATTATTATCTGTAATCCTAGACAGGGGGTAGTAGGCCAAATTTTTTCTCTCTGTTGAAGAAGAATCTTGTTAGAAACTAATCCAAGTTTTTGATGGGTCGTTTGTGGCTCATTCCCATAACCATGGGTCTGGATTTTCATGACAGATGGGTAAGTTGACATTCTTGGTAGGAACTGTGCTCCCTGCAAATACATTAGTATACATACATGGTATTTTGCCTCTCTGAAGTCTTGAACGTCTGTTTGGATGGCATTTTGCCTAGTCACAAGTCAGCACAGAAGTCAAGCAATGGTAAGGTTTATGTGGACAGTTGGTATTACCCTGCAAATGTCACTTTTTTTTCAGGAATTCTTCATTCTGTGCCAGTATTACATATTGGCACCACATGCCTATTTACACCTAATTACATGAGTTGACACTTAAATGACAGAACAGAAATGGTTGATCTGAGGAGGCAAAGAAAGGTTGAATGCATGTTTGTGTTTACAAATGCAACTAATATGTTTTCAGACTTGTTGGAGTGTCAATATACAGGAGGAGTTATGACCCTTTCACTCTGTCACATTCAAGTAATTTCCCTAAAATGTAATGATTGTCAGTGTCCCGTTTTGGCACAGATGAATGTCTGATAACGCTGAGTCTTTCTTCTAAGAAGTTTGTATTATGCATATACTGAACTTTTAAGGTGGAAAATTAAAAGAAAATTGTTTGGTTTCTTGTAAAACCAGGATCAGAAACAGTTTCTCTGTTGTAAAATCCACTAAAAATAAATTGATGTAATATACCTCGACATAACACACAGATAACTGGTTTGGGACTTCTAGAGTTAAATTTATTCTTTTTCAGAGCTCTCTTCCATCTTATCCGTGTAGAGTCCAACAGATAACAAGACAGAGAGGCTCAAGAGCAATTCTGTACAAAATTACCTCTATGGTAGGTAGGAGGTACAGTGGGAGGTCGGCATCATTAACATATCTCTTTCTTCCTTCCTCCTTTTCTTTTATTGAAATAATAACAACACTAATATATATATTTAACTTCATGATGCAGTCACGCAAGCTTGTTTTCTTTCAACTTCAATAAATTATTTAACCCTTCCACTCCTCCCAAAATCATCAAGGGAATGTAAACAGGAGTGAGAAACATCTGTCTTACCTTTTCCCTTTTGTTTGGGATGAATTGACCACACAGGACAAAAGTGTTCTACAAAATGGGCACACAAAAAATGCATAATCATGGTTAATACAACCCCTCCTAAAAGTTTACTATTAGATCTGGACATTCTTTGCAAAAGGGATGCAAATGTAACTGAATGTCACGAACTGATGATGTCACTAGTGGGCAACTGGCAGTCAGGATTGTTTAGTCTTATGTGGAGGGAAGAGACAGGCTGTTCTCCACACTGTATTTTAAAAACAAGCATTTAACCTGTGTTGAAAGCAGTGTTGAAAGGGCTTTAGAGATCTATGGAAAAAGTAATATACCAGTTATAAAAAAACTTGCCTGCCAACCCTTGCTGTTGTTTAAGAAGGAATCAGACCTTGTCCATTAAATACCTCACATATCACCTGCATATGTGAAGCAGTCTTTGAGACTTTGATTTACCCCATCTAACTACAGGCATCAACTTGCATAGCATAATGGGGTCTTTAATCTAAATTAGTAGCTCAAATTTTCTTCATAGCTGATAAAGAGAATGAAGTGCTTCCACACTGTGATTCAGATGGAAAGAATCACCACATAGAGACTGTAGTGCAACCACACACCCACTGCCCCTCCTCCTACCCTAAGCCACTCTTGGGCTACTCATTACTTGGTGTGGTTTCTCTTCCAGGCCACATAGGAACCCAAGGAAAGACAGTTATGGATTGCAAAAAGCAGTGTACCAGTGTTGAGACACCTTCTTGGCACACCTGACTCCTGATCCCCCTATTCTTTGGGGATAACAATGTTATCTAGATCATAATCAGTAAACTAGAGCACTGAGGCACTTTCTTGATGCACCTGGCTCCTAGTTTCCCTTTGATTGACTGGAAAACTAAGTGCAATCAAGCATCTCCTGATAGCTTAATATGTCTGTACTTGGGTCATGACCCAAAGGGGATGATAGCAGCACTCCAAAATGTAGGCATTTTAGTGCCTGCACAACTGCCAAAACGTTCTGGAATATTTTACTATCTGAGCTGTGCAAAAATGGAAATGTACCTGACCAAAGTCAATTATCTCAGATGCTACAAACTGCAATTCTAAGCAAGACCCTTGGAGCTCTCCTGTATCTCAGTGAGCTGTGACCAACATCTCCCATGAGCTGAAACACCTCTCAGGCACAAACTTCTCAGTGACTGTCTGCTGAAAAGACTGGCAGAAGTCCAGTGTGAGTTCATTCTCCTCGAGTCTCAGGTATCAGCCATTGAAGAATGCCGAAGCATTGGCAGTACGGAGTCCCTCCATACTCAAGGAGTGACATCTTAACTATCAGCTATCCTCTTCCACCCACCTCTCTACCTATCTATGTGTCTGCACATTTGCTTGCATGAAATGGGGTGTCTATATTTAACTGGGCCCAAATATTTATGTGTTTGTGTGTTTTGTGTTTAATACATATATAGCTTAGTTTAGGATATCTGGTAGTAAGCTAGTGTGAATCTTGTCACAATCAAATCTGCAATTAAGTTGCTGCTTTAATCATAACAGATTCTACTGGCTCACTTGTTAATTTTTAAGTTGCTTAATGATTAAATACTGCTAAAATTGAATTTTTTAGTTAATAAATCATAAATTGCTGCTAAATCATAACTGTGTAAAAACATTTCATTTGTGACAGAGGTGTCTTGCTTTTTCTTCATTGTCTGTATAGGAGTCCTGAGCCTTCTGTTTTAGTACTGTAGTGGAATTAGATAGGATAAATGTGGATGTGTTTCTGGGTTCATTCTTAGTTCAGTTCAGTATAAGTAAATTGAGTTTGCCTAAATGACTTGAACTGCTTCCTTAAAACAATCTGGTTTATTTGGCCTGAAATGGGCCAGCAGTAGTCATGCATCCAGTTATCACATCTCAAGTGAACAGTGATAACTAACAGCTATGGAGATGTCATCTGCTGAATGTCTCCAGCTGTTCTGTAAGCCAGCATCTGGCTACCTCCCAGATAAAAATAAAAATAAAAAATCCATAATAATTCTAAATTCTTTCCTTAAGCATTTATTTGGGGGCATTATTTTTGTTGAGTGTAATAATGTATAATGTAAAAAGGCATTATTTTTGTAAGACATTTAATATTTACTACATGAGTTCAAAAGTCTAAGAAAGCAGAATTAAATATGTATGATTTTGTGTAAATTACTTCTGCACAGCCCTAGGTACGTCTGTAGAAATAGACTTCAACAATATATTTCTTTGCAATAAGAACTTACTTTAAAATGCCTATTTATAAATTATTTCAGTAATAGTTTTGCCTAAAGCTTCTGCAAAAGTAACAAAAAAAGAGGGGGAAAAATCCCACAAACAACACATGTTAAATATTTGCTCAGATAGGTATGTATGAAGTTCCTGGATATTATCCATTTTTGTAAAAAACATCATTGGTAGAAATGTGACTGTCCAAATTGAGAGAGAAAGACCACAGGGAGGTCTGCTGTCTCCCTGGGGCCTGGGTTAAGGATATAACCAGGAAGCTTCCTGATCTGGTACAGCCTTCATATTACTACCCTCTTTTGATCTTTCAGGTAGGCAGTGATAAAGTATAGAGAAGAAGTTTTAGGGCGGTTAAGAAAGATTTCAAGGCCTTGGAACAACTGGTCAAGGGATCAGGATCACAGGTTATTCTCTATCCCTCCAGTTCCAGGGAATGATGAATGGGTAGACAAGAAGACTCACCAGATCAATGCCTGGCTCCAAACTTGGTGCTGCCAGCAGGACTTTGTGGTTTTTTGGCCAAGTTTTGACTTACAGGGCACTGGGCCTCCTTTCAACAGATGGGAAAACTGTCTCTCAAGGGGAAAAGGGTACTAGGCTGAGAGTTAGCAGGGCTCATGGACAGGGCTTTAAACTAAACTCAAAGAGATTAAAACAAGGCCCACCAGAGATGAGTCTAGTGGTGAAGGGCCAATGATGGGGGTGAAATCAACAGCCCACCTAAAGTGCATCTACACTAATGCATGTAGCACGGGCAACAAACAGGATGAGCTGCAAGCCATTGTGCAGCAGGACAGCTATGACATAATTGCAATCATGGACACGTGGTGGAATGACTGTCATGACTGGAATGTTGCATATAATGAATATAAGCTCTTCAGAAATGATAGACAAGGAAGGAAGGGCAGTGGTGTGGCTCTTTACCTTAGGGAGTGTTTTGATTGTATAGAGCTTGATTATAGTGATGATTAAGTAGAGTGTTTATGGGTAAGGATGAAGGGGAAGTCAAATAAGGCAGATATTGTGCTGGGAGTCTGTGGTAGACCACCCAACCATGATGAGGAGGCAGATGAAGTATTGCATATGTGACTGGCTGAAGTATCACAATCGCCGGCACTTTTCTGGTGGAGGACTTCAACCTGCTGGACATCTATTGTAAATATAACACAGCAGAAAGCAGGCAGGCTAGGATGTTCCTTGAGTGTGTGGAAGATAACTTCCTGACACAACTGGTAAGGGGAGGTGCCTTGCTGGACCTCCTGTTCACAGAGAAGGATTAGTGGGAGATATGGTGGTCAGAGGCTGTCTTGGGCTTAGCGATCATGAAATGATGAAGTTTTCAATTCTTAGTGATATAAGGAGGGGGGTTAGCAAAACCTCCACGTTGGACTTCTGGAGGGTGGACTTTGGCCTGTTCAGGACATTGGTTGAGATGGATGGCCTGGTTGAACAGGCTGCTTTTGCTGGCACTTAGGTAAAAAAGGAGGCTTTACCACTTTTGGAAGAAGGGACAGGCAACTCAAGAGGAGTACAGAGAGAAAATTAGGACGGCAAAAGCCCAGCTGAAGCTCAACTTGGCCACTGACATAAAGGATTTAAAAAGCTTTTATAAATACATCAACAACAAAAAAAGAGCCAAGGAGAATCTCTATCTCTTCCTGTATGCTGGGGGGGAACATTGCAAACAAGCATGAGGAAAAGGCTGAGATACTTAATGTCTTCTTTGCCTCTGTCTTTAACAGTCAAACTTCCGCCAGGGTGTTCAGCCTTCTGAGCTGGAAGATAAGGATGGAGAGGAGAAAACCCATGCTAGAATCCAGGAGGAAGTAGTTAATGATCTGCTTCTGCACTTAGACACAAGTCTATGGGGACTGATGGGATTCACCCAGGAGTGCTGAGGGAGCTGGCAGGGGAGCTTGTTAAGCCTCTTTCCATCATTTATCAACAATCCTGATCCAACAATCTAAGACCTAAGGGAGGTCCTAGATGATTGGAGGGTGGCTAATGTGATGTCCATGTACAAGAAGGACCAGAAGGAGGATACAGAGAACTACAGGCCTGCAAACCTGACCTCTGTACCAGGTAAGATCATGGAGAGGCTCATCTTGAGTGCAGGGCAGTCAGGGAATCAGGGCAGCCAGCATGGGTTCATGAAAGGGAAGTCTTGCTTGATCAACCTGATGTCTTTCTATGAGCATGTGACCTGCCTTTTGGATGAGGGGAAGGCTGTGGGCATTGTCTACCTGGACTTTGATAAGGCCTTTGACGCCATCTTCCATAGCATTCTCCTGAAGAAGCTGGTGAATCGTGGTATAGACATGTATACTCTTCACTGGGTAAAAAACTGGCTGGATGGCCATGCTCAGAGAGTTGTGGTAAATGGGGTCAAATCTAGTTGGCAGCCAGTCACCAGTGGTGTCCCTCAGGGCTCAGTTTTGAGGCTAGTCTTGTTCAATATCTTTATCAATTATCTGGATGAGGGGATTGAGTGCACCTTCAGTAACTTTGCAGAAGACACAAAATTGGGTGGAAGCGTTTAGCTGCTTTAGAGCAGGAAGGCTGCAGAGGGACCTGGACAGGCTGACTCAATGGGCTGAGGCCAATTGTATGAGGTTCAATAAGGCCATATGCTGGGTTCTGTATTTCGATCACAACAAACTCATGCAAGGCTACAGGCTTGGGGAAAAGTGACCCCCAGCAGTAAAGGACGTGGGAGTGCTGGTTAACAGCCAGATTAACATGAGCCAGCAGTGTGTCCAGGTGCATCCTGGCCTGCATGAGGAATAGTGTGGCCAGAAGGAGTAGGGAAGTGATTATGCTCTTGAACGTGACATTGGTGAGGCCATGCCTCAAGTAGTGTTCATTTCTGGGCCCCCCATTGTAAGAAGGACATTGAGGTGCTGTAGAGTGTCCAGAGGAGAGCTACCAGGCTGGTGAAGGATCTAGAGGACAAGTCATATGAGGAGTGGCTGAAGGAACTGGTGATGTTTAGCTTGGAGAAGAGAAGGCTGAGGGGAGACCTCATTGCCCTCTACAACTACCTGAAATGAGGTTGTAGGGAGGTGGGTGTTGGCCTCTTCTCCCACATAAATAATGACAAGACCAGAGGAAATTACCTGAAATTGTTGCAGGGGAGGTTTAGATTGGATATTAGGAAGAAGAAAGTGTGGTTGGGATCTGCAACAGCTTGTCCAGTTAGGTGGTTGAGTTACCATCATTGGAGGTATTCAAGAAACATGTAGATGTGGTACTTCAGGGCATGCTTTAGTGGTTGAGGTTTTAGGTATGGGTTTCGGGTTTTTGTTGGTTTGGTTTTTATTGGTTGGTTGGTTGGCTTTTTGTGATTATTTTGTTTGTTTGTTTTGCTTTATTTTTTTTCTGGCGGGGTGTTTGTGGTTGTTTGTGTTCAAGGTTTTTTTTTGTGTTGATGGTTGGACTCAGTGATCTCAGAGGTCCTTTCCAACCATGACGATTCTGTGTAATCCTGTGTGTTTCTGTGAGGATTTAGAGAAATCTAAAGACTTGGGGTGGATGGAGGAAATGCTGTTAAGTGGGAGAAATATGGACGTTATATCTCTTAAGGTTCACAGGAGTCCAGATCAGAGAACTGTATAGGTTGGAAAACAGTGGTGTAAAAAGGCACACTGATGAAATATAAGCTGTATATTGCACTGGTACCTATTGCTCCTCTGTGGTTCCTGTGAACTTCTAGGGAGCTCACTGGTGTTTGTGTATAAGGCAGTAAAGATGAGAGAGTGTAATAATCTCCAATATCAAACCTAGAGAATCCCAGTTTCTAAACAGTATTATCCTTCCTAGATACAAGAGTGGTTTCAGTGGATTTACTCATGTCCTACTCTGCCCTCAGTGCATCAAGCTTGCTTTTTTTTTTTTTCACAAATGTCACTTGGAAATGTGTTCTTCTTGTGACATTCCACAAGTGCCCCTGAAATCCTCTAAAGTGAAGTGAGTTAGCTACTCCAAGGCCTATGGGAGAATGAGAGGAATGACATTTCAAGGGGCAAGTAATTTTTTACAACAAATTCTAAAGGTGACAAAAGCTTCTGGACCAGAATTAAGGAGCTTGCTTTGATAAGTCCAGCTGCATTTTTCTAGGACTTAAGTTCGATCAATGGTGGGTTGAGAGACGAGACAAAAGTATTAAAAGCTATTGAAATACCACCACCTAAATATTCATTGGAACATTTACTGTTTCTTGGTATGATAATATAGTGAAGCAATTCATACCTAACCTTTTCCCAAAAAAAGGCCATGGTCTTTAAAATCTAAACCTGAATATGCACTAAAAAAGTTGCACTGCTTCACTATTCCTGCTTGAGAGTTATGCCATATTTATATGGGAAGGGAATCTGTTTCACCTAGATAGTTATCTCCAGTAGTGGTGACACTCTACATAAATGCACAGCAAAACATCACAGTCTTTTGGAGATATCTGATACTGATACAAAACCAATACACAGAAGCTTTCTTCATTAAAGAGGAAGGAATATTAGAGCATATTCCAGTTATTTTCAGTAGTGCTGCCTGCAAATACTACTTTCCAACTAGCATTTTTGCCTTTAGAGTTCATGGTATCAGTCTATTTGAGAAATGCCAGGGCTTAGAAGGCTGATGAGGTTGCAAAATTCACTAATAAATTCATTACATAAGAGTAAGCTTTAGAAACACATGGGTAGGTTTTAGAAACACACAAATTTAGAAATAGCTGTGTTCTGCAATTCATTAAAATTCAGGCAGTGTGCCTCCAGACAGGTCTCAGATGGCCTCTCCTGATGCTCCATGGTTACTCTAGTGGATGCTGCCTACAGCTCTTTGATGTCATGACTGAGCATGTTGTCCCTGCCAGCAAGGTAGTAGATACTAGCCCCAAAGCAGGGTGATAGACAGAGCAATGGACATTAATTTATGATCATTTTAGTATCAAACTTCTCTAGATGTACTAAAAATATTTTTTTTTAAATGGTCCAAGCTCTTGTAATGTTCGTGTTTCCTGTTTCACAAGCCTCATTTGAATGCTATCACTGTCTCAAATAAGAACTGTACCAACGTTGTTTTGCTTACCAGCCTGTCAAGCTAATGAAGAATGGAACATTTGGTAAAATAGAAAATCCATATTGATATTACCTCAGATAATATCACTTCATAAGGAGCTATTATATCTCAGTATGGACTAAATGTGCTGTGAAATCCATACGTAATATACATGTACAGTAAGAAATAAAATTGTGAGATTCATGTTATTTAACCATCAAGTTTAATAATCAAAAACTTGAAAACAAAGCTTAGTAATTTGATCTCCCTCTTTAGAGAATACAGAGACAGAAGGGCCACTGCTGAAAAACATTTGATCAAAGGTACTTTCTACAAAGTGTACATTTAGATGCTCAAAAGTACCTGTAACCACCTGTAATTATGAAAGATTAAAATACTTTATTTCAGGTAGTCATGTATCCTTCTAAAAAAGAGAGAAGAAGCTGGCAGTCTAAAGCACTCCTATCACTCGCTTGACAAAAGAAATAGCCTCAGGTGACTAGCCTAGGCTAGCTGACATACCATATGGCCTAGAGATCCTTTCTTCGATTATTGCAGATTCATAGAATCAGGGAATGGCTTGGGTTGGAAAGGTCATGCAGTCTAACCTCACTGCAGTGAGCAGGGACAACTTCAACGAGATCAGGTTGCACAAAACCCCATTCAACCTGACCTTGAATGGTTCCAGAAATGGGGAATCTGCCACCTCTCTGGGCAACCTGTTCCAGTGTTTCACCACTCTCAAGCTACAAACATTACTAAGAAGTCTCTCCCCACCTTTATTATATGCTGTCTTTATATATTGGAATCTTTCCTTCTCCAGGCTGAACAACCCCAACTTTCGCAGCCTGTCCTCATAGGAAAGGTGTTCCATCCCTCTCACAGTTTTTGTGGCCCATGTTTGGACTTGTTGTAACAGATCCATGTCTTTCCTGTACTGAGTCCCAGAACTGGACTCAGTATTCTAAGTGAGGTCTCACCAGAACAGACCTGAGAGGCAGAATCACCTCCCTCAACTTGCTGGCTATGTTTCTTTTAATGCAGCCTTGGATATGGTTGGCTTTCTGGGCTGTGAATGAACTTTGCCATGTTGAACTTTTCATCAATAACTACCCCCAAATCATTCTCCTTAGGGCTGCTCTCAAACCATTAATCCTCCAGCCTGTATTGATACAAGGGGTTGCCCTAATTCAGCTGCAGGACCTTGTTCTCCTCCTTGTTGAACCTCATGTGGTTCTCATGGCCCATTTCTCAAGTTTGTCCAGGTCCCTCTGAATGGCATCCCATCCTTCCTATGTGTCAACTGCACCACTCAGCTTGATGTAATCTGCAAATTAGCAGAGAGTGCACTTGATCCCACTGTCTAGGTAATTAATGAAGATATTAAGCATTACTGCTCCCAATACAGACCCCTGACGGACATTACTCACCACCAGTCTCCAACTGGACATCAAGCTGTTGCCCACTACTCTGTGGATGTGACCACCCTTATCCAATTCCTTATCGACCAAACAGTCCAGCCACCAAATCCATACCTCTCCAGCTTAGAGACAAGAATGTTTTGGAGGACTCTGTCAAAGGCTTTACAGAAGTCCAGATAGATGACATCCACAGTTCTTCCCTTGCCCACTGATGTAGTCACTCCAACCTAGAAGGCCATTAGGTTGGTCAGATGGGACTTGCCCTTGGTCACTTTTTCCAGTCACCAGGGACTTCACCTGACTGACATGACTTTTCAAATATCATGAAGAGTGGTTTTGAAACTACATCAGTCAATTTCCATGCATCTCCTTGTGTCCAATAAACTTCTACATTTTTGGGTTCCTCAGGTGGTCACAAACCTAATCTTCTCTTACAGTGGGAGGTTCTTTTTTTCCCCAGCCCTTGACATGAGGTCAATCCATTCAAGTGTTATGGGAAGAGAGATTGTCAATGAAGACTTTGGTAAAAAAATTGTTAATACCTTAGCCTTCTTCTTACCTGTTTTCAACAGTTTGCCAGTTGTGTTTGCCAAGGGGGGTACACCTCCTTTGACCTTTTCTGGCTGGAATACTTACAGAAGCCTTATTATTCCTTGTGTCTCATATAAAGTTCAGCTCTAGCAATTCCTTGATATTCCTGATCCCATCTCCACATAACACAGCAACTTCTCTGTATCCTTCCTAGGATACCTATCCCTGCTTCCACTACCTGTGTTTTTCTTTCTTGGCCTTTAGTTTGACCAGCAGGTCTTGACTCATCCATGCCAGTTCCTTGCCTTCCTTTCCTGATTTCTTACACCTGGGGATCAAGAACGCTTATGCTCTCTGGAAAATGTCCTTAAAAATCTGCTAGCTCTGTTCTGCTCCCTTGTCCCTGAGGGTAGTTTCCCAGGGGTCCTATTGACTAACTAAGAGCTGAATTTTGCTTTCCCAAAATTCAGGATCTTGACTTTACTCTTTGCTTGACCTGCATCCCTCAGGAATATGAACTCCACAAGTGCATGCTCACTGCAGCCCCGGCTGCCTCCAATCTTGACAGCATCAATTAGCTCACTTGTGTTGGTGACCAACAGTCCAGTAATGCATCCTCCCTGATAGGGCTGTCTATTACTTAGATTAAGGAATTACTCTCCATACACTCAGGAGTCTCCTGGATTACCTACAGCTTGCTGTGCTACAGAAGGTTTAGATTTTCCTCAGTATGGACAGTGTCATTCAAGAAATACCAGTTTTCATTGCAATGTAAGCTCTCAGACAGATCTTCTGTGGAACTTGCACTTTGCCTTTTGCATTCTTTCATAATGCTGACTTTCTAATGCTTGAAAATCCCATGTTCTGCAGCTCTGTATCAGAAAAAAAGATGAAGTACCTTTTTACAAAACAACACTTCATGTTCTCACTTTATAATTCCCTTTTACTCCTACCAAATGTTCTTTCCAGGTTTCATGGAAACAAATAGAGTCATCTAAGTTAAAAGTTATCTTCACATCTCAAATTTGTAATTGATCTACCTACTAAAACATCCCTGCGGCACACATGACTCACAAAGACATTCCTTGGGTCTGATACCTCTGTGGGTGTCACAAAAACAGTTCTTCATCTGCAAGTGCTAGTTTAATCTGGTGACGTCCAAATGTCGGAAACAAAATACTGAAATATTTTCCTTCTGACACTTTAATTACCTGATCAGCTAAGTGTGGAAATTAGTAGCTGACTTCAACCGACTGAATTTTTTATAGTCAGCATAATAATTCACTTACAATAAGATTTATTTTATTTTTTTACTTATGATTCAGAAGTTCAAATGTTATGTGGATTGCTTAGCTGGGCCAGCTTTCAGAATGTGTTCTACCTTTTTACCACCCTCTTATGCATTAAGAAGCTGCCTCAAGGAAACACTCTAGGAGCACAGTCCAGCCTTCCATTCAGCAATTTTTTTCTCAGTCTTATTTTTTGGAACACAATAGTAATCAAGGGCTAAATCAACTGCTCTAATCTCTGCTTTTTGTTACCCATAGTTCCTTTTTCTCTGATACTGCCTTCAAATGCTTCACGTATCTTAAAGGCATCAATAATGCTGAACACTACCCTGTGATCTTATTTCCAATTGCTTATACAGTCTGTGCAGTCCTGATAGTTGCTTTTACCCAGAAATCCAGTTTTAGTCTAGGTTGAAACAGAAGTCCCAAATGGGTCTTTCTGACTTCAATTTGATGAGTTCATTGTGACTGCCTTTCCTATACATTATACTCGGCTAAAAGAGCAATTAATCTCATTCACATCTAGCTATAGGAAATATCTTTATCACTGCAAGAAGTTTCCATTTCCTCATATGCATTCACTAGAAGTATATTAATTTTGTTCAAGATTAAGTCTGTTTCTTTATCATAACATAGATTTTTTAGATATATTTTCATGAAAGTCATTCTCAACACATTAAAAGCATCATTTATCATAGGAAATAGCCATTAATGCAAAACAAACAAACAAAAAACCACAAAAAAACAAACAACAAACAAACAAACAAAAAAACCCAACAACCCAACAACAACGAAAACCCCACAACCCTGATTCTGCATGAGATAGATTTTTTCCTGTTTTCTGTACTACCTAACTGATGATTAGCAATAACCTATAACATTTCTCCAGTACACACTTTCTTCCTTTCAGCACTGCTTATTTTCCACAGATCAAAGTTGGTTCATATCATGAGTTCAGCATCACTAGGCTTTTCAAGTGTCAGTGTCCTCAGGCATGTAAATGAATACTGGGTAGTTCTGTTAGTTGTCAATTGTATTAGTAACTTCTAATTTCTTCCTGGCTTCTGGCTTCCATATGATTGAGTAATTGGCTCTTCAGTGGTCTTTGCCTCCACTTCATTTGTAAATGCCATCTGATTTAGTAACCATTTGGAAAAGTGTCCCTTTCATCATACTTAGGCTGTCTAAATAAACTAGTTTAGGCACTGAAAATAGTCTTGAAACAGCAATATAGGACTCTACATGCTAACTTATTTCCTTGCTGAGAAGATCATTTACAGCTAGTCCATGTATGCTTGTATTGTGTCTCAGCACAGACATACTATTTGCCCTATTGCTTTAAAAATCTATTAGGGCAGAAGCCAAGGAGAGTAACAACAATGAAATTAGTACTACCATGAAGTAGAGATTGAGACTGAAAATATAATTTTAAGGGTAATATTGGTTACCCTTTTTCAGTAAATTTCTTAGATGGGTAAGTTCCTTGTTAGAAGAAAACAATTCTCTGCCACTTTGATATCATCTGTCACTGACATGGAGGGACAGAATGAAATTCAAGAGTTTCCTTTATTTGCTTTGTCTTAGGGAAACGCAGAGACCTGATTAAAGAGGAGTGGGAGAACGGAAGTCTCTCTGGGCTCTGTTCTACAACATAACATCTCAGTGGTTGCTGGAATCACAAGCTCTTTCAATCCCTTGCACTATTTGTTCTAAATCTTCTTTAGAATCAGGAGCCTGGTTTAAAATCCTAGAAGCTTAGAAATGCTACCTTAATGCTGTTCCCTCAACTATGTGAAGAGGAAAATTATCTTTCTTACCCTGCTTTTTTGCAAACTGTATTCTGAAGCCTTTCTTTACCTCTTGCAGGCAAGTAATTGAGCCACTCTCTGTGAATGTTCATTCTTGAGCCCTACTCAGTGTTGGGGAGAGACAATAAAGTATATCAGATGTTCAACAGTCATAAAATACTCCATTGAAAGAGTACTCTGGTGCATGGTACAAGTTTTGAGGTTCAGTCTAGTAAACACAATTCAGGCTGATAAAAGCACATGAAAAGGACACTCAATTGTAAGATATTTCTATTTCATGTAGAAAACACTTTTTTTTTTAATTATTATTTTTTTTTACCATGAAAATAATCGTATGGAGTGGCATTCTAATTTTAGTGTGGTGTATTCACATTATGAACATAGTGGAAAGGATGCTTGTTCAATGGTGTGATGTATATTCATCTTGTTGCATATTAAAACCAGAAGTATTAATAAAGGGTATGGATGGAATCTCATTTGTGGCTGCATAAAAATCCCAGCTTTCTGCATGAGAATTTTCTAACTGCTTAACAACGGAAAAAAAAATAAAATTAAAAAATCAGAAGCAGCTTATATACTAAGAGAGTCATACTTTCTTGATACATTGGCTGACAGATGCTGTCAATTTAAATGTTGGAAAAATATTCCATCTCAATGGGTTTTAATAAAACAATGAACAAAAATCTGTTTATTTTTAAGAAAAGATCTCCACAGATACCTTTGATTCTTTTTGGAAAATATATTGTTTCATTTAATCTAGTAAAGAATCTAATACATTTTTAATATTCTAAATGTTAAGTTTCAGTAGAGGAAGGTTTTTTTTGTCGTTGTTTGTTTTTTTTTTAATGCTCTTTTTTACTTGAATCACAGCAAAAATACTAAAATTGCTAAGACATAAAAGTTTATTTGTCTTTTTTTTTTTTTCTTTAAAAACTCAGTAGCTACATGTCTAAATGACAGATTACAGGAATCATTGTTTCCTCAAATTTCTCCAGATTTCAAGGGAGGTAGGAAACTCCAAAAAGTCAATACTAAAGGACAAAGATATTAACATGATAATCTCTGCTCTTACCTGCTGCTTTCATACAGATTATATTTTTAGGATAAGAAATTGATGACATTGGTCTTCTGAACAAGATCTAGTCTGATGTTCATAAATGCAGGATTCTTTTTTTCTTTTTATCTCTTGAATTTTTGTTTAATTCTTTGCACTTACTGAGAATTCACATGTTTCAGAAGAGTTTATGTTTAGTTTAAGGAACTGAGGCAGAGGATCTGGCTCGTCAATGACTGTAACCACTGATATCTGCACTAATGAATTTGGAATGCAAAATATCACTGAACCAGAGTTCTTGTTCACTCATGTTAGTCATCATATTTGTAATAACTATAATAGTAATATCTGATTAAGGGTAGTTTCATAAATAGCTATGGCTTCAAGGTCAGAATCAGAATGTGAATCCTGTGTTCATGCAACCTTCTATATAAAGGTGTTACAAACTAATGGCTGTATACACAACATATTAGCATGAAGAACCACATAACCATGAAGTGGAAAGATTGTTTTTTGACTCGGGCTTCTGTAGCAAACAAAGAGAACTTGCTGCAATGCTAAAGTGTGAACTGACGTTACTGATTCAGCATGACCCCATTCATAAGTTCAATACTTAAATCCCATTGAAATGGTCTTCTTTCTGTTGGAAATAATCCATCAACAACAAATGACTGGAAACTAAATTTTCCAGTATCTTGCTCTTTTATGCGGTATTTTCAATGTGTATAGACATGCATGAGCCAGAATGATTTAGCCATCTATATTGGCAGCATTTTACATGCTATTTGCAAGGAAGTAGATGATTGTAACAAGGTGCAAAGCATCAGACAATCTTGCTCATGTGTATTATCTCTCTTTTTCACTGGGTGGACTCTTACATGTCTAGCATGTAAATTATTAGGAAGTTCCATTTCAACAAAGCATTTGAAAATCCGAAGTTGTATTCTGTGAAATTTTCATCGGTTAGAGCTCTGTGGGTAGTATATAACTGCAATCATTGTCACCAATAGGATGTTTTTATCATTACTCCTGAAATAATATTTTTTATCTTAATGCTACTTTTATTTTGCTATAACAATATTGACTCAGTAATACACCACACAAGTAGAACCATTGCTTATTTTCAAGGATGAATGAAATGCATATGCAGTAAAGAAACTAGCATTTTTTAAATGGAAAAATTAATAATCAAATTAAGTTCCTCCCCATTCATTTATAACTACTAAGCAGCTAGTTGACTTTAGACAATAGAAGGAAAATATTAAATCCGTCTGAATATGTAAGATACTCTTGTTCCATTTGAAAAGAAGAAGTCACAGACAGATGGTGGCAGAGAGATGGAGAACACTAATACGGACAGATTTAAAAGAACATTTAGAAACTTCCATAATAATAAAAACCCACAAAGTTATTTTATGCTTTACTTTTTGGTCTCAATTTCCATATAAGTGATGTGTGGAAAAAAAAAATCTTGTACTTGTTGCATGAAAATTTTTATGATGGTTAAAATAAATTTATGGATTCTTCTGTTATGGAAATAAAAACACCTGAATGGGGAAGGAAGTGACCAAAGAAATATGTAAACCTTTAATTTCCACCTGAATTAAACTGAAACTCATTATAGCAGGCATAGGCATTCTCATGCCAAAAATGAGTGCCATATCAATTAACTCAGAGATATGGAGGAAAAGTGAAATTAAAAGGAGATTAAAATATCTCATTTTAACTTTGTTACATAGCACATGAACTGCAATAACCTGATGTTGCTATCTGAAAAATTCAGAATACACGTCACTAACCAAGACTGTCCATTCAAAGTATATTTCTGGAAAACAAATGACAAATCCAGAGGAAATGCTAATGTCAGTTTAGATTAAAACAGAAAAACTTCTATAAGAGAGGTATTTAGTATGACTTATTTTTGTGTGAAGAAATATAATTTACAGAAAGAAAAGGTATCTGTTTTCCAACTGGAAAAGGTCATACCTTATAATGACAGATCTATGAACAATTACTTCAGACTCAAGAAGCTGTTCTTTTTCAGGATTGCAGAAGTCAGACTCAAGTTTTGCCAAAAATGTGGTGAGTATATATACAATGTACATACTTATTTAAAGATAAATTTATAAAAGACAAAAAAAAACAACAAAAAACCTTGATAATTTTGCACCCTCACAAAAGTGTTATTTGTTACCTAAGCTCCTATAAAGACAGACTTCTGTAAGTATTTGATGCTTTCAAATAGGCTTTAATTATCTGATACATTAATGTTCTATTATCTTTTGTGTCCAAAAGAAATTGGATAATTGCTCCTTAATAATGGACTAGATTAAGGAAATGTAACTGAGAAGTCTACTTGTTATTTAGTGTCTAAAAATAATATTTACTATAAAAAATTTTCTGCTGGTAGCTAAAAAGAGACATTATCTCTAAGTGCCTGAAAGCTCATAACATGAGATATATTCCTGGTGAGTGCTGTATAAGCAAGAAAAAAGATCATACCAGACACTAAACCTTCAAATATGAATTCAAGGTGAAAAGTAAAAACAACAGCTGAAAGATAGTGAGACTTAAGGGGGGTGGGAGGGGGGAAAGGTATCTATACAGCAGGAAAATGTCTTGTTTATGGTTGATAATCAGAGTATACCTTTCTTACCAAAAGATATGAACCAACACAGCAGGTGGTCCTTATTAAGGAAAGCTTCATATAAGTAAACCTAAACCTCCCTTGAATATGCTAGTGATAGACTTAAGTAAAATATATGATCCAGAATACTGATACATAAGCAGCTGCAACACATACGTAGGGTAAAGAAGTTATATTTATCAGCTACTATTTAAGCTTTAGCTATTTTTGGATAGCATAAGCTAAACCTAGAAAAAACTTCCTGATATGAATGAAATACCATAATAACGCCACTGGGATTTTAATGGTAACATAAACCAAGCAAAGTACCAACTGCAAATAAGCCTAAAATCAAGAGAGGAGCAAGGTTAAATAAATCAAAATTATTCTGATGTTAATGAGCATGAGGCCAAGACAATGCTCAAATAACAAAGCATAAGATAGAGCTCTCAGTACAACAGGAATCTTAAGTCTCATTGTTTTCACTGTGAGATTCTCATAATCTTTGTGGTGAAAAGAGACCCTAAGAATGTTTCTGTAAATTACCCATCCTGGTTTCATTTGTGTCTTCCACAACTGTGCCAGTAAGTAATGTTCAAGATGGTCCTTTGCATTTTTTTTTCTTTTTATCTTTTTTCAGCCTATAAATATTTTATTTCTGTTTAGAGCAAACAATATTGGTATGTACTAAAAAGGGTTTTCTCAGACTGTCATAACTCAGATTAGTCAATTTGATATCAGAATTTCCCTTACTGGCACGTATATTGGAAGCTAAATTATGTCTTGCAAATTTCAAGAAATTGTTCCCTTAATAATACAGATTCAGACTAGAAAATAGAAAATTAATTTGAAGGAGGATAATACAGTACTTGAAGAGTTATGGAGAGTTCAGAATAAAATTAAGCACAATGGTGAAAACTTTGCTAGCAGCTGATGAAGGCTATAATTTTCAACAGATTGAAGTTTGTAATTGACGTAATTTTTAAGTCACATATGGTTATTTTATTAGATTGTGAGGCAGAAATTATTTTCAGTTCTGATATGGGAATCCTGTTACACCAGTGTTGTTGAATGCTAGGTACTACAGTTTTCAACAAGATGCTATTTGGGTTGGTTTTTTGGCTCATACAAATCTTAAGCATATGTGAACAAAACAGGGAAATCGGGTAGGCTTTACATATGGAAAAGATTGACATTTCATATACCTCGCATATACTTACGCAATGAATTTGGCTAGATTGCAATCTAAGGGTTGTGATCTGGTGGCAATTAGAGACATGGTGGTACAGCTCACATGACTGGAATGTGGTCATGGATGGCTATGTCCCTTTTAGGAAAGACAGGTCAGGGAAGCGAGGTGGTGGAGTTGCTCTTTATGTGAGAGAGCAACCAGAATGTATTGAGCCTTGTCCAGGGGCCAATAAGGAGCAAGTAGAAATGAGTGAGTATGAATTAAGGGGCAGGCTGGCATGGGTGATACAGTTGTGGGGGTCTATTATAGACCTCCTGATCAGGATGAAGGAGTTGATGAGTCTACAGGCAGCTGAAAGCAGCCATGAAATTACAGGCTTTGGTCCTCATGGAGGATTTTAACTACCCAGATATTTGCTGGAAGACCTACACAGCCAGCCATTCACAGTCTAGGGGTTCCTTCAATGCATTGATGATAACTTCATGATACAAATGGTGGACAAACCAACTAGGAGAGGAGTGTTGCTGGATCTCATACTCTCCAACAAGGAGGGTCTGGTTGAAGCGGTGATGGTCAATAGCAGCCTTGACTGCAGTGATCATGAAATGGTGGAGTGCAGGATCCTGTGTGGGAGGACCTAGCAGGACCGGAACCCTGGAATTCTGCAGGGCCAACTTTAGCCTCTTCAAACAACTGTTAATGGAAGTCTCATGGGAAAGGGTACTAGGTGGTAAAGGGGCTCAAGATAGTTGGTCAACATTCAAAGACTACTTCTCTCAAGCTCAGGATCAGAGCATCCCAGTGGGTAGGAAATCATGTAAGGGAGCCAGGAGACCTGCATGGTTAAATAAGGAACTGCTGGACAAATTCAAGTGGAAAAAGAGAATCTATGGATCATGGAAGGAGGGGCTGGCCACTTGGGGGGAATATAGGACAGTTGTCAGAGGATGTAGGGAGGCAATTAGGAAAGCTAAGGCCTCCTTGGAACTTAATCTTGCAAGTGAGGTCAAAGACAATAGAAAAGGCTTCTTCAAATACACTGCAGATAGAACTAACACTAGAGGCAATATAGGCCCACAGCTGAATGGGGTGGGTGCCCTGGTGACAGAGAATATAAAGAAGGCAGAGGTACTGAATGCCTTCTTTGCCTCTGTCTTTACTGCTGCAGACTCTCCCCAGGAACCCCAGATCCCTAAAGCTCCAGAAGAAGTCAGGATGAAGAAGAAGTTTGCTTTGGTAGTTGAGGATTGGGTTAGGGATCAGTTGGGCAATCTGGACATCCATAAATCGATGGGTCTGGATGGAATGCACCCAAGGGTGCTGAGGGAGCTGGTGGAGATCATTGCTAGGCCACTCTCCATCATCTTTGGTAAGTCGTGGGCAACAGGAGAGGTGCTTGAGGACTGGAGGAAGGGCAAGAAGGAGGACCCGGGTAACTATAGACCGGTCAGCCTCACCTCCATCCCTGAATAGGTGATGGAACAACTTGTTCTTGGCACTATCTCTAGGCATATCAAGGATGAGGGGATCACTAAGAGCAGCCAAAAAGGTTTTACCAAGGGAAAGTTATGTTTGACCAACCTTATATCCTTCTATGAAAAAATAACTAGGTGGATAGATTAGGGTAGGGCAGAAGATGTGGTTTATCTTGATTTCAGTAAAGCATTTGACACTGTCTCCCACAGCATCCTTGTAGATAAACTGAGGAGGTTTGTCCTTGATGATCAGGTAGTGAGGTGGATCATGAACTGGTTGAAAGGAAGAAGTCAGAGAGTTGTGGTCAATGGGACAAAATCTAGTTGGAGGTTGGTGGCTAGTGGAGTCCCTCAGGGGTTGGTACTGGGACCGGTACTGTTCAATATTTTCATCAGCAACCTGCATGAGGGAACAGAGTGTGCCCTCAGCAAGTCTGCTGATGACACTAAACTGGGAGGAGTGGCTGACACAGAAGGCTGTGCTGCGATTCAGTGAGACATGGACAGGTTGGAGAGTTGGACGGGCAGAAACCTGATGAAATTCAACAAAGGCAAGCGTAGAGTCTTGTATCTGGGGAAGAACAATCCCATGTACCAGTATAGGTTGGGGGTTGACCTGCTGGAGAGCAGTGCAGGAGAAAGGGACCCGAGGGTCCTGGTGGACAGGAGGATGACCATGAGCCAGCAATGTGCCCTTGTGGCCAAGAAGGCCAATGGCATCCTGGGGTGTATTAGAAAGGGTGTGGTTAGTAGGTCAAGGGAGGTTCTCCTCCCCATCTATTCTGCCTTGGTGAGGCTGCATCTGGAATATTGTGTCCTCTTCTGGGCCCCTCAGTTCAAGAAGGACAGGGAACTGCTTGAAAGAGTCCAGTGTAGAGCCACAAAGGTGCTTAAGGGATTGAAACATCTCCCTGTTGAGGAAAGGGTGAGGGAGCTGGGCCTCTTTAGCTTGGAGGAGATTGAGGGGTTAAGGGTGAGTGTCTGGAGGACGGAGCCAGGCTTTTTTCAGTGATGTCCAGTGATAGGACAAGGGGCAATGGGTGCAAACTGGAGCATAGGAGGTTCCATGTAAACATCAGAAAAAAACTTCTTTCCTGTGAGAGTGACAGAGCACTGGAACAGGCTGCCGGGAGAGGTTGTGGAGTCTTCTTCACTGGAGACATTCAAAACCCATGTGGACGTGTTCCTGTGTGATGTGCTCTAGGTGATCCTGATCTGGCAGGGGGGTTGGACTAGATGATCTTTCGAGGTCCCTTCCAATCCCTAAGATTCTGTGATTCTGTGATTAAAATTCAACACAGAAGCAACCATGGATTTTGCACTTAACAACACAAAATCTGTTTCTGCTTATATATTTCCAATTAAAAATGTAATCCTTTAGACACACACATCTATGACACAAAAAATAATTGCTAATAAGATGAGATTCAGTCAGGCAAGTAGTCCAGCTAAATTTAAAACCCAGAAATAAGCACATCTGTACTCCTTCACTAGTATATAGAAAAACAATAATCTTTATTTATGAGCCTTTTTTTTTTAAGGAAATAATTCCTTGTTGAATTCCAGGCATATGTCCTAGATATACTTGCTATTGACAGAAGGGTAAGTGGGAGATGGAGAAAGATTGTATAATTAGTATAATCTAGACTTTGTGTAGTAGTCTCCATTGAAAAGGTTTGTCTCCAACCCAACTACCTCAGAAGCCTGACATCTAATGATATAACTACGTTCAGTTTTCCTTTACGTATTCTTCATTAGATGATGCACTGAAGTAAAATTACAGAATAATGTACATAATAATGGCGAATGCTAAATGTTTGTAGTCCATTCCCAGACTCATTCTTATATACACAAATTGTAGTGGTTAATTGACAATATAAAGATTACAAAATTGGATAACCATACTTCTACTATGAAGTATTATAGTAATTATAGAAAAGTTAAATTTTATATAGACAAAGACTTTTTGTGGAACTCACATTTTTACTTTGGACATAAATTTCTCTCTTATCTCCCAGGTGAGATTCACTTCACATAACACTTGCCATCATTTGTATAGACATCCACACTGGAGGTAATTGTAATTGTTGTGTTTTTTTTTGTAATCACTACAAAGAAATAGTTTCATGTAGATGCAAGTAATTCCATTGTGAGACAGAAAATAAGTGCCCATCTCTCTTCATTAAGGGTCTTTAGGTAGCAAGCATAGATATAGTATATGAAAAATTATATGAATTCTCCATGTGTGTTTTCATCTGAACATATTTGGAAAAATTTCTCCACCAAGAGGGTTATCAGGCACTGGAACAAGCTGTCCAGGGAAGTGGTTGAGTCGTCATTCCTGGAAATATTGAAAAGTCATATAGATGCGGTGCTGAGAAGCATGGTTTAGTGGGGGACTTGGCAGTGCTGAGCTAATGGTTGGACTTGTTGGTCTTAAAGGTGTTTTCCAACAAAAACAATTTTGAGTCTATGCTCAGGCTACAGTGGAAGACTGGACTTACTGTGGAGTTGCTGAGATCCTGAATATATTGCTGGCAGGGGAGAAACAAAACTGTATACTAAAAATTATTTTTTTCCTGACAGAAGAGAAAAGTGAAATTATATTTCTTCATCTCTTTAATATTAAGGACATAATTTAGATTTTTAGATTCTATTTTAAACATAGCAATAAATATTGACTTTGCATCCTAAAATCACAGTGTTTCCTTGGTATTAGTGACCCTAAGAATTTTGATATCTGAATGAGAATCAGGGGTCTGATTTCATGAAGATATATATACTCGTATCAGCTGTTAACAGCCTTATTTGCTTAACACTATTTGTAATACCTGATAATAAACAGTACAGCAGTAAATATTTCCAAGACAGGGAGAAAGGAGGAGGAAAAAAAAAAAGTATTTATAAAATGTTTTAAGTCAGATGAAATAACATTCTTACAGGACTGAGTGCATTTCTATCATGGTATTTATTTATTTGAAGGTTAGTGCATAAATATGTAAAGCTAAAAGCTTTAGGCAGCCTGAGTATGCTTAAACAAAACAAAACAGAAAAACCGAGTGTAGCTTACATTTAGTTTATGAGGTGAAACAGCTGTGGAATTGAGGAACCAAGTTCTCCTTGCTGGGAGCAATGCAAATCTCTTTTCCATGGGCTTACAGGGGCACTAGCTGGAATCTAGCTTAGAGTGAAGAGTACAATTAAGAAAGTAATATTTATTTTATTTTTTAATGAAATACTGTTAGTTTTATTATTTTAAAGTTACTGATTAAGTATTATTTTCCATTACAATGAAACATGATATTCATCTGTATTTTGACTTTTTAAATTTCATTACTTATCTCCAGAATTGTCTGTTTACTGTACATTGATATATATCTTACTCATATTCTGAAAAAGACAGTGAGAAAATGTGCAACTATTCACAATAATTTTTTTAATTATTTTTTTTCTCTCTCTTTTAAGATAACAACTCAATTCTGCAGATATAGGACTGATTCAACACATATTTTTTACTACGTATACTGAATACAGTAGTCTACAAAAATAATTATTCCAAACTTGGGCTCTGGAAGTGTAAATACCTCTGAATAAATAAATAAAAATTAAAAACTGGGTATACCGCTCAGTGTATGTGACTAAAATCTGTATTTTTTCTAGCTTTTCCTCTGGGCTACTTTTCCCTTCTCTGCTTTCTCTTGCTGTGATGAATGCTTTCAGCTATTTTGTTACCTATTTTCTTATGACACTATCTCTTTTTAAGAGTGCCCTGGTGCTGTTTCTGTGGTTGGGTCTGAGCAGACTTGAAAATAATTAATTTCATACATGAAAGCAGATGAACTAAGATATGTAATTAAGTCTCTGGAATATAAAAGAGTAAATGTCTCGCTGTCCTAGGATGTTGTTTCAGAATTTAATAATAAATTAAATAGTGGCAGGGATGGCTCTTCAGCAAAAGGCGAACTGTATGGTAAGACATGTCAAACTTGTGAAACCTTTTTGTTTCCAAAACAGGAGATGGGACAGCAGGATGGGATAGCCACATCCCTCCCTGTGCAAAGCAGCCATACTGTGAATAATTTGGGAGAGGATGAACTGGCCTAAACCAAAACAATTCCAGGCACAGTTCTAACACAAAACTGGTAGAGATGATTAACTGTCTCTACATCCCAAGTGCTTGTGACTTAATTAACTACACAGAGAAGCCCTCCCTATTCCATCAGGGGAGATGACTTAGTGCCAATGGAGGAAGCGCAAGCTAGAGGGAAAGAATTATGAGGTCAGAGTGAGAAAAAATAATGAAGAGGAAAAGGAAATTCAGTAGTGAGAGAGGAACATCTCTGAGAAGAGGTAGTTGTATGGTTTGATCTCTATTTCCAGTGCTGTCTTTGATATGCAGGAAAACAAACACAAGCTGTTGAGATACTAGACATGGTGGATATTTTTTATATTTTTTTTTTATGACTGAGCAGCTTTCTGCCAAAAAAAAAAAGAAATAAAAGTAGATAGAATTTTAGTATAGAAAAATATGTCAGTTTCAGCAAAAGTTTCTGTCAGAACTTTAGCGGGAGGGGAAAGAGGCTAAATATTTTGCTTTGAGAAACCAAAATATTTTGAAAATGTTGTTTTTATTTTCTTTTTACACTACAAGGAAAAAAGTAAAAGACAAAATATATGTAAGTACTTGACATAAAAAAAGAGAACAGGCTTGAGCAAATATGCTTTCTTGTGTGTGTTGGAGAAAACTGAGGAAACTATGGATGAAATTAAAAAATAAGAGCAATAATTATAAAGGAAAAATGTGGTAAGAGGCATAAAGGGCATGGACATTGATGCCCACAATTTTAGGTCTGAATTTTAGGGGTGATGTCAATCAGGTTTTTCCAAGACAATATGTATGTAAAAGGTCCCTGTACATATGTTTTGTATGTTTTCTGGATTTAATCTTCAGTGCAGACAAAAGTCAAAATCTCTGGGCATCATTACTACCCATCTGAATTAATCTATCTAAATGCTGAACAACAAATAAAATGAAAAATTAGTTCTGCTTAGTTTATTTGGCAAGAAATAAATATATAGGCTCCTAAATGTCTGTAAATTGTTAAGTTTGTATTTGTTAAACTTGAAAAGTTCTCTCATGCAATTTTTCACAAGATTCACAATTTTTAATGGCACATTATAGCATTCTAAGAGATTTTACCTTTTGGTGGTGCTTTGCTGATTTTCAAGGAGACAGTACATGTTGGTATCTGTTCTCTATAGGCGTGTCTTACAGAAGACCGTTCAAATTAAGTGCCACAGCAAAGAGAAGTCATTCTCTGGAGACCCAATGACTAGGTTCATGAATCCTACTTCTCCTGGGGAGTAGCACTATAAAGCAAGACACTTTCACATTTATGTCTTGTAGAGAACACCCGGAATTTTGAAAACATTACTTTTATCCCATAGACATCTGTTGAAATACTCACACTTCTTTAGGGATTAAGAATGTCTCATCTTCATTATGTACATTCAATTTAGCACATGGCTACACAAATATACCGGGGAAGGGATGTGGCTATTCCATCCTGCTGTCCCAGCTCCTGTTTTGAAAACAAAAAGGTTAAAGAAACTAAAAAGAATAAGAAGTAACTTATTACATTCAGCAACAAAACCTTCAATGTACAGAATACTTGTGTTAGAATTTTAAGTCCTTATATATATAATAATAGAATCTTAGAATAGTTTGGGTTGGAAGGAACCTTAAACACTACCTAGTTCCAACTGCTCTGCCATTGGCAGTGGCACCTTCTGCTAGACCAGGTTGCTCAAAGCCCCCTCCAATCTGGCCTTGTACACTTCTAGGGAAGAGGCATTCACAAGCTTTAGAGGCAACCTGTTCCAGTGTCTCACAGCCTCGCAGTGCAGTATTTCTTCCTAATATCTTTTCTAAATCTACCCTTTTTCAGTTTGAAACTGTTCCCCCTCATGTTATCACTCCATGTCCTTGTAAAAAAGTCCCTTCCCAGCTTTCCTGCAGACTCCCTTCAGGTACTGGAAGGCTGCTGTAAGGTACTCCTGGAGCCTTTTCTTCCCCTGGCTGAGCAATCCCAACTTTGTCAGCCTGTCTTCATAGGAGAGGTGCTTCAGGACTCTGATAATCTTCATGGCCCTCCTCTGGACTCTCTCCAGGAGCTCCATGTCTTTGTTGTGTTGGGGGCTTCAGAATTGGACACAGTGCTCCAGGTGGGGTCTCAGTAGAGCGGAAGAATCACCTCCCTTGACTCACTGGCCATGCTTCTTGATGCAGCCCAAGACACAGTTGGCTTTCTGGGCTGCAAGCACACTTTGTTGGCTCAAGTCCTTCTCCTCAAGGCTGTTTTCAATCCTTTCTCTGCCCAGTCTGTATTTGTGCTTGGGATTGCCCCAACGCAGGTGCAGGACCTTGCACTTGGCCTTGGTGAACTTCATGTGGCTTGCATGGGCCCACCCCTTGAGCCTGTCAAGGTCCCTCTGGATGGCTTCCCTTGCCTCCACTGGGTTGATCACACCACACAGCCTAGTGTCATGGGCGTATTTGCTGAAGGTGCACTAAATTCCATTGTCCGTGTAACTGATACTGGCATTAAAACAGTGCTGGTACCAATACCAACCCCTGAGGAACACTACTTGTCACTGGTCTCCATTTGGACACAAGCAATTGACCGCAATTCTTTGAATGTGATCAACCAGCCTATTCCTTATCCACCAAGTGGTCCACCTGTCAAATCTTGATACAATTATTATATTTATATATATATATACACATATATTTTACTGAAGACACTGAATATGAACTTTTTATTGCTGTATCAGACTTTAAACCACTTGACCATTTCACTGGCAGATACTAAATTCCATTAACACAGAGAGGAGCAGAGCCATTCTTCTAGAGGTATTTTGCATGTTGAATTAGGAATTTGAGTTTGAATTCTAGCTGAACTAAAAACATATTATTTTGTGGTTTTGGGTCAAGATCCTGCCATTTACTTAAATATTTATACTTCAGTCTTGAGGCTTTACTTAAGGGCTTATGTCTATTTATGCGTGTGAGTGGCACTTGTAGTCAGAGAAAAATAGGCAACGGATTAAAACAGGAAGAGGGGAGATTTAGGTTAGACATTAGGAGAAAATTCTTTAGTGTGAGCATGGTGAGACACTGGAACAGGTTGCCCAAAGAAATTGTGGAAGCCCCATCCCTGAAAGCATTCAAGACAAGGTTGGATGGGGCCTTGAGAAACCTGACCTGTTAAAAAAATACTATGTCATGGAAATCTAGAAACAAGAGTTCAGTTAAATGTTGAAGTTCATACAGTGGGTGTAAAAAAGGACATCACTGAAGAATTAGTAGTATTTTTTTTTTTCTCTTTCATTTGGCCAGTCTAATGAAAAGTAAATATGCTAGAAAGAGGTCATGCATACCAGCATAGGAAGAATAAAAGACTTCTGGATGAATGTGTGGAAGTCCTTTGGTAAGTTTAATGATCTTTGGAAGTCCAGTGTAGGTACCCAAACAGGTAACTTAACTCTGCCACTGAAAATCCTTTCTTGCAGCAGTAGTCTTAATGCTAGATTTTTCTATTTCTCGTTGACAACACTGTTTTTTTGTTGTACAAAGCAGTCTTCTAAAGTACATGGCAGTATGATCACCTTAGACAGAAACTGTCTCAAATGTCACAAGCTTAATATGGCTTAATAGGAAACTTCTTTTCAGAGTTTTGTTTTAGAGATCTCTTCTCTCAGTGTTGCAGGAGGGGGTTAATATGGAAGGCAGGATTTTTTCTTTCTCTTTGACTAGTGAACCCCTATAATTAGATAACTTACAAAACTCTTTTTTGAAGACAGTGTATGTCCTGGAAATATCACTATTCTATCACACAAAACCAGGATCCCGACAAGATACAGTGGCTAAGCCTGTGAAGTGATCTTTTGATGTATAACAAATACAGAGAACAAAAACAGGTGGTGTTCTTATAAATACAGCATGATAATGAGCTCATTACAAGGATCTTCAATTTTGATGTCTGCACTCTAAAGATATACTGATCAATAATAAAGGCTTATTTTGTAGGAGTTCAAATATGATCTAAATAATGGTGCAGATGTTTTGAAACATCTTCGTTTTTTCAGCAGTCAATTTTTAATTGTGTCACTAATATTTACACTTTGGGGAGTTAAGCATCTGGCCTGGGGATTGTTTAGTGAGCATGTCTCTTCCTTTGACCCTGATATTTGGGTGTGACAAAACACCTTCTTAGCATCTTTACATCTTTCCTTCAGCCACAGAGGAAACCTAGACACCTGTTTTGTCAAAAGTCAGGTGAAATGAAATCCACTCTCTTTCTAGATGTTTTATCAAAGAAAAAGTTACATGGAATGACTCACTAATTGTTTACATCATCAGTTTTCAGAAAGTAGTAGTTTTAAATCTCATTCACATGCAAGTAATGAGGGCAGACAGCTGGAAGCTGAAGGTAGTATACGAAATTGAATAGTAACTGCAATCACTATTAAAAGTCCATTAATATAAGATTTATAAGAAGATAATACAACATTACAATGATCCATGCAATGAGGAAATGGTTGATTATAATTGGTCTAAGTTCTTTGATTTTTATTATCTTATGAAGTTTGGATGTTTCTTCTAGAGCCAAGGGAAGTTGGTGGTCTCCTTTCCAGGTAAATCGAGTAAGCGGACACAAACTGAAAAGTGATCTTTGTAGACCACTACCAAAGCATCTTTCAATAAAATTATGTATGAAATATGAAATGGCACTGATGACATCACCAGTGATGTGAAAGTTAAAATCTAGATCTATTTTCTTGGAACATAGTTCAGATCTCTTCTGTGAGACATCTGTCATGAAATGAGACACAAAAAAACCCCAAACATCTACAGAACAGCTAAGCTTATGATTCTACTGTCTGTACTTATGAAGACTATTTTCTCAAGGTTTCCTTAAGTGTTTCCCAGTTTCTAAATACCTTGAGCTGGACAAGACAAGACAAACCTTTAACAAAGAAATATTTCTGTTCTTAGCAAATCTTCTGAAAAGATTCAGTTATTGATTTTGAGGTTGCAATTTAATTCATTGCTACCATGGAGACCATCTAAATGAAAATTGTAAATCAATGCCATGATGATCTTTCTGATAGAAATATTCTGGTTCTGTGACATCAGTTGTAACTCTCAGAATTACATTTCTCTTTCTCACAACAAAATTAATCAGAAAGACTGAAATAAAACTGAATTTAGAATATTCCTGAGTCTGATTTCTTCTTGACTAGAACTTATAAAACCTGGGAACTCCATCAAAATTGTAGTCTGTCATTCAGTTTGCAAGGAATATAAATAAAGCTATAAGAGCCTTCTCACAAATAAAACTTTTTTTTCAGCTCATCTATAAAAAAGAACACTCATTGTGTGCTTATGCAAAATACAAAATGTGATATTGTTGCCCCAGTGTGATTGGCAAACAAAAAATTGCCATGAAATTTGAAGAAGGTAGACATACAATTAAAAATAATTTAACTTTCCAGGTAGCCCTAAGATTAACTATATTTATGTGCAGTTTTTTGGTATATCATTCTTATTCCATTTATTTGGAGCTGGGCAATCCTCAAGAGGATTCATCATTGGCTTTGAAAATATTATGAATACAAGGTTATTTCCCAGCTATGTTAATTGGAACATATCAGAGGGTGATATCCAACATGAATATTTAACTTGTATCTATTCATATCTTATTAAAAAAATCAATGTCATTTCATCTAAAGTTTCCTCTGTAATATGAAACAACTAACTGAACAATTTTATTAAAAAGTCTTTCACATATGCAGAACTTTTATTTTTATTAAGAAGTTCTTTTTTCTTTCAACTGTGTCATTAAAGACTAAAAACATAGCACATAATGCTAATGTCATGTTGGGACACATACTAAAAGAAATCTAAAGTAGGAAATCCCCTCTTTGGTCAGCAAAAATTATCTATTGTGAATGTATGTTCTTCCAGATTATTTATCTACATTGTTTGGAGCTCGTCTGACCCAGAGTGACATCTGAGCTAGTAAGCCCTTTTATAACCAATAGGGGAAAAAAAGGCACTTTAAAAGTTTCTGCCAAAGAACTGGGCCCTAAAATTGCCCTAAAATTGCCCCTTCTTCTGATAGTATAAAAGCAGAATTACTGGTTCAGATACAGATTGATTATGTGTTCAGATGGTGCATATTACTTAAATTTAGGTGAGATTAATTACTTTATCTGTAATAAAAAGGCTGAACTGGTGGCACAGATGCACTGTTTACAATAGAAACCAGCCTTACTTGTGTCCTTGATCAATAAAATAATGAGATACCTATGAAAGACTTGAAGTAATTGAAACCCTCTGATTTGGGGTAGGAGGATGCTATCTTGGTTTCTGCTTGGCATATATACTTTTCCATTAAATTCTAACCAGCCCTGACCACTGCAAAAGGAAATAAGAGGCCAGCCAGAGCCTTGGAATTCCTAGAAATGTCTTGGATCTTTATGGGATCAGCATAAGGTTTTGCTTTTTCTTAATTTCTGTATTTGAGTCTTCATTCCCTGTAATACACAACACAAACTCATTCCTATGATAGACAACACAAGGTATCCATTGACCTTTCCACCTCCTAAGGTGGGAACCTGGGATACAATCCAGTTGAATTCCAGCTCCAGTTGCAGAACCTTCTCATCCTGTTGCTGTCCTTGATTTTTTTAGAGACTAAACAAGCAAACAAAAGGATCTGATTCATGTTAGTTTTACTGGTTCCTTTAGTAGAACTGCCAAAACATTTCACATTAAACAAGTTGTGATGTATTTTAAAACTTTCTTTGTAACAAATCCATTTAAAAATAAATTTTTCTATATACAGAAGATTAATTTGTAAATAAGAGTTCAATTGATTTTGAATAAGAGTCAAAGACATCAAAGGTTCTCTTCAAATAATCAGGAAAACAAGATTTTCCTGCTTGTGTTCTGAACAAACAGGTAGACTAGGAGTATATATATATATTTAGATGAAAATAATACCTGTGATGTAGGCTCTGTGGCATTACTCTATTAGTAAGTGCAAGAGAGGATTTTTTATTCTCTGAAGCTATATTAGCCCTTAAAAATACTTTATCCTTGTATTTTATGTTTTACTGAGAGTCACTTGAAGTTAATTGAAAACATTGAATCAAATAGTAAGAACTCTGGTCAATTTCTTTATGCCTGGGGCTTACAATTATTTAAGTGCCTAAGCAAAGCTATAGGTTATGAGTATTCTGGCCTTACATTTTAATCATTAGTGCCAAATAATTTCTTAAAATCACACCATATGTAATTATTTAAAATTTAAAAAATATGTGGATTTCAACTTTGTGGATCAAGTGGCCATTGGGGATTTACAGCATTTGCTTTGGATTTTCAGAAGCCATTCACATCTAGAATTAATTTGTATTTATCATGAACATAAAGAGTACTTTCAGGCTTGAGAACACAGGACTTTCGAGCTGTGACCTTAGAGCTATCAGCAAACTTCAAATAAGATTTATTCTTCTAACCAGGTTCTTTTAGAAATTCTGAGTGTAGAGGGTGTAATGTTTCATGAAAAACATGCTTACTTAAAGACAGTAGATGTTACATGAGATTTCTGATTTAGCAGGGTGATATAAAATTTGTATCATAACACAACACAAACCTAAGCTAGACCTAGCAAAAGATATTGATAGTAATTGCAATAGACAGTTCAATCACACCACCAATGTGATTCTCATTATTGATCTTTGTAATATGCTCATTGTCATTACACTGAGGGTCCCTAGGCTCCACAAAGGAGCATGTGGGTTGAAGCCAGCTCAAGCCCATTACTCTTTTTGAAATTCTTTAGTTCTTCTGTTTTTATGCTCTGTGTTAGGCTTATCCATGCATTCACTACCACCGTGGTAACTCAGGGAGATGCTTACACTATTTCCGTGAACTGAGGGAGAAGCCAATTGATCCACTCAAATGTTGATAGTTATTTATCTAAACAAATGGCCATCTTCTTGTCCCCTTTATTTTGAGATAAATTCAGCTTCTTTGCAACAGCTGTGCAAAGAAGTTTAAGCTTCACTTAAACTTCATAAGCCCATTTCCTTGGAGCCTTCCTCTGTTTTGGGGGTTTATGTCTGTCATGGGCAGAAATCCAAGTGCATTGGATGAAGCCTTTGAGTTTCTTTAGTTGGATGTCACCTGAAAGATACCCACTTTAAAAGCTCCAGGGCTATCCTGTGCTGCAAGTCAAAGTGCAGTAAATGAAGGTGATCAGAACATTCACTGAAAAACACACAAATTAAAGCTATAAGACACATGCACCCACAGAAATAATGTCCAATTTTCTGAAGCTGCCTCAACTGTTAGCAGCGAGTGAGAGGTTTTGAGAGCATTCAGAAGAAGTATCATGCATGTTTGTGCTGATCTTATTCTTCCTTAGGTATGATGATTGTTGAAAATGACATGCATGACTTGATGCAGTGGTTCTTACAACTTTAAGTGATTTTTGCAATTGGTAACCAGAAGGAAAAGACCATACAGACTAACCTCTGAAAGAGATAACCAGAGATACTATTCACTCCTTCTGACCTTGCCTATATATTTGGTATCTCAGACACTCCCACTCAAAAGTACTTAATACTTTTTATTGACTGCTGTATTAAGTATGAATTATTTACTACTTTAGGACTGTATGAAAGGAAGAGCTATTACGTAGATGTAAGTTACATATCTGAATGGCTCTGATCCCAGACAACTGAAGTGGGGCTGACGGGCAGCTTAGAGAACAATATTTGTTCTCTACCTTGAACACGAAATTAAATAATGAAACCTGCAATATGTAGGATGGGTAGTTCTAACACTGCGTTGATATAAAAGGTATCTTCCTCTAAGTGCATGAGCACCTTTGGTTTACTGTTTACGTTATTTTACTTTTTTAAAAAACTTACACTATAATATAGTGGCATATTTGAGGCAACTTGCAAATAGCAATAATTATCAACAGTAGGAAAAAAAACTATTGATGCAGACAATGTTCTTAGTTAAGCAGAAGTGAGGACAAATTATATCGTGCTATAAAAGCAGCCTACCTTTTCCAATCCTGAGGCTAGTCTGGAGCTTACTGCTAAAAAACCCCAAACCATTTTTCTTGGGGAAAAAAAAAAAAAAAAAAGAATCCCAACCTATTATCAGATCTAAGACTGAGCATGTTCTTGATATTGAACCAAAGGTAGGAGAAGTGTTCAGGTCAGCCAAGATCTTACTACTTCTTTCAAAAGGAAATGTTCTCAATTTAGGAGGTGTTCTTGGAAATAATTCAAAAAAGAAGTTATGATTGAGGACCAAATCATATTTCTCACAAAAGTAGAAGACTGTACAACTGGAGGTTTCTGTCTTGCAGTACAGATGGAAAAGGACTTTAATTAAAAAGGACACTTTTTCTTATTACATGGATGATTATTTTGACCTAAAAATTTGATTATTGTTGGTATCAGTAAAGAGCTGATGTTCTTCTGTTTTATGGTTTATATTTAATATGCCACTTAATGGACCTGTTGATTATACCTGTATGGAATGCATGGAGTTATTTTATGTGTACTGAAGTGCATTATTTCCACTTACTAGCACTTAGCAGTGTAAGTTGCTTCACTCTCACTAATAATGGCCGTTAACTTCATGTTGTTAAGTTAAATTGCCAAGGCTATTTTTAAATTATTTTTTTTAATTTTTTTCTTTCTTTCTTTCTTCTTTAAATAGAGAACTATCTATTTCAATACTCACAGTTTCAAGAGCAAATTTAGCTCTGTTACTCCTGTTGCTGAGGTTCAGAACTGAAACCAGTGTGTGCTTATAGACATAGTCCAAGAAGGAATTTATAACTGAGTTTTATGAGGTGTGTGTTAGGTTGTTTTTTTAATTCCCCACCCTGTCATTGAGAAAAAGGGTTTATTTTTTTCTTTTTTCTTTTTTTTTTTTATTAAATAACTCTTCTCTAGGCCTCCTGAGTTTTCAAGGCCAGCTCAGTGAAGGGTACTTTGGCTTAGATCATAATCTGAAACAATCAAAGTCCAATCAAGTTGAAACATCCAGATGCAAATCCTAAATTTATTCTGGAGGAACGTCTTTGCAGAACAGTATCAGTATTTGGATTTTACCAAATGCTTTACCCTGGCTTAATTCTGTCTCTCTCTCTCTTCAATACACGATGTCGTGTATCAATGTTACAAATAGCTGCAGGCTATATGTTCTAAGAGAATTGAGATACGACAGCATAAAATATTATAGTGCTCCAATGAAAGGATACTGAGGGGAGGAGAAGCCTGCCCTTTTGCTTGACATGCCACTTATAAAGTATAATTTTATTGTAAAATCCAGTTGAAATTGTAGGTGGTTTTTTTTTCACACAACAGTATTTTCTTTTATTACAGCCTATCTTTTTAGGCGACTATGGTTTTCATTCAATTGACTACCTATAGTCATCTATTGCCATTTGAGAGACTTACATTTGATATCTTGTACTGGTTTTGGCTGGTATCCCAGCCGAAACTACTATTCTTCATAGCAATTTCTATGGTGCTACACTCTGAATTTGTGATGAAAACAGTATTGATAACAGAGGGATGTTTTAGCTATTGCTGAGCAGTGCTTACACAGCATCAAGGATTGTGTGTCATGCTGCCCTACCAGCAAGTAGATTGAGGGTACACAAGACATTGGGAGCGGACACAGCTGGGACAGCTGTGACCTCAGGGATATCCCAGACCAGATGCTTGGTAATAAAGCTGGGGCCTCCCAGGAGAGTAGAAAGGGAGGACATTCATAGTTATGGTGTTCATTTTCCCAAATAACTATAATGCATGATGCAGCCCTACTTTCCTTGAAATGGCTGAACAACTGCCTGCTGATGGGAAGCAGTGAATGAATTCTTTGTTTTGCTTTGTTTCCTTGCACAGCTTTCCTTTACCTATTAAACTGTCTTTTCCTCAGCCTATGCGTTTTCTCACTTTCACCCTTCTAATTCCCTCCTCCTTCTTACTGCAGGGAGTAGGTGATCAGCTGCATGGGGCTGACCTGCCAGCCCAGAGTTAAACTACAGTGTATCTGCATATGGCTTACATATATGACTGAAGACATATGTCCTTTTGTAGTGACACCTGGATGCTGAACAGAATATATTTTAGGGCATCTCAAGTGAAACTCCTATATGTGGGAAAGTAAACACCCTATGTGCCTGTCAAAGTGTTCAGTTAAAGAAAAAAATATGGCTTAATTATTCCTTAAAACACATAGTCTGATCATTCAATCTTTTCAAATGTTTCACAGAAGGCTTTATGTGAAAAAAACCCAATCAACCAAAAAAAACCCAACCAACAAAAAAACCCAATCAAAACCAAAACTGTAGCAAATTAAATAATAATAGTAACAATAATAATGAATAATAATAATAATAATTCCATAAATTCATCTGTCTGGACATGAGAAGTGTATATGCTTTAAGAAGTGAATACATTAGTGTATCCATTTGGGTCAGGAGATGAGTTGTTAAAGAAAAAAGTTTATTAAGAGTTTAAGAAGATATATATGACCAAAAGACTCTTCAAACCTTGTTTTCAAAATGAATGTAGTTACAATCAAGTCTGTTTTTTGGAGGAAAGGGGGAGGGGAGGCTGGTCATGCCTGTATGCATCCAATTTGCAAATGTATACTTCTAATTGGTTTTACACAGCTCCTCAGTTAGGCAAAGGTCTCAGCTAGTAGGATACTCAGTAAACTGTTATTTGACATTGCTTTCTCTGAAGAAAATAAGGAGGGAGCAAGGCAAAATTGCAACCTGTGTTACTAAATAGCAATGAAAATACTGGAAAGCAGTTTTTAAAATAATTGGTACAATATTTTGATGGTTAGGAGAGAAAGAAAGAAAAAAAACCTACTAAACAAAAATATTATGTGCTAAAAAAACATTTTCTTTTTACTTGTGGATGCTCTTAGACATCAAGAATCCTATTAACTGATCATATGCATTTCCATTGTACTTTTTCATCTGTATTCATATTTTGGAAATAGAGGTCCATGGACAAGCCCACACAGTAAACCTAGGAGAATTAAACGCTACTAAATACCAGCAAGAATCAGGATTTATGTTTGCCTCTTATTAAATAAGAATACTTTGTGGAAGAATGCTGTTGGACTATTAAGCCTTTACAGGTATCGTCTTTTAACATGTCAGAGTGTTTAGAACTAAAACATCTCTACTGATATTAGTTTGGTACTTTCCATAATTTGACACCAGCTGATCATGAAGCAAAGAGTCGTCCAAATATATTTATTCATATTGTCCCGATCCACACACTCTGAAGGAACCCTACTGCATTATCAGACAGAATACTAGAGAATCACAGGTCACAGATGATACACTCCTCCTATTCTTTCTTCCTATATGCACAGTATTCTAAGGCACATTTATGCTGTTTGAACCATTAGATTTAATTGAAATACCATGGTTCTATAGAACACGCTGATAGCTTTTATTCCTGGTTGCACTAAAGCAACAAAGGGAAAGCTGTAATAGGTCTTTCTGAATGAAAAAAAAAAAAAAAAAAAAAAAAAAAAAAGGAAGCCAGAATGTTTCAGAATACCAAAATAGCCTGTAATGCCTCCAACTTTCCTTTGGTTCACACTTCTTCTTTGCAAGTGGTGGGGGTCTTCCTCTGAAGTAACATCAGAGATAGTTATGTACACCAAAGGATAACATATTCAGTAAAGAACCCTCTTAGTTATACATTCCTTTAATCCTGAGGCTGCAGAATTTCATTTATGTTCCATATGTTTAATACTAAACTAATCAAAGATATGTCTCACTTGTCATAAACTTTCCTTTGGTGTTCTCCTCCTGGGGTTCAAAATCTAGAATATTACCTATTGACAACTTCTTTTTATCAGAAGTGCAGCTGTTAATGAAATTTTGCATGGGAAAGCATATAAATATAAAATTAGCTACTATTTTAGGTCTCTTACTGAAGTGCTAAAACTTCCACTGATGCAACAGATATCTAGGGTAGATTTTACTTAGAGCAATACACAACACTTCTCTGGGATGGCCACTGCCTAGATAAATATACCAAATGGCAACAACAATTGAGAAGCTATTAAACTACTTTACTAAATTAATTGTACACATATATTCATTTTAGTCTTATGTGCACAATCAAGGCAACTGGACACCCACCCTTGTAAGTCTGCTTTTAGTTTGTTCGTTGTTTGTCAGGGCAGAAATTTCCACTTTTTTGTTTTGTTTTGTTTTGTGTTGTTGTTTTTTTTTTGTAAAGCCAACTAACATCTGTGTCAGGTACACTGAGCACATATTTGTTTTTTCTTCCGACATCTATGCTAGAAAGAATCAGAAAATTATGGGTTTATTTTCATAGTTTTCCCCTGGCTCTGAAATGTTTTCAAGAACATTTCAGAGAGTTACTATGTTGTTTCCAGATGTTATAATCTGAGATACTGTGCTAGGGCATGAGAAAAACTGAGTCAGGAATTACCTCTATTATTCAGAAGAGGAAATAGTTTCCTTTCTGTCTTTTTGAGAGGAATTCCTGGAAGCCAAAGCTACCTGTTTTTTATAGCTTACTCTCAGTTTATGAGATGTCTAGATAATTGTAGGCATGATCAATTACACTCAGGTAATCTGCACATTCAAAATGTTGCCTATGCTTACAAAGAAAAATATGGTAGTGAAAGCTCAATTATTAGTATTGCTTGAAAGTGGCTTTTGAAAAAAAAAAAAAAAAAGCAAGCAAAACTCATGCCTGACTCTGTATGTGAATTGTGCATATTATTGGACACAGGCTAGTAAAATAATTTTAATTTTTTAATTAGCTGTATTAAGATTTTCATGGAATTTCAGACAGTTTAGACTATAGTGAATGCTCACGATCTACATCTTATTGGATTTACCTAATAAAGATTGAATTTAAAAGCAAAAATTCTAGAAACCTAAATGAAGATAGCTCTATAAATCACATTTTTCCAATATTGAAAAATATGATAAAATAGTCTATGAGCATTTATGTCTAAGATCTAAGGTCAAGTCAAGACTGTAACATGATTAGATCATGTGTGCATTATGGAAAAAAAAAAATGTGAAAAATTTTCTATCCTGAATTCATACATCCTCATTTTGATATAATTATTGACAAATTAAGAAATCTCATATGCTGGGTTTTTTTTCTGAAAATAATTTCTCTGAGTTTGTCTGTCAGTATCCTAAAAGAGTGACCTATGGCCATAAAGTATGTTCTTAGTTCTTTTAGGAAATAAGTTAATTTATTCAGTTTAACAAAGCTGGACTTTTCAAAGATATTGATCTGGCAAAGTCTTTTTGCTCAGAAAATGTGAGGTTCATCTCACCTTCAGAAATTAGGCTAAACTAATTGTCTGAGCTTCCTTAAAATCAACAGACAGCTATAGGCTACACCCCCAGAACACTGTCTCAGATGAGGACCTCACCATTCAGCTCTTTAACACTCCGACATCTCAGCAGGTGACTCCAGTTGTAGTGACAGCTACTTCCAGGCTGTGATTCACCTGGCATGTGATCAGGCAGATTGAATCACTTTGCCTTTCTCTCAGCATTCACTTTCAGGCCTGTACAGAGGATTAACTTAAGCTAGGAACCTAGTTTCAAAATGACTAAAGCTAAGTAACTTAACAAACTACAGAAATATGAATTATAAGGACCATAAACACCCATCTGATCAAATCTCTTTAAAAACCAAATGTCACCTTTTCTTTTTTTTTTTTTTTTTTTTTTTTTTTCCAGAATCAAAGACACCTTAAATATCTGTTAAGGGTTTTTTTAGTACTTTAAAATTTCCAGTGAAAGAGATCCCATTGTCTTCCTTGGGAGACCATTTTTTGTGCATAAAATCTTAGCATTTAAAAACTCCTAAATTCTAATTCAAAACTTCTTCACTTAAAAATTAAGCCATTTTTTCTTCATTCCAGTGACCATGAAACACAATGGAATCTCTGGGAAAGAAACAGTTTAGTGAGAAGGTACTTTTGTCCATTTCTATTAATTTTTACTTTTTCTTCAGAAAACTTTCCTTTTATATACATTTCCATGGGCCACAACATGGAAATGCTGAGCTCTGTTCAGTTTTTCTTTATCCTTAAAGTATCTTGCCTGAAACTGGAAAAAAATACTCTTGAATGAGGCCCTTGCAGGTGCTGAATAGAGAGGCAAAGTTTACTTAATGTATCTGTTTTACAAATTTTATTTATTTAAGTGTAGAGAAAAAAGGTTTCAATTCATATCAGGACATAGCATACAGCAAGATAACAACAGACTATGTGCTAGTTCAACTTAGATGGGTTTCATCCAAGGCTTAAAACCAGAGGATTTTTTTCAGTTGCCTGAGCATGTATCCTGAGTGCCCTCTTAGATATGCAAGAGCACCTTTGATTACCTTTGCAAGATTTCTGGCTCTTTGTCTGCAGTCACACCTTTCCTCTGTGTCCTCCCATGTCTTATTTGCCAGCCTGACAAGAATATAGCTCATAAGTTTCTTTGATACCTGCATGTGGCATTTGAACTGAGCCAAGGCTGCATTTATATTGACCATTTACAGAATTAAGATGTAGGGTGTGATGGATCACTCACTGGGCTTAAACACGTCGCTCACTCGGGGCTTAATAGAGACTTAATCACTTATATCAGATGCAGATCCCTACATTGTAAATGTCAACAAAATAAGTAATTCCCCTTAGGAATATTCTTTTTTACTAATTAAGCAGACAACAACTGTTTAGGGGAGCTGTTATTTGTATTAGTGTTTTGTTTGGGGTTTTTTTCTGAACAATTTATTTAAACTCCAGAATAGGTGATCCTTGAAACAACTTCCCCCACCCCCCCCCACCACCCCCCCATTCAATTTTAAAGAATTATAATATATTATTTGGAATATTTCTGGTCTATCAAAAAATTAAAATAAAACATTGCCTTTGGTAGACACAAATTTTTACTAAATAACTATTTTTCATTCTCTATACTTTTAAAACTTTCTAACGTGTTTTGAGAATGCAGGTTCATTTGTGTTTTATTCTGTGCTGCTGCAAAACCAGCAGACAGCAAACCATTCAGATAAGAAAGGGATTTACACTAACAACATGGACAGATGAGAAACTTTTTACATTTTCAATGGACAGTTTTCTAAGTTCTTCCAAAGTGTACTACATAGCATATAATTACTTTCAGTTTTTCATTTCTGCACAGCTTGATCTCCAAATGTCAATAGAAAATATGTAAGACTTTACTCATCCCGAAGTCTTGTTTAGATGGATATTGCCAACTTATTTTTTTTTAGATTTCTCAGTGTGTTTCTTGTCCACTTTCTAGCTTCTGAAAGTCTGAGTGCTTTTCTAAAGATGATGTTATGCTACATAGAGGACCAAGGTTGTGTCCGTCAAAGCAAAAAATCATTATCTTAAAATGTAATCATTAAGGAATGGTACAGAAATATCTACCAAAAAAGCCCAGATGCCAATCAGACTGTGAACATCTCCTGCTTGTAGACTAGGTGAAACATTTTCTGAAAGATAGATGAGGGGCATGTAGAGACATAGAGAATTACTTATTACACAAAGGTTTAGCAAATATAGAGTCAATTGTTTTACAGATGCTGATGCTTCTTTGGTCTGAATGGAGAGAATTATTTCTTCTGGGTCCTACAAATTCAAAGGGAGAATATTCACTCCACCCAGGTATCAGAGATATGCATCCAGCACCCACCTGAGCTCAGTGTATACATTTGATGAGCACAGGGCAAGCAGCTACTTTTGAATCTCTGCCAGCAGATGAGAGCAGCCATTTCTTATCACCTCTGCAAAAGTTCTTGGGCATAAATTATTCTACCTCTGACATGAAAATTATATTAAAGAGTACTCAGCATGATCCTTGGATATTGAAGAGATAAGAATTATATGGATTCTGAATGTGCAGTTATAGAAATTAATTTAATTCTGGTCACCACTTTAAAGGTTTCTCCATAGCTAGGGACAATATTAATACTTCTTTTTCAGAGAGTGAGAGTAAACCAGTTACTCCCAATTAAATACTGAGACTGAAACTACCCAATTAAATAAAATTAAATTTTGAAAGCTGGAGGTGTAAGGTCTCCAGCAAGCACTAAATTAATGCAGGGTGCTAAAACTGTAAGGCTGTGTGATAAAACTCATCTGCCCACCCCTAAGCAAATCAGAAAGACAACAGCAGGAGGGAGAGCCCAAGAAATACCCTGCTGGACCACTCCAAGGTTATTCACAAGGGGACACTGGCTCATTAAAAGGCCATCTGTGAAAATCAGGGATTTCCTGATGCACTGTAGGATGCACAGTGACAAGTAGAAACTCAAATTACAGACTTCTGAGATACAAACACTCTGCCTAGGCCCCTCCCATAGCTGTCTCAGCAGAACCCAGCCCCATCACCCAGGCATGGAATCCATCATGGAGAGTCATCAGCAACAGCTCTGTTCCTGATGGTTATCTCTGGATAACTATTCAGACTAATGGGCTTGCTGTTGAATATATTATGGGATGCAAGGGAAGAGCATTTCAGCATGGCACAAAACTTATTATGGGATGTTTAGAGGAGGAAGGGGGGGGGCATGAGTGGATACAAGGGAGGGATTTAGGTGATTTGGGGGCAAAAAAGTATGGCAAATAGAGGGTTAAGGGTATAAAAAGGGCTGGTCACATGTAAAAAGTTGGCTAGTCAGAACACTAGCAATCTGGCTATATCCACTGCCTGACTAGTGTGGTGTGTCCTATTTTCTTATTAAATTCCTTTCTAACTACTTCCTGGGCAAGGGTTCTCTACTCAGTATGTGCATATGTGTTTGTACAGGGGGGAAGGGGTAGGTGTGTGTGCTAGTGTGAGTGCAGCAACCAGAGCAGATGCAAGTGTAGAAGGGACTGTTTCATCACTAGCAAAGGTCACACTGTGCTAGCTAGTGGATGGGTGAAGTGGCTGGGAACAAGGGGGTGGATGAGTCTGCAAGGGTCATCCAGTATGTTTAGCAGCAAGAGAACAGGGGGTTCAACTATCGGGTCTGAGGAAGACCTAACCAACTGCTTGAGTTTGTGCAACTGCCTGTACCAGCAACAAGAGTGGGATAATGGCCTCAGAGGCTTGAATGCCCATGTGCCAACAACTGGTGAGACTGGGATCCAGGGGCAGTTGCTGGGCAGACTGAGTGTCTGAGCCCAGCTGATGAAGGGATCCACACTGTATGGTAATATTCTTACTTGTGGACCTCCATCCTGTTTAGCCAAAGAGTGGAGCAGAATGAGGCCATTCATGCTGTCTTTGTTTCTGTGGCTGTTGAGTGAGGGTGTCTGTCTATGACCCATGTGGCTGGACCTATGTATGTGGATATACATGCTGTATGTGGATATACATGCTGTATATGGATATACATGGAACATACGTGTGTGGTGTATGTGCCTGCTGAGAACATACCTGCAGCCTCACTTCTGGTAAGAACCAGTGGAGCAGTGTCTGTCTCTCCTGTCTTGGGCTATTGGACGTATTTTCCTCTAACGGAAACTACCCTTAAATTAATATGAGTTTCCTGTACTAGCAAGCCTTTCACAGTCACTGCTGGTCTGTATTGCTTCTTTAAAAGAGAAGGTACATTTAGAAAGAAATACACTATGCAGATAATTCTGAGAAAAAAATAGACGTAAACACACCAAGTCTGAAACCAGAATTGTTGTTGCCCTTTCACTCAAACCTGACTCATGCTCTTCTTTTCCACCTAGGATTTTATTCTTGCATTTACATTTGTCAGGAAGGACAAATGACACTGTATGTCAGGTCTCCATAATCCCGTTAGTTATGGTATCTCTTGCAGCTCACACAAAATTGTTCTTGGAGAAATGCTTGGACAGAAATTCTCCACCTGCATCGATGAAAAAAATTGCCAAAGAGCATTTCAGCTTTCCATTAGTAAGTTACTGAAGAAATTCCAAACAGAATGAGGCAAACAACAATTACAGTTACAAAGAACAATGCACTAATATGTTTAAAAGCTCCAAACTACTTGTGTGTACTATGAAAATAGTATGTTTCAATATTAAGGATTTTATCCCCTGCAATCTAGATGTTGACTAAATCAACTGCAAGCTTAATTTCACTGATTTTTGTTCAGAATTGGGAAAGTCTTATTTTAGTGAATAAGAGTCAGAGAGAGAAAGCTTGGATCTGGAATCTGATTTTATTTTATCTTTGATTGTTCTCTTTTTTGACATGTTCTGGGTCGCTGCAACACACTCTTTGCAAGGTAACCCTTGAACAACTGCTAGGACACCTCACGATAAGCAACATGTATTCACATATGTTGAAATGCTCTGCAATGCATCCAGAGGCAGAAAGATGTATCATGGCCTTCACTTTTTTTTTTCTTTTTTTTTTTCCTTTTTTTTTAATACTTTGCACTGAAAAGTCACATCAATAGTAATTACAAGTTGTGTTTATAGGAGTAATACACAGATCCTAGAGAGATGCAGGGTGCAGAGCTATGTCATATGGGCACAGGGAGCGTGCTTTAGTGCTCATTTACAGCAGCACTGGTGTAAGCCAGTTTGTGCTTCTTAACCTCAGGACCTGTGTATGAACCTCTGTTCCTCTACCATCTAGCAGTTATACTGATACTAGTAATCACTGTCAGGGCACAGATTAGTATCCTGTGCACAGACATTGCGTGCAGGAAGCACGGTCCTGGGTGGGCGTGGATGGTAAAACCATGCTAAAGCCTTATGCAGCCAGATAAATCCTCTTCTACCTTTTATCCCTCCTCAACAATAAAGTTAAAAATGTAGCTCTTTGTGGAGTCTTTCACTGAATTCTTACTCTAGGAATTGGCAGGGATGTAATACAAAGGGAAAGTGAAAACTCTGCAAAGACAATATAGCATTTGTGTGTGGTATTAGAAAGAATGTATATTAATCTAAATGAGAACACTGAATAAGCTGAAGAGGTCATTCAGCTGCAGGGCTGCTGAAAATTATTCCAGTTACATAACGTTCATGCATTTTGGTTGACTTAAAAGCTTTTTCTGAGCAGAAGAACGGGAGGTAGTAAAGTCAGTTCTCTGACTACAGAAGTTAGTCTACAAAAACAGGCAGCCTCAATGTTCTGCCTTTCTTTTTTTGAGCTACAGAAACAATCCTCTTGATTAACAAATAATGCTCACCCAAGTGGTCTTACCATGTGAAGAGACAAGATGGGCATGGGAAAAATATTAGCCCTGTGTTATAGGTAGAAAATCCAGAAAAAGGTAGGTTTTGCTATGTGAATACCGTAACTAGGACAGAAATATATTTGCTCAAGCCTGCAGCTTCATAATTAGGCACATGAAGATGATCAGAGGGCTGGGACACCTCTCCTATGAAGACAGGCTGAGAGAATTAGTGTTGTCCAGTGTGAAGAAACAATGACTCTGGGGGAGACCTTATAGCAGCCTTCCAGTACCTGAAGGGGCCTACAGGAAAGCTGGGAAGGGACTTCTGAATGTAACAATAGGACAAGGGATACTGGGTTTAAGCTGAAACTGGTAGATTTAGGTTAGGTATTGGGAAGAAATTCTTCAGTGTGAGGGTGGTGAGGCACTGGAAAAGGTTGCCCAGGGAGACTGTGAATACATCAGCCCTGCAAGTGTTCAAGGCCAGGTTGCATGGGGCTTTGAGCAACCTGCACTAGTGAGTGGTGTCCCTCCCCCTTTGGGGTGGTTGGAACTAGATGATCTTTAAAGTCCCTTCCAACCTAAAATTTTATTTGATTCTATTGTACGATTCCATGATTTTTTGTCTCTATACACAATTTTATCCAATTCTTCTGAGTAGGCCCAGAGATGGAAATAACTGTATGAAGACAGGCTTTTCTAGCATTCCCCAGTACTTCCAGGAACTCCTTCTGGAACAGTACATCTCCAGCATATGTCTCATACACAAGACAGAACCTTAAAGGTACTTTTTAGCCACAATAATCTAAAAGCAATTTAGCAGATTAGAAAATAAGCATTGGATTGTACTTGGGGTTTTACAATCTTAAATAAAACTCTAAAAAATAAAGTCCAATATTCTATCATTCTGGAGAATAATGACTCTAAATCAACTAGAGCTAAGAGTATAATTTATCAACATTAGCCTTGATGGGGCATCCAGTGCAGTGTGATTGATTTAAACATGTAGACGTTTAATGTTTTGAACAGGTGGCTAACTTATAACAACAGTTTAAACTTTTATAGCATCTTATCATGCTGAGGCAGCTCATGGTGTTTTACAATGACATTAAAATTAAAATTTAATCTATCCAGCAGAGTTAATAATTAGCTAATGTCTGTTAAAAGTCAATGAAAACAAATCAGTCTTAAATGTAGGCTTCAAAAAGAAGAAAATAGGGATATCCTGATGTCAAAAGGCAATGAGTTCTGCCAAGAAGATGCATGGAAGTGGAAAGAACAAGCACCGTAAGTTACAATTCAGTGGGGGTTAAAATTTTAAGACATGAATTTTTATCTTGAATGCTAGACCTACTTATAGCTTCATTAACTTTTTGGTTTATAAAGCATTATAACAGTCCTTGGGGTCAAGATGTAGATGACCTCTCCTTCAGCAGATGGGTGCAGTCACTGGGATTGCACTTTTCTCTCTAGCCCAATGAGTTCTGCATGTGTTTCTGCAAAGTAGTACAGTGTCAAAATGAAAAGATTCCTCAGCATCTCACAGCCATAGAATTATGTGTATTTGAATCCTTTCAGTCTGAATCCCATTTAAATAGTAGGAACATCATCCCCTGACCTCTGTGTTATAAGGAAGAGGTGCCTGTTGTTTTGAAAGAAAAGGACCACATGCATTAGTGAAAGAAGGCTTCTGAGTTGTAAACCTGGTCTGACATCAGTGCAAGATTTAAGTCTTGACCTTCACTATTACATAAACTTTGCACAGCATGCTGTCAGTTGTGAATCCCATTTAATCCTCCTTGTGCATTGTAGACAGTCAAGGTATTTAACTAAGGGCAGTGGATTGTACTTGAGAAATGTGTTTTCTTTCTGCTCGGAACTCTTCCTTGGTGATGCTCGTCATTGTCTGTGAAATACTGAGAGATCCTAGGAAATTATTTTACTTTAGCTCCCTAAGATTGACATGGCCAAAGAAAGAACCTACATGTTATGATACTCAGTATTGGAAGGTCCCCTTGCAATCTAGCCTTCAAGTCAACTGCCTTTTTGCTTCACACCTGGAAAAAAAATAAAAATTAAAAAAAATATATATAGTATATTATATATATATATTATATAACTTTAATCAGAACAACTGTGTAGTACTTCTATGAATCCACTTCATTACCTTTAGACTTGGTCAAATCTGAAAAGAAAAGGTGAAAATGTAGTACATTATCCTAAGTTTTGTATGCTAATAAAGCTAACAGCTGTAATGCAAGAAGACAGTATGGGTACTCACATGTATATTCCCATAACATCTGGAGAGCTTGCTTATACTCCTTGCTGTTATCTCTGCTACACCAATTAAGCCATCACAGATGTGTTACAGATCTGTCAAGTCTCATGCACTGCAAGTGAGACTTGTGTGGTTGACTTGCACTCTCATTTTTCTGTGGCTCTGGTCGTAGTTTCACATGGATAACATTATAAAGTATATCCCACTACCAGGTGCTGTAGTTCACTGAGCAGAGTAGAAGCAATCAGATAAATAAGGCTGCTGAAAACTCAAGAAAGTGCATATTTTAACCACCCCATGCACCTATGCTGCAAATTACTTCCATACTGTGTTCCTTTTCCAGACTGTTCTGGTTTGGTTTGGTGCATTTTTTTGGTAGCTGGGAAGTGCCCCAGGAGGGGCTCCAGTAAGAAGATAAGAAGCTCCCCCTGCTCCAAACCCAGCCAAGGAGCCATTAGAGGGACAATAGATGCGCCTCAGCGATTAACAAACAAAAACTGAGATAACACCTGAGCAGAGAAGCACTTGAGGGAGAAGAGCTGTGCTGGAGGAGGAGAGCAGTGCTGGTGGTTGGGGAGGAAGAAAGGGAAGAAGGTGCCGTAGCAGAAGTTCCCCTGCAGCCCATGGTGAGATGGCAGCTCTCGTGGAGCTGCACTCGTGGAGAAACGTGGTGGAACATTCCCTGGGGGTGCCAGGAGGGATGACCTTGGTCAGTGGACTTGGTTTTTGTGGCCAGTGGACTCTGACTGAGCAGCTGTGGAAGACCCTGGCACCAGGGGAGTTGGCTGTTCAGAAGCAGCCTGTGACTCTGTAGGAAGCCCAGGCTGGAGCAGCTTGTTCCTGACCTTGTGAGAAGGACTCATGAAGGAGAGGTTTGTGGAGGACTGTCTCCCATGGGAGGGACCCTGTGGGGAAGCAGGGGAGGACTGTAAGGAATACTTCCTGAGGAGGATGGCACAGCAAGAACCACCAGCCTGTGAACTGACTCTAAACCCCATCCCATGTCCCCCTGTGCCGCTGGGAGGAAGGAGGGAGAGAAACTGGGAAGAAAGTGATTTGATTAAATTCTTATTTTTGCCCGAAGTTGAGCCTGTTTTGCCCACGCCCTTAACTGGTGAAGAACCCTCCTTGCTCTTTGTCTCGACCCATGACCTTTGTCCTTTGGGATAGGGAGGGTGGGGTAAGAGAAGGGGAGGGGGTGGGGGGAGGGAGACAGCCCAATACTATTTAAAGGCCATGTATAGAGAAAGCTGGGAAAGTCTCCATATTTGTATACTTTAAAATTCCACTTTAATTGTCACGTAGGTGTACGTGACTCAAGAAACATCTAATGAATAAGCAAGATTTTTTGGTTTTGTTCAGCAAACTTGCAAATCTCTGAGAATCTTATGGGATAGTGCACATATTAGTGGGGAAAAATATGTGCAGAGTATGTGCAGAAGAAACATAGCTTTCTGGTTCTTGTCAAGCTGCCAGCACGGATATTAGTCTTGTAAAGTCTGGGCACCCTGTAGGATTTTTATGTGTCATCCTAAATACCCGGTAAGTATTATAAAAACTGACTGATAATAAGTGCAATTAGGTCAAGAGAGAGAGCACACCTGCGAAGTGTCTAATGGCAAGATCTTGACAATAGTAGATAGCTATGCAAGGGAAGTATCAAAGTATATACAAGAATGCATAATTAAAGGGTGACAGAGGTCAGCAATTAACACTTGGCCATTTGTATTTCTTTCCTCAGGACAGGACAGCACAGCAGAATCAGAAGAGGGTTTAAGTTCAGAGCTGACACAGAAAGAGGGCAAAGATACTGGTAATTTCTGTGATGCTTTTTGAATTATTTTAATATGCATGGGACATATTCAAAATTCTGCTACTTATTAGTGGACTGGAAATATATATGTTTCCATTACTAAAGTATGTGAAGTATAAATTAGTTTTCTATGTACATGCTAATTACAAAGATAAAATAAGAGCTAACATGCTAAACTTCTTAAATACTATTTGCAGGTACTTGTAGTTTGGAAAGATATGTACAGCAGGATAGTTTGGTATAAATTAAAATGCTTATTAAATGTCAGTAGTTCTAATAAGTGATTGATATCTAATTAATGTGTCATATGTGATAATTTTAAAATGTTAATTAATGCCTAAAGACTTAATAAGTGCTGCTTGACCTATTAATTATATCAGACAAAAACTTACAGTAATTGTTTCCTAAATGAAATGCTTAAAAAAAAGTGTTTAAAGTGTTACCATATGATGCTGCCATGGTGGCAGACTGATTTTACATGTGATTCAGGGAATAACCTTTGAACTTCTACTTCACACATTTATGTAGAACAAAGTTAGACTATTTCCAGTTTCATTCAAAGATATACTGGCCTCTTCACTCTTTTGAAAGTGAGAAATTAATACTGTGGGCTAGATGCTGCTGTAGTTTAGACAGTCACTGCAAAAGTGTTTCCTCACATGCCTATCAGCACAGATAGCTCCTCAGCAGCACCCAGCATCCTGTCTCAACTGTAGTTATCTCCTGAGCAAGCTGGCAATGCCCATCCACACTTCAGAGAGCACCTAGCTGTAAGAAAAATGCAGCCATTAAGCAGAGATGGAGACAACGTGTTGTCCAGTGATCAGTCATTATAAAGGATGAAAGGCTGCTTCACAAATTTCCAGTGTGGCTGTGACAAAGCCATGCCACTGTTTTAAAGATATTATTCCTTTACTCCCTCTGTAACAGAAGCATTGCATTTTATACCCACATCACTGTTTTGAAATTAAAATAATTAACCATTGTAAGATGTTCACATGCTCTGATAGTTGGGAGCTAGAAAAAAAATTCTTTATAATTACAGAGGAATAAAGTGATTACTGTTTGCAGAGTGTTCCTGGGAAGTTTACAAGTCTTCTCAGAATTATTTTTACAGTATTTATATGTGTATATATCATATCCACTTGATAAATAAACAATATGGTGAGTATCTAATAGAATATATTTACTTAATTAATAACTTACAAACATTTCTCTCTTTGTATTTAAAGCTTAATAGAAAATAATAGCCCTAATTTTAACTTCATTTTTAATCTCTTACACTTGGATTTTTTTATTTCATTATTTTAATTGAGAGTAATTTCATAAGAACAATTCCTGTCTTTTAGAGCACTAGATTTTTCAAGTGTTTGTTTGGTCAGTTGATACTTTAAATTAAAATTATTTCCAGGAAGTTTCTGGAAAATATTTGCATACTTAGGTATTTTGTCTGATGTTCAAGATAAATTCTGTGATATTAACTCTATTTCTTTTACATCTCCTCTCCTAGCATGTGTATTCTCCAACTCTCACTCCCATGTATGTTTCAATGGAACCATTTCAAATATCTCTTTACAAACGTTCAATGTTCTTGCTCAAAGAATTGATGCAATCTGTCCTGAATTGATGCAATTCGTCATTATTTTGTGGATGTACTGAAAAGAAAGGCAGATCCTCTGGAGCCAGTATTCTTGGTATCATCAGCTGAATATTCAATTACTATGTCCTTGTTTCTTAAGCTGTGTCCCCGAGTATCCATTAGAGGTTGGTATCAGTGACAGGAAATTGGGCTGGACCTGTGTTTTCATCTAAAATGGTAATTTCCCATGTTTCATAGCATAATATAAATCTGGGGGGAGGAAAGCAGTTACAAACTAGATTTCTACATGGAAGAAAAGTACTCGTTTGCCTTATTATGATACTGCAAGATCGATTCTTGGGATCCTAGCCCTTTGAAAGCATTCAGTTTCTTAAGAGTGCTACTGTGCTTGAGCTTTCGTACAAAATTCCCAGCCACTGCCTACAATTACTTTATCCTTGGTACAATATATTTTGGCATTCAGAATATTTGATAGACAGTATAGGAAGGAAGGCAGGCAGGTGGGTGGGCAGGGGGGAGGGAGGGAAGAAGGAAGGGAAAAAGTAGTACAGGTAAAGATCAGTCACAAACCTGTGTAGTGGACTGGAGTCAGTCTCACAAATAAAATTGTCTGTGTTAAAAACTAACAGCTCTGAACAGCTTTGGGTCCTTTAAGCTATTGAATAATCAGCTTTTTAGAGACAACAATGACATTTATTCCTGGCAGAGATGTGCATAATGATCAGAGCTTCTGCAAGAATAGCAAACAGTAGGTTTCTCACCTTGATTTGTATCCTTTTAGTTATGACCTTGTGTCACTCTGAGGGAAATGTGGAGGTGTCAGTGACTTGCATGGTAAAGTGCTGCCATCAGGAATCTTAAGTAGGACCATCAGCATCTTCAACAATTACTAATAGGAGAAAGCAACCCTTCAGGTCACTAAAGAAAAGAAAAACAAAACAAAGCACCTGTGCATTTAAAGTAAGAATTATTTTTATTTGGAGGTTCCTGATGTGCCTGTGGGTTGCACAAGTTTAAATGAGAAGTAACTCTGTTTAAATGAGAAGTAACTCTATTTAAATCTCTGGGTTTATTTTTTATAGATTTGATCTGAATTGGGTGAAAATTAGACCACAAACAGGTATTCTCTATCAATATATGGATTCAAAGGGGGTTTTATTAGGGTCTTTGCCTAGTGAATGGATAGATGAGACTCCTGCAGCAGGTGGAGGAGAATGGAAAACTAATATGGTCTGTGAGAGGAAAAAAAGACAAAGGAAAGTGTTTTACTCACAGCTAACTGGAAAACAACTGATTAAAGAAGTAATAAAGCTTGTGTTTCTGCACCATGTAGTTCAGCACAGTCTGGAACTGCTACAAATATTGATGCAGACATGCAATATGACCTGTCTTCAAGGAAATGTTGCCCCCAGAGATCTTTGTGCTCCTGTGTGTAGATGCCTGGGTTAGTTATGTAACCTCACACTGCGTTCCAGGAGGCAGCAGGCACACTACACACAACTCACAGCAGGCTGTGAGTTGGACTCATAGGTGACTATGTAGGCAAAGTAGGGACAGGCTGATATGTATCTTGAAAGAAAGAAAGGCAACACTGTAGGACGTTTGGATATTAAAATCTTCCAGGAGATTCTGGAATATAAATGGAAGTAGCAGTCGTATAGTGGGCATTCTACCATTTTCTAACTGGAAGAATTAAAGAAATTTGAAGCAGAACTGATTAGAAACCAGTGGAAAAAAATGTATTAATGCAATCTGCATATTTACTGTTTATTAAGGTAAACAAAAAATTAACAACAGAGTCAAAAGCCTTTACCAGTAAAGAGCTTAAGAAAAAGGAAGTCAGCATAAAATAGACAATCAGGTTTCTTTGATTATAATGGTTGGTGTAGCACATGAAACTGGTAACTATGCGATTAACAGTAACTAGGTTAAGTAAATATGTTTTGGTTTGTTTTGGCTTGGTGGTTTTTTGCATTTTGAATTCATATGCCTGTTTTCTGTTTAAATTCACACCATGAGTTTGAAACCTGTTTCTCTAAAAAAAAAAAAACAGGGATGTGGTAATGAAATATCTCTGCCCTTTCTTCTCACTACATTGCTTGGACAGGGGCACTCCAGCAGGACTAGGGCAGTGATTGTCCCCTTGTACCCAGCACTGGTGAGGCTGTGTCTTGAGTACTGTGTTCGGTTTTAGGACTCTCACTACAAGAAGGACATTGAAGTGCTGGAGTGAGTTGAGAAAAGGGCAGCAAAGCTGGTGAAGGCTCTGGAGAACAAGTCTTATTAATAGTGTCTAAGGGAATTGGGATTGTTTAGCCTGCAGAAAAGAATCCTGAGGTGAGACCTTCTTGCTCTCCACAACTACCTGAAAGAAGGTTATAGCTAGGCGGAAGTTGGTCTCTTCTCCCAGGTAATAAGTTATAGAACTATATATATAGTTCAATATCTATATATAACTTGAGGAAATCACCTCAAGTTGTGCCAGGGGAGGTTTAGATTGGATATTCGGAATAAAATTTCCACCAAAATGGTTGTCAAGCATTGGAACAGGCTGCCCAGGGAAGTGGTAGAGTCACCATCCCTGGACATGTAGATGTGGTGCTTAGGGGCGTGGTTTAGTAGTGGACTTGGCAGTGTTAAGTTTATGGTTGGACTCGATGATCTTAAAGGTGTTTTCCACTTAAAATAATTCTGTTTCTATGATAGACGCATAGACAGAAACACATAAAACAGTGGCTATCTTTGCACAAAAGGTGGCCAAACTATATCTGGCTGTATATATTGTCTATGCTATAGATGGTAAATGAAAAAGAATTATTTAAAATGAGATCCAAATGAGGTCGAGTGAGACACATTCACATTTTAAATCTCCTTCACCAACTTACAGAATCTAGCAGAAGTAAAACAACGTAACGAGTCATTGACAGTAACTTACTCCTTTGAGCTCTAGATGAAGTTAAAATATGTAACATAAAAGAAGTATCAATGCCTGAAATATTTGGCAGTCCTATTTTGACATCCTAAAGGATTCAGATAAATTTTGGTGGCCAAAGAGATGAGGAAGCATTAGCTCCTTTTTTTTGGATCTTAAACATATTACTGTATTTTTGAAACATCCTTTTACTAAGAGTTATCTTTTTTCCTTCAATATTTTTAACTGAGTACTTTTTAAAAAAAAATCTATTCTATAAAGGTAAGAGTAGAGGCACCTTCAATAACAGCATTTTTACTTAAGAAACAGCAATTTTTATACACCAGAGTTCACTTGTATTACGAGTTAAGGTATATCTTACAAGACAGAAGCAAGGAATTAGAAAACTGGGGCACCTTCAGACATAGCTATTAAAATAGATATTAAAATGAAAAACTTTGTGCAGTTGCTATTTCCTTTACAGCTTTATCGTCTTGTGAAATATGTTCTTGAACATGATGCGTGACTGATTCTAACCTACGTGGAAATCATGCAGGTCATTGCCTTACATATATAGAAACCTATCAGCATCTAATACAATTTCAGAATCAGAAAACCTGCTTCTCTGCACCTGTTTCAACTTCATATTCCTGGCCCACCTGCAGCTCACCAGATGTTCTGGTATTTTGTTGCTTGCATGTCTCTATGTGTATTTTATTGTGTTTACCAAAGGTAATGCTTTAGATAAAGTTATTGGAGACATTTATTTATTTCCCTGCTGAGTGACAAACCAGACTAGAGATTCGCAACAAATTTTCATCATACTCTTTCCTACAAGTGATAATAAAGAAAAACGTCTTCTTAATAAGGGAATAAATGAGTCAATGTAGTGTGCAACATAATATAAAATTTTACCAGTGTCCTGTGGCTTCCCAAAAATTCACATTTCATTGCCTTTACATAAAGTAGGAAATCTGTAAACAAACAAAAATTTTATAGAAGCTTACAATTTGAAACTGTGAATAATTATATTCTTGAAAATTTCCTGGAAGTGTAGAAAAAAATGCTCAACAAGATTCTATATGAAAATGGAACAGGAAAAAAAAAAAAAGGAAAAAAGAAAAAAGACTTTGGTATGCCTTAGGGTGCTAGAAAATTTATGATGAACTAGTTATATCAATATGCCTGTGATTTTCTAAGGGGGTTAGGGCTGCTCTTTTAAAAAACCTTCTGGCTAGTAATTTTAATTTAGATTGCTACCTTAAAGGGAATATTATAAATAATTACAGATCGCAGTTAGATCCCAGATAAGTGCTGTACCACTAGGCACAAATATATTGAATAAAACAGCGCTAAGAAGTTTTTAAATCAGTAAATTCCAGATTTTCATTTGCTTACATTGGAAACATGTTGGATTACGGTGTCCAAACAAAACAGACTGAAACTATTATTACTTATGTTCATCTCTTGCTAGCTGCTATCCTTTCATGCAAAAGCACCGAAAAGGAAAGTCTCACTTGTGATAATATCCTTTCCTTCTAAATGTTCCTTGATCTGTATCCCCTGTGTGTTGATAAATTCATTTTCAAGGAATCTGTTAATATTTTTAAGATTTAGGTCTGCTCAGTAATTACAAAACATCCTTATGCACATATTCATTATGCTTATTTGCTGCCATGTCCAGCCCAAGGCAAAAGGCAGAGAATGTTTTTTTGCAGCTCCTTTAGAAAACTTTGCCCACCTATTCAAGAAGTCTGATTTGTTTAGTCTTATTGTCAGTTGTTGTTACTAAGAACTAATAGATTTATTTGCTGGATACTGCATATTTTGTATCTGACAAAGGTACCTGAACTGTCTGTTGCCAATTTGTTTTGTCACTGTTTCTGTATTATCATGCTGTTTCTGCCAGCATGCTGACAAGGAAAATAATTTCAGATTTATTGCAAAACAGAAATCACTGAAACAATCACACTAGTCAGTATGTGGTGGAACTGCAAAGGAAAAACAAGGCACTGTCACTGTTGACAATAATTGCAGAATACCTACAGGTGCCTTTCACAAGAAACTGAAGTTAGACTTTTTTTTTTTCTTACTCCCCTTAAACTGTCTTAATGGTACAAACATTCATGTTGAAAGGTTCCTTCTAAGTTTATTGAGAAAGCTCTTCTCTAATCAGTGCCTTTCCAGTCACACACTTTCCTGGATACTACCATTTCTAAACTCCAAGGATCAAGGAACATAGACACTGTGTCTTCAGGAGCTTCCCTAAGGGCTTTGTGAAGTGATGGCCTCCAGTGGACTCAGGGACTCAAAGCTTCTTCCTGCCTAGATGCTGGAGCCCAACCAGATGTGCTCACAGATCTGGGTCTCTCTATCCTAGGCTGACAGACATGGTTGTTGCTTTCCCATTTGCAGGTTGGGCCAGTAGCAAGTCTAAGAGTGCACCCCTGAGAGGTGTGTGCACACATGCACCATAGAGGCCACTTACGTAGGCTACTATACAGACTGCTATGCACAGGACACTGCCTTCAGCAGCATCCACATGGAGCACTGCCAGGACCCACATACATCAAACTCACATGGATGTATAGACAGCCACATCCCCTCCTTTTGGACTGGCAGAAGCAGAGATCAATAGAAGATCACCCTTCTGCCTACCCAGCACTCCTGTCCAGATTTCTTTCCCTCTTACCCACTCCATAGGTCCCAAAATTGCTGGTCCAGCTGGGTGCTCTCTGCAAACATGCAGCACTCACACGCTCAACCCATAAGCACCCCACATTCCCAGGTACCCCCAAATACAAGCACAGGCCTTTCACCTGCCTGATAACCCTGTTCTGATATAAGGGGCCTGTACACCCTTACAAGGATTTTTAACCTTTCCAGATGCATGTTTTCCTGCTTCTCACAGTCTAGTCCAGCTTGAAATTTCCTATTGAATTACATATGCACATCCATGGACTGCAACTTAAATTCACTAGGGGAAAATATAAATGCACTGGGACCCCTGCACAGCTCCCAACCCTTATAACTCACGCATGCAGAGACTTATGCCCTGGTCCCTGCAGTCACTGGCTCACAGAGCTATAAACCCTGTCACCCAAGGTCTCATTTTCCAGATTCCAGTACCTAGATCTTGCAGCACTCATGCATGGGATATAAGGTGGTAATACACAGAAAACTGTGAAGAAATGACTTAAGAAGACTGCTATGGTCAGGCACAGGGCTCAGGCAGATAATATGGCCAGTTCCTGCTTACATACTATAAACCCTTTTTTCCTTCCTCCCATTCCTCACTCTTTTCCCTTCCCAATGCTTCCCTTTCTTTACCTATGACCCTTCCTTTACCCATTCCTTAATGATTTTGCATAATCCCCCAGATTCCCCCTCCGTGCCTGAAATACCCATAATGATCCTTCTTCCCTCTTCTTAATCTGTTTCAAAGCGCAGGTTATCTCTGTTGAAAGGTGTACTTCCTTAATGATCCGTCATTTAATGCTTGAGGAGTTTTAGTATCTTTATTGTTTCCCTTATTTGTTTACTTATCAGTTTTGTGTCTGTGTTTTGTTTATCACTTTCTTTGTTATTATTCCCTTTGACCTGAAAAGCTTATATTCCACGTGCCCTCACAGCCATGACCACTTCTATTTAGCCTAGCTTTCAAGGCTGTGTGTGTGTGTGTGTGAGTAGAAAAGATATAAAGACAACATGCAGAGAGGAAATGGGGGAAACAAAACCACCTGCAGGAGAATTTAAAGGAATAGGAATTGCTGGAGAAGAAGCTGAAGGAAAGAAGACGAAAAAATGACAAGGAAAAAGGTAAAGAAGAATGGAAAGAGAGATGCTGCTGAGCAGGAAGCTTCAAATGGGGAGAAAAAATGAAAAGGAGTAATGGCAGAAATTGAGAAGACACAGAGATTCCCAAATAAGGAAATAAAAATAGAATGTGAATATGAGGTGAACACCTGTGAAGAATGAGTTAGATGAAGCTGATTTTATCTGAAGGCAAGTGAATGTCCAGCTGATGTCCTCCTTCTTTGTGATTCTAAATTATAAAATGAAACACATTACTTGCAACAGGGAAATACCATCATCCAGTCCTGGAGAGAATTCATTGAGGGCTACTTTTCTAGGTGCCCACTGATGTAATAGAGAAGGGGAAAAAAAAGAAAAAAAGAAAAAAAGAAAAAAAAAAAAAAAAAAGGCTGAGTTGCTCTTCTCTCCCATCAATTAGTACATCTACCAGACTGGATTTCAGATTTAAACAAAGGATTAGGACAAAAGTCTGTAAAGATTTAGCTTTGTGCAAAACTTCCCCATCTTTGAATTTACTGAAGTTGCTTTCTTCCTTCTCTAAGAAGCAATGAGTGTTTTGCATAATTGGAAAATAAACCTGACATTTATACATGAAGAATCTTACTCCTTTCTTGAACTTTTATGAGCTACTTGCTACTAGACTTGCAGCTAATATGGGACATAAATTGGATGAGGGCAAGAAAAGATAAATAATTATGACAGCAATTACTGCCTCCTGTAATCAGGACTTTTTTTTGCCTCTCTTTAAAAACCATTTCTTTTCCTTTGCTTCAGGTGCTACAAAACTTATATGCAGTACTGATCACTGTTGAAGGAGGAAATAGCTATAGGAAGTGAAGATCATCTCTTGCATCTTAATGGAAGCAAGCCTTCACAATTTCTATAATTGGGCTGGATTTTTTTGTTGTTGTTGCTGTTTTTTTATTTGTGTTTTTTTTTGGTTTTGTGTTTGTTTGTTTGTTTGTTGTTCCTTTGGTTTCATTAGCTATGTTGAAAAAATAGTAATAAATACTTACAACTTTCCATAAATTAATGATGCACACTTCTTTGGAAACCTCTGAGCATGGTTCTTTAATTTAAACAAAAGACACAAACCAGAGTTAAAACTTAACAAAGTTAAAGTGAATACCACCAAATATGTTGAACTCCCAGGATATTTCTAAATAAATCTTCTTTATTGTTCCTTCATGTGTCAAAATGTCTATGTGCGTGAGGAAACAAATAAAAACTACAACAAAACCAAATACAAATACTTAATTTTAAAATGGAAAAATAGACTGTTGTGTGTTAAATACATTTTTTAATGAAGGAACTATCTTTTCTTTGTGTTTATATTAGAATCATAGAATCATTTAGGTTGGAAAAGACCAACCTTTAGATCACCACATCTAACCTTTTTTTTTTAATTATTATTTTAAGCCACCTTTATGCTCTATTTGCATATTAAGTTCAAAGCCCAGTTACCCACTTACATGCTTGGTTACCTTCAGTTTCTCTCTTACATCAGCCCATTTATCCACATACTCAGCAAGTCCACAAAGGAGCACCTGCAGCAGAGCTCCTCCTTATAACACAGGATGTATCCTAAATTCCTGGTACTGGCTGAAAACACCTGCTCTGTCTGACTTGAAGAGGATGGCAAACTTCCTTGTTTGTCCAAGCAAAATTACACCTGATCTGATATCAAAGTAAAAACATGGCATTCTCATCCCTTTGATTTCTTTGGAGGGAATCACCTTTGGAAGCCTCATCCACTGATACCAGATGGCTGTTGTGCCATTACTGCTCACTGCCAGAGAGTTTTCATCTAACTCTCTAATCTTTGTCTCAAATATGGCCAGGGCAGTAATGCCAAATTTATCTCTGCAAGGAGTGGTGTAGTTGATCCAACAAACAGGGTGGCCTCTGAAATTTAAAGAGGGATCCCATACTGCTTCTGGAACCACATCATCCTTGTCGCATAAGGAGTTACTGAGGGTCTCAGACTCTTCCAAACTGGTAGAATGTGGAGAAGGTTTAGTTGAAGCAGATGTGAAAGGCTGCCCTTGACAGACCACCTCCAGTCCATCCTGATCCACCTTTTAAAAATCTAGTTCCTCTGTGATAGGTTTTAGCTCCTGCCTTTGCTGCTTCAGGAAAAGACTTTTTTAAAGTTCCATAGAAAGGAATGTTCTTTGGAGGCTTCAGAACCATTTCCATCAGGACTGTGTGAGGATTCCCTACATGAGTCCCTACATAGCTCTAGGTAGCCATGTTGTCCCTGAGTCAGTGTCATTTTCAGGCCAGTGAGTTCATCTCCAATACACCTGGGCTGGCTCCAGAACTCACTGCCTCTTTGGTAGCCCTTTCCAGGAAGCAGGGCAGGGACACTCAGGTCAAAGAGTTCCTGTTCTTCCTGGATTTGCCTGCAATGCTCAGAGACATTCATTAGCAATTCACCCTTTGGCTTCTGAAGAATTTCTTCCAGATATTTCTCCTGCTTTTTCCTGATTGCCATATGATGGTGCCAGTTCTGTAGAGCTTTGTGCTCTGGTAGTAGAGTCTTGCGAACCATTTTTCTTCCTTCTTTTAAAGCTGCTGTAGCAAGATCTTTAGGAGAAACCTAAATAAAATCTGCCATCTGAGTGTATCCCCTGGCTGAGGCTTCCCTCTTGCGCTCCTGGAGACTTACCAAAATGCGATGGGAGATGGGAACCTCTTTACTTCCATCACTCAGCAACAGTCCTGGGGTCCCGTTGGGACGGGCTGGGCTCCCAGCAGCGCCACCACCTCCCACCGCCTTGCTAACACCATGGGATCCAACCTACTGTTTACAATTTAGATCTGCTAGGAACTGATATATATGGCATTTCTAAGAGTTATTTCTGGGAGCAGTGGGTAGTAGAGCTACAGATGAGGGCTTAGCTTTGGTGAGCTTTTCAGTACATTTCTAAAATCTGTTACTTTTCTCAGTTTTCAGTGTTTCACTAGGGTGCTGGTGTTATTCTTATTTCCTAGGAGTTATCATCCATTTTGGAATTGACTGCAACAACCACATTTGAGCCTGGGAGCTTCCTAATTTTCAGTGAACTAAGCCACAAATTTAATACAATTATATGATTGTATAGGTTTGAAAGGATCTATAGACATAATTTAGTCAAAATATATCCAGTTAGAAGATATTATTAAGGAACTTATCCACACTTTTGAATCTTTCCATGGATAGAAATATCACAGTCTCCCTGGGAAACCTACTAGAGTATTTTTCTGTCCTCATGCTAAGAACATCATTCTTTATATTGAGTCAGAATTTCTCAAGCTGCAGCTTATGTCCATTGTTTATTGATCTATTCATCCCAAGACCAAGAGCTGGGTAATGCATCTAGGTCACAGAAATGCCATGCAATGCTACAGGCTTGGGGAAGAGTGGCTGGAAAGCTGCCTGGAGGAAAAGGACCTGGGGATGTTGATTAACCACCGTCTGAATATGAGCCAGCAGTGTGCTCAGGTGGCCAAGAATGCCAACAGCATCCTGGCTTGTATCAGGAATAGCGTGGCCAGTGGGAGAATGGAGGTGATGGTGCCCTTGTACTGGGCACTGATGAGGCCACATCATGAGTAGTGGGTTTCATTTTGGGCCACTCAGCACAAGAAAGATACAAAGATATATGCTCTTTGGAGCATGTCCAAAGATGGGCAACAGAGCTAGGGAAAGTCTATAGCACAAGTCCTCTGAGGAGCAGCAGAGGGAACTGGGATTGTTTATAGTCTGAAGAAAAGGAGGCTGAGGGGAGACAGAGACCTTATTGCTCTCTACAACTACCTAAAGGAAGGTTGTAGCAAGGCAAGTGTCAGTTTCTTTTCCTAAGTAACAAATGATAGGACAAGAGGAACTGGTCTCAATTGTGATAGGGGAGATTTAGATTAGGTATTAGGAACATTTTTTTTTCACAGAAGGGGTTGTCAGGCATAGGTACAGTCTGCCCCAGGAAGTTGTTGAGTCACCATCCCTCAAAGTATTTAGAAGATGTGTAGATGTGGTGCTTAGGGACATAGTGCAGTGGTAGCCTTGGCAGTGCTAGCTTAAGTCAGACTTGATCTCAAAGGTCTATCCTGGTTTGGGCCAGGATGAAAGGTTAAACCAGAGTCAAACCATGACAAGGTCTTTTCCAACCCAGATGATTCTATTATTCTATTCTGTGTACTTCTGAGAAGAATCTACCTCTGCCTTATCTACACCCTCCCACTATGTAGTTGTAGACAGCAATAGAATTGTCCCTTTGCCTTCCAAAAGTTGACTAAACTTTGATTCTGTGTGATTGTCTGTGTGAATCCAAATTCTCCTTGACCCTTCTTGTACTTTATGTGTTCCTTAACCATTCTGGTGACTCTGGGTTGAACTCTGCTGGGTTCATTTTAGTATGTCAATGTTATTTGGAAACACTGTAGGACAATTTTAACGTGATTCAAATGTGCATAGAAATCATCTTGGTTCTTTTAACAATCTTTAAATATTTTCTAGCCTATATTGTCAAATTGCAAAGCACAGGGACCATAGATGCGACTCTAAATTCTGCTGCTTTTCATTTAGAGAGACTTTGTTTCATTTCCACATCTGGCTTTTGCACATAAAAAATGTACCTAAAATCTTTCACTGTATATTTTTTTAAAAATACTGCATTTTTTGTTGTTGTTGGCATGAGCATCAGTAACATCTTAGAAAATATCTACCTTCCCCTCCTCATTTCTGGTGCCTGTATCATGAAAAGGGCACTGCACTGGCTGCAAATCTCAGATTATTTATAGTATCAATGCATTCCCTGAAGCTTTCACTGCATTGAACTACTACACCCATGTAGCATAGTGTTCACTTGGGCTTTTAAAGCAATTTAGATGGCTTAGTCTTTTGGATGGATGCAACAATGTGGTTATGTGAACATACCAGTTTTAAGCAGGTGCAGGCTCTCCACACTGTTCTTTATACCTTTCACAGCCATAGCCTTAGGAAAAAAATCCTTTAACTATAAAAAGTATGTCTAGGGATCCAAAGACACTGAGTAAGTTTCTTATTTTCCTGATTGCTCATTTAAAAAATAAAAATATTATGTTAGAAAAATCACTGGTAAAATATATGTGGTATACAAAAAGCTTGCAGGCATTTGGGGTTTGGCCCTACTATATGACTAGTGCAATAATGAGACCTTGATCTGATGAAAATTCAGCTTGTCAGTGAATCAGCTTGTCCTGGTTTGAGCTAGGATGAAGGCAATTTTCTTTTTACTGCTTTGTTGGTTGTTATTTTTTTTTTACTTTAGTGAATTTTCTTTTAAGCAACACACTTGCTGAAAGTAGCAGCAAGTTTACCAGACAGTGGACTGATAATGCCCAAGTTTTTATAGTTTCTTCTTCTTCTTCTGTCCATAGCAGTTGCCCAGGGAGGATTCCCTCTATCCCTCTCCTTTGATCCCTAGTCCTGTGCACTCCTGACTCTCATAACTCTACTTTCAGCTCCTGTCTGCTCTGCCACTCTCTCATGCAGCAATCTGGGATTTTTTGGGACTGCTCACAGCAAAGGTGATGTTGTGGTCTGTTTCTAGGAGGCATCTTGAAACTGGCACATTTTTATACAGTTAATTCCTAGAATATGCTATGGTAGTCACCCAATCACTGTTGCACATTTGTAGAAATAAATGCCTTTGTTCTTGTGGTTCAGTCATCCATATCTTCTCTGCCAAGTTGGTGATTTACCCATAAGGCCTGGTTATCACTGGATATCCTTGCTCAGAGCTCACTGTGGCATCAATTGTGTGCCTCTTTGTTTGCTATCTCAGCACATCCCACATCAAACTCCAGGTTAACTGCAGCAATTGCCATATTGTTTTGGGGGCTTGCTGTTATCAGTTGAGTAAAACAGGTTTGGTGGGTTGCTGACACATCTCTTTGTTCAAGCTGGACTCTTAGATGTCTCAAGACAAACATCAGATACCCTGAGTGTCTGGATGCACTGTTTACGTCGTTTATCTCTTGGATTGTTCAAGACAAGCACCATACATCCTGAGTGTCACAACCTGAAAAAAAAATTAAGAGAACTGAAAAACTCTACAGAAATCCCCAGATTAGGGAACATTAAGAGATGTGGGCTTTTCATTGGGTAATAGGTTGGAAGTGACCTCAGGAGATCTTTATTCCAACTCACTGTTCAAAGCAGAGTCAGCTGTGAGATCAGATCATGTGGTTCTTCAGTCAGGTCTTAAAAATATCCAGGGATAGAGATTGCACAACCTCTCTGAGCAAGCTGCTCCATACCTGGGCTGCCAACAGAGTGAAAAGGATTTTCTTTACATCCAGTCTGAACACTCCTTGTTTCAACTTACGCTCCTTGTCTTTCATTCTCCCATCACACAGCACTGTGAAGAGCCAGGCTTTGACTTCTCAATAACCTACGCAGAGGTACTGAAACAGAGCTGCTAGGTGTGCTCCAAAGCCTTCTTCTCCAGGATGAACAAGCTTTGTTCCTTTGGTCTCTGCTCACTAGGCAAGTACTCCAGCTCCTGAGTATTGTGTCACTGCTCTGTTGAACTTGTTCCAGTTTATTAGTGCCGCCTTTTTTTTTTTTTTTTTTAATATATATTGAATGGCCAGAACTGCAGTCTTCTAGATGTGCTCTCGAGAGCATTAAGTTCCAGGGGTTGACCATTTCCCTCACTATTGGCTGTGCTCCTGTTAACACAGCTGAGGTTCTTTGTCACCAGAACACTATGTTCTTTTCAGCAGAGTCCATTTCAGCAGAGCTGCTCTGTAGTAAGGCAGTCCCCAGCCTGTATTGCTGCAAGGGGTTCTTATTTACTTCTTAAATATATGAGTTTGCATTTGTTTTGTTTAATGTCTCAGTGTCTCTTCCTATCAACCCAGTCCTTCCTCTAGTCTGTGTCCAAATGGTCATTCGGTTCTCAAATATATCAACTTGTCCTCCATAGTTTGGTGTCAAACTTGATGACTCCACTATGTTGTCTTTTATTGTGTTGTCTCCAGTGAAAATGGTATGTACAAGAGGTCTCAGATAGATGCTTATAACACTCCACTTGTTACTGACCTCTAGGAATAGGGCAGCCGTTGAATCTTTACTTTCTCAGTCTACCCATCTAATCAATTTTTCATTCAACTAATGAACACCCATTCAAACAATGAAGACTCAATTTGAATACATGGAAAACAGTTTTGAAAACCTTGCTAAAGTCAAGATGAATGCTATCCACTGATTTCTGTCATTTACAAATTAATCCATTTAATCACAGAAGACAAACCTTTTGTAAATCCTTGATGACTCTTCCCTGTTCCATCCATCTGCTCATGAATGTATTCCAAAGGATTCACTCCAGGATTTTCCTAGGGACCAAAGTGAGGCTGACCAGAATGTACTTCTCTGTATTGACCCTTCTGCCTTTTCTACGATGCATGCAGCATTTGCCATGTTGTAGTTGTTGGGGACCTTCCTGCACTGGGATGGGAAGTGGGATGCAGAGCTTCTTTCTGAATCTCACTAAGGAAGGCAAGGCAATACATGGCATCATAAAATAGCTGTTTTAATAAAATAGACTGGAAATGTGGCTAGAAAGTAAATCTTGCATCCTTTCAAATGCTGTGAAACCTGCTTCATGCAGCATTGGACAGACCCCATTTTCCAACAGCATGCTGCACAGATTCCATCCATGAATTGGTTTAATGTCACCTTTTACCTTCTGTAACAATCAAAACCATATGTCTCCTGACAGGTTGGAATATTACCTTTTTCATGACATGCACCATACTCTATAGCATAGACTGACCCTAGGCTCAGCAGCAGATTCCCTACAGCAGCTACTCATGCCAACAGATAAGATTCTTAAGCCTTAGGTAAAAGGCCTGATAGAACAGACCTGGATCGCCCAAGCTCACTAAAATATTAAAATATTAAATCTTCTGCAACACTCCCAATACTGGAGCTCCCTGAACTCTGACATGTAAGTGGCTTTGCTACAACATCAGTCAGTTCTGTCAGCACTCTGGGATGCAGTCTATCAGATGTCATGGATCATGCTTTCTCATGGAATTACCTGAATTGACCCTCTTATTTGAACTCTTTCAATTATCACAGAGGCTTGGCACATTTTGTTGGTGAAACTGGGGATGTTTCTAAGACCTGCAATGTTTTGTACACCCTTGGAGTCCTCTCACACCTCTAAAATCCTGTAAAATGCTGGAGTAATAACAACAATAACACAATGCTGAATTTGGGGAGGAAAAAAATAATAAAAAAAGGCAAAACATTTTTATTACAGACCTTTATTTTTATTCCTAAATTTTTAAGCACCTGAATCATCTGAGTTATAAGATTAAGTCTTTTAAAGAAGCCAAGCAGTGGTGATTGGCCAGTGGAGTAATAACAAGCACAGAACCACCAAAAATTTAGGTGGAGAAACAACTACTGGCTGTGCTTCTTCCAACAGAAAACTTCAAGTCATTCAGCTCCAGTTACAAGATGTGCATGCAATCTGATCACAGGGCCTTCAAAATCATTGTAAAGAAGCCACTGCTGAGTACTTGCAAACAACTACAATGAATATCTTCAAGACTTCAGTAGCAAGATGTTTTGTGTTCAGGAAAGTAACAAGGATATCAAATAGGGATTAAAGTGACTCATAACCTAAGAGACCAGTCTGTTGATGCTCTACGGCTTTTTTTTTGGCCTCTTTAACGGGCTGCTTAATACTTCTTGAGGGTTCCAAATAAATCACAAAGAAGAAAACAATATTTTATCCCATACTGGTTGGATCACAAGGAACAAATGCTTAATACTGGCAGTATAAATTGGGATTTTTTATCTAGAGAATTATGTGAGTAAATTATTCAGTGAATTGAAGACCTAACAGAATCTTATGACATATTCCTTTTCCAGGTACACCTGAAGCAAGTAAAAAAATTAAACTACTAGTAATAAAAACATGTCCAGCTGTTAGTATAAAAATATTAAATTCTCCAAGATTGCAGTAGTCAAAAATACAGGATTTTATGTCTCAAGAAATCCCATCTTGTTTCTGAGAGAGTGAAAGTAGTATTTTTACTGAAAGAACATTACATTTTTAGCTTGTCAACAGGTGCCTGAACAAAAGACACAAGACCAAAAGCCAGCAAAAGGAATATGTAACAATCTGCATGAGCCTTGAAGTGGCAAGCATTAGTCAGGCTCAGTCCATGTGTATGCAAATGCTGAAACACCAGCTAACAGTTTTGCAATTAGTGCTGCCTTTTTTTCTTTTTTTCTTTTTTTTTTTTTTTCTTTTTCTTTTCTCTTTTTCTCTTTTTATTTTTTCTAGCCAGCACATAGGACAGGGAAAAAAAAAGTCTCAACAGGACATTGAAATCAGATTTCTCTGTCTTCAGAAAAGAACAAACTATGAATAAAAGTCAGCCTCTGGAATTTCCAAAAACTGGTTTAAAAATTAAATGCAGAATAAATATATGCTCGTTCGTTTTCTCTTGTATAGTAGCCAGGTATATACTATAGTAGTCAGGTATAGAACTGTTTTTCTTTGTGACAAAAACAAGCCCACAAATTAAGCTAAGTATATAAAAAAAATATTGTGCTTTTAGAAATAACAGAGCACACGATGTAACACTGAAAAATATTGCCTAAAGCTTCCTCATTAGAATTTCATACTTCTACCTCAATCTTTAATTAGAATTTAAAGTTGAGATCTAAAGCACTAGCTAAAGCCGAATTACAGTTGCATTTCCTGACCTTTAGCTGAAGTGTCCCTTTCCTCTGAAGCCTTAGAAACTTTTTTGCTTTTAAGAAAAGGAACAATTTACTCTGGGTGAATGTGATTGTTCGCCTAGAGGTAAATTTTCAAAATATGTGTAGATGATAAAATTACATGTGTAAGAATTTGCATTTCTACAGGCAAACTGACATTTTCAAGTGCAAACTGGATGTCAGGAAATGGAGTTATCCAGTTTACATTCAAAAGTTGTTTTGAGTTCACTTGGATAGATATGTGTCTTGGCACCAGGAAAACATTCTGGGAATGGTAGTTTACAGAGCATCCCCAGTATAATACGTATTAGGCAGCTTGAACTGATAAGGATATAAACACAGATAATTTCTTTGTAGGTAATAAGAAGAGGTCAAAGTTCTTTCAAGTGCATAAGAAGAAAAAAACAACTATGCACTTACTGGAAAAAGGGACCAGCAGGTCTCCCTCACTGAATCAATGATTATTTTAGAAGGTTAAAAAGGCTTTTTCTTTGTTAGAAGAGAAGGAGATCAAGTCTGTATTAATCTAGTCTGTGATTTATTAAGGAACTAGTTTACCATATTGTTACTAAACACCTAGAAGCAAAGGAAACATTAAAAAAAGGGAAATTTTGCCCAGGTCAGTTCTGTCAACCAGAAAAATATTCTTTGAGATACCTTTTGAGCTTTGCTATTCTGAAAATAGTAGAATTTCATCAGTTAGAATGATTGTATGGACTCATCTGCCCTCAATATATACAAGTGAATTAATAATCTACATCCAAGGTACTTCCATGACCTATGTTACATGACTGCTCCAAGAGGAGATAAATAGCCCTCTAGAGACTCCTCTCCTTTATATTGCTAATAAAAGGTGACTAAATCTAAGTTAGCCTTTTATGATTAGGTTTAAAATTACCTAGCTGCTAAGCATCTAAGTCAGGCAGATGAATCCCACCTAAGTCTGCCTATAGACATCTGCAGAACAACAGCTGCACCAGATGCTGCAAAATTCTGCTTTACCAACACAGTGTGAAAGCTCTGGAGCTGGACTTTGGTACATCCAAAACTGTCATAAAAGTCCTATAGTAATCTTGGAGGTCAGACAGGGGCTGTTATTTCCTACTCTTTTTTTTTTCTTTTTCTATAAGTGAGTGATGTTTGTCTAGTGTTACACTATGTTCTTTCTTTTTAGAAGAAAGATGCTAGAAGCCTGATTAAACCAATATTCTCTGAATAATGGTTCTGGCATCTCTAAAGAGTGTCTCCTGATGTCTGCTAGGAACTTTGCAAATTTTTTTCTTTTTTCTTTTTTTTTTTTTCTTCCTTTTTATTGTACTGTTAAGGTCTTTTACATTAATGCAGATTAATTTAATAAGGTTATTCATGGTCACTATTCTTCCTTGTAGAGGTATATCTTGATATATGTTGTAATAAAGTGTAATCCTATTTCTTTCAAAAAAGAGTGCTCTAGTAAAAACCATGTTTCCTCTGTGCCGTTGTCAAAAAATTAACAATTATCCACACCACAAAGGACTTACTTTTTGTACTTGTGCCATTTCTTAACATATCTTTTGCTCACAGGCTTCATACTTTTATTCTTAGTAATTTTAATTTCTAAAGCTATGTCTGCTTAATTATTATTTATTTTTTTTTAATTCTAGGCTGTTTTCTCAAGCAACATTCTGAAACACTCATTTGGCTTTTTTTCACCGTTTTTGTTTTTTTTTTTTCCCACTCTACAGAAAGGACTTTCAACATCTCAAGGCATAGATAGTATTGTCATGTTCTCTGCTACTTATGAAGGTTAATTTTCTTTGTTGTGACCATTACTACAGTGCTATCTCTTTTCTATATATTGTAACCTGTTTTTGTCTTGATAGACTTTTGAGGCAAGTACCTCAAAAGTCTATGGCATATCAACCAGGTAAAATACCTGTGTGGTTACAGTTGAGATTTTCACATGAAAGCCCTGAGCTTTTGAATCCCAATGTAGTGTGAACCTAAAATTAATTTATAACATCCTATCATCAGATCTACACTTCATCTGCATTTGTATTTGAAGACTTCAATGTAAGTAATCTTTACATTAAAATGCATCTTGAGGGATTTATGGAAAATGAATGGGTTAAGAATTTTTACTTCTTATGTTAACTCTGGCCAGCACAGAGACCCTGGGATCATGTTTCAAAGTTACCCTCAGACCCTCCTTCTTCTTCATGATGCTTCACAGTGTACCTCTAAAAAAAAATATAAAAAATGATGGGACTGTTTCCTTCTGGGATTGCAGTATTGCAGGCTTACAGTGACTCAAGATCTTTGAATTTTTCCTTTGCCTTTGTTAATAGCCTTAAGGTAAAACTGAAAAAGGAACAAACCTCAAAACAAATCGTTATTGTCACTTCTTTCTTGTGTAAATTGCCATTTTCTTTTGCCATTTATGAGCACCTCCTAATTTTTTACACTAGGTACAAGGTAGCAGATGAAAAATGTAAAAGGTAGCAGGTAAAAAATGTAAAAGGTAGCACTGTCAAAAGCAACTATAAATTTAAAGGGAGGCCTCCCCTCTATCTAAATAATGTCACATTACTTCCATTCTTCAGCTCTTTTTTTGTTGTTTTTTTGTTGTTTTTTTTCCTGCTCAGATGTCTCTGTTAAGAGAATCTAGAAGATTATTTCTTAAATGTGTAAAAAAAAAAGTCTTCTTATGCCAAAAATGGGGAGTTCTCCAGCTGAGACTAGTGGATTTTGACAACTGTATCTCTGGGTATCCTACCCATTGCAGCCACAGGAAACAAACTTGTGTGTGCCCTTTTAGTAACTGCTTTCTCATCTTGGTCTGTTGTTAATGATTCCTTAATTGCATTCTGTTTCAGGCTTGACAATTTTTCATTTCTTCTTGCCTCCTGACATGCCCTCTAATTTCAAATTATTGCTCTTCTTTCTGTTTCCACAGATGTAAATGATGTTTATGTCTTTCTCATTTGATTCACTTAATTTTAGCCTGCATACCAGTAACAGTTTCTTAAGTGCATCCTCATTCAGGTTCTTGTTCTTTCTCCAGTGTGAACCACTGCTGTTTTCTTGTTGCTGTTACCTTCCACATCTACCATCTTTTACCTTCATTATCTGTCAGGATTTATCTGAAAAAGGAGATGGATTCAGGAAAGACCTTTTCTGCTTTCACGTTTTTGGCATTATGTCTCACTTTTCATTTAACTGTAAAGTTTCTGAAATATTTCTTTAGGAAATAATTTATCTTTATGCTTCTGAGAGGTTAGTTTTTGAAACTGTCATTTGTTACATATTGCCACAATGGCCTTAGGTCTGCTCTCTTACATCTCTTTGTTGTATGTCCATACTGAGTCTCATCCTGTGGGATATCATCGACCTTCATAAACTTCTACTAAAGATACTAGAAATAAATTCCTGTAAAGTATTTCTATCTTTTCAGTGATGGGTGAAGTAGTATATAACTTTTTCCAATCCACAGAAGATGCTGTTGTCTCTATCCGCATCTGCTGAAAGTGTGTGGTTACAGGTGTTTAAGAGCAACACACATCTATAATCTAGCCTGGAAGTCACTGAATTCTGCAAAATAATCCAGCCATTAGGAGGCTCTTATTTATAATTGCCATGAAAGGAAATAATTTTGCCACAAAGGTCACAGAAGTACTCATATTCAAAGACAACAAAGAACTAAAGATAATATAATAGCAAATGTACTTGGAAACAAACTTTCATTAGTTTATATATGTCAAAGTTTGGGGGAAAACCCCCTCATCTTTTCACATAACATTAATCTTTTCAGTCTTTCTCCTCAATCTGATTACTTTCCTCCAAGTGCTAATCATAGTCCCTTTGTAGGCAGAACAGTATGCCAGCTTGTATCTGATGAACCATGAGATAAGCATCTCATGTATATATGCAGAGTGTGTTAACAGAGGGCATGTAAGTATGTACAAAGACAGAAACACCTGCTAATTGCCTGGGAGGAGCCTGATTTTTCTTGATCCTTTTCTAAGCTCACCAAAAGTAGCTCAACTACTTTGGTGCAGCCTCTTAGCCTCAAAGTACTTGGGCATAGTGATATGTGTAGGATATTCTTCCTGTTTCTGAGGTCATAAATGTTGTGTTTGGCTCTGTATGTAAAGAAACAAGCTATAGTGCTAATTTTTATTTCATTTGTCAAACAATCTGAGGTATGTCTTGTCCATGGTACTTACATTTGTAACATTATGTGCACTCCATCCGTTATGTAAGGTTTGATTTAAAGAGATTTGAACAGTTTGAGGTGGAGTAGCTATTTGGAGTGTAATTAAATTATCTCACTTTGCTTCCCTGGAAACCTCAATTAAGGGAGAGATATTTCTGTTGCAAATGAAGTGTATTTTGTTGATATGCAGAAAAAAGAAGAATAAAGGTAGAAAGGAAGCAGTTAGTAGTGTCTAATGATGGGGAGGGGAACATGTAGCAGACACAACTGAGAATTCTCCATCAAGAAGAGGGCGTTAATGTCTCAAATAATGGCTGTAATATACATAATCCTTCAGGAGTGACTATTATGGTTAATGTAATAAGAAATAAGTTAATAACACTTCAGTTCCTTCTAGCAATTCTGCTGTACTTACCTTATTTAACTGTCATATAATAGTGATTGGATGAGTCAGAGATTATGGTGTCACATTGATGGTGAACAGCTTCCTGTGGATGGACTAGCATAAGAGGATCTTTCTCATAGATCAGGTCTCTATCTTTTTTATTCTATTAATACGAAAATGATTATTACTGTTGTTGTAAGAGGAAAAGAGAAAATGTTATTCTTTACAGAAGTGTCTTCTGAATTCTAGCAACTTCATAACACAACAACAATTTGAAGATCAAGATCATCAAGATCATTTTGAAATCCAAATTTTTCATCCTATTCTGAAACTGATAGCAGCTTCAGGCAACACATTCAGTGGTCTGAGCTAATTTCTTAAACTCTGTGTTCCTAAATTATGTTCTGATAGAATGGGTTGTTAATAATGAAGTGGTTACCTAGTTTAAAACTCCAGGTACTAGTGAGAGACCCATACACACAGTGATCAGAAAAAAAATAAGCAGTGATGACTGTAAAAAAATGTGTCATTGCAATCTGAGTTGTGTCTACATTGTGTGGTTAATGCAAAATTAATTTGCTTTCTATCTCTGCCCACTGCCAGTCTCCTATGAGGAGTTGGAAACCATCTCTAGCAAAAGAAAGAAAAACTGAAGTTGAAGTGTGTGGAGAGATATACAAGCAGCAGTTGTACTGGTTGTATATCTGTAATGTACACATACTCTACTGTACTATTTGAGACCTGTGTGAGTGCTTTGCTACCTTTGTCTCCTAAAGTAAAACCAAATAGGGCTTGCTTAACCCACACACAGCTCAAGCCAACTGGTGGTTTCTGTGCAAATGGTCTATGTTCATCAGCTGAATATTTAATGTAGGACTAAAACAGAAAGGAAATATCCCCAGGCATAGTGTTTTGCATTTATCTCTTTGGCTTGAAACTGGAATAGGGCAGCCATAGACATAATATTTGCAAACTATTGTCCCCTTTGAATGGATGACAATGTAATGCTGACAAAGATACCTTTTATAACTTCAGACTCTCTATGTTGATAATGTAGCAAATTAATAATTATTTTTTTTTTCTGGATTGCACTGTCATAGTTATGACCACGTCAGAATTTAGCAAATCATCTGTAGTGAAATTGCTCTAGGTTGAAACATGAGTATGTTTGTGGAAGCAAAGAATTAAGAAGTCAAATGTGTTACAGTGAAGGTCCTTAACTATGGAGTGTGTTAATATGATAATTGTAAGATTCAGTCTGTGAATTACCTGAAGACTGTTAATTAACTTGAAATTCCAGTGTTACTTTTGTAATAGTTTACACTATTACAGCTGTTTATTGTCATGAGTTGAGAAGTTTGGTTTTTTTTTAATTGTATAATAACCACTAGTATTACAGTGTAAAAAGTAATGCTTATTTTTAAATTACAAATGCACCATATACAGGCTTCCAGGGAAAAAATAATCAACAGTTTATTTAAGTTCCCAATAATAAAATTACTTTAGCAAAGTGGGTCCAGATTTTTTGTGTGTTTCCAGTAGGACTAGATTTATAAAATACTGTGATCATGATACAATTTGGAAGGAGTTTATTATCCTCCATGCTGAGCTTTATTTGTTTACTTGGGCATTCATTGGTGTGCTGGACAATGTTTACAACTCTTTAATATTTTTAGCTGTAATGGTCAGTTAGAAAGACAAATTTCTGTCTCCCAGAATATACCCTTCACATAGCACAGAAGAAACTTTCCCTCTTCTGACCCCTCCCCAAGACTTTAAAAAAGTCATTATAAAGCTAAGGATAACAGACATATATAAAACTCCATTTAGCCATTGCACAGGTTATCATAAAAGCAAGGCTATTTGCTTTGTTCCCCTTAAATCCTTACAAAATGCTGCTGTGACACTTTTATATACTGAAGCTCAGACCATGGAACTTCCCAATTAAAAATTTTTCCCTGCTTACAATCCCTTTAGTTGTGTTCAAGGCCCTTGTCTTCACTATCAAGGCTGTACTTTCATTTCTACTTAGTGTACTTTTCTTGACTGCACACAAGATTCCCACCTAGGTGCTGCTTTCAAACCCTCCCTCCACTTTTATCTTTTTATGTTGTTCCTGCTTGCCTTAGTTGGAACTGCAGCTGAAATTCTTCTCTGGCAGAGGCACCTTACAGTGCCTGTGCATCAGCCACTCCTCAGCCAGCACCTTACCTGCCCATTCCTCTGATGCAGTGTTTTACAGACCCTTCCTTTTTCCATGGTGGATGCATGGAGGACTTTGAGAGCTGGAAGAACAATTCACTGCTGCTTAATTTAAGAAGACAGGCTCTGTGGTTCAGAATGAGTATTTCTCACATTCCCTTTGGATTAATTTTAAGAAAAGATCATAGCACAAAAGGACTAGTGGATTACAAAGAGATTGCTTTAACTTCCATCAGCTACGCTATCCTCAGAGGTCCAGAGCACTGTGTGAAACCTTGAAGTAACAACATTTCAAAGCAAGTATTCATCATTCTCTCATCTGCATTAAAGGAAAAAAAAAAAAAAGTAAAAAGTAAAAAAGCAATCTTCCATTACAATGGTAAAGTTGCTTCAGAGAAATATAAGTTGTTGTTGGTTTCCTGGATCCCCAGAACAGGATGTAGCTTGTGCATATTCCACGGTATAATTTCAAAGAGAAACTATGTGAATTAAATGTGTAAGTTCGTGTTTTAAATGTCTATTTTATGCTTGATATCAGTTGAAACATGATCAATACAATGACACTGGAGAAAAAAACCGAACGATTTGGTTTACTGGTTTATATTGAATTGATATTGCTGTACCTGACAGTAATTTTGAGTTTTCAAGTCATGTCAGAACCAGCTGATCCGCTTATATGTACATACATACAGACACAGGAGAAATACGTACGAATTAAAGACTAGGTATCATCAGGTAAATAGCATTAAATAGCAGGTTTGATCTTAAGTGGTAATAAAATCTACTAATTGTCTTTAATTTATAGATAAAGATGAGGTGCAGATGCAAACTCTGACTGAGGTGAGGAAATTGAAGGAATTTGTTCAAGAAAATGAGGATTTTTATGTGCTTATTGTGAAGTTTTATAAATCTGGAAAATACACACAAGGAATTGGAATTACTTATTAATAATTACATTAAATTTTATATGAGTGGTATTTCTGGAATCCGGAGAGGTGATGTGAGTGATTGGAATGTTCAGATTATAAATTGCAAATTGTTCAGCAAAGCCTGAAAGATGGGGAAATTAATACAAGTCATTACTTTGAATATGGGAACAAGATAGCTTCAAGTAAAAATCTGACATATGTATCTGGTTTGCTTTTCAGAAATTTTAATTTCCCAGAATTAACCAAAATATGAAGTAAAGGATTAAAAAATAAAACTAGAAAAATACAAACTAAAAAATACGCATTATTTTAAAAGAATCTTTCTATAGACAAAACAGAGCACTTCCATAGCCAAGGAGAACAACTTTGTTTAAAACCATTGGTCCCTTCATTTGATGGAGGGACAACACAGTAATGCACCAGCAATCCAGGAAGTTTCTGGAATGTACTGATGACAATTTCCTTCTCCAAGTGGCAGGGGAACCGATGAGAAAAGGTGGTGTGGTGAGCCTTTTTCTCACTGACAAGGACAGGCTGGTGGACAAAATCTAGCTTTAGGGCACTCTTGGCTGCAGTGACCACAAAATGGTGGAATTCAGGATCCTTAAGACATTCAGAAAGGTATGAAGAAAGCTCAATGCTCTGGACCTCAGGAGATCAGACTTTGACCTCTTCAGGGGTCTGCTTCGTGGAGTTCCATAGGATAAAGCCCTGAAGAAGTGAGGAGCCCTAGAAAGCTGTTATTCAAAAATCACATCCTCCAAGCCCAAGAGCAATGTGTCCCAACAAAAAGGAACACAGGAGGGAATGTCAGGAGGTCTGCATGGATGAATAAGATATTCCTGGACACAGATACAAAAAGAAAGTCTACAGAGAGTGGAAGCAAGGACAGGTAGCCTGGGAAAAGTACAAAGAAGTGGTCCAAGCAGCTAGGGATCAGGTTAGGAAAGCTAAGGCCCAGACAGAATTAAATCTGGCCACTGACATCAAGGGTAGCAAGAAGAGCTTCTACATGAATGTCAGCGATAAAAGAAAGACTAGGGAAAATGTGGGCCCTCTCCAGAAGGAAGCAGGAGAATTCATCATGCAGGATATGAAGAAGGCTGAGGTACTGAATGACTTTTTATCCTCAGTCTTCACTGGCAAGGGCTCTGGCCACACCATCCATGTCACAGAAGGCAAAATCAGAGACTGGGAAAAGGAAGATCCTCCCACTGTTGGAAAAGAGCAGGTTCAAGACCATCTATAGAACCTGAAAATGCACAAGTCCATGAGACTTGAGAAGGTCCATCTGCAGCTTCTAAGGGACCTGGCAGATGAAGTTGCAATGCCACTTTCCATCATATTTGGAAAGTCATGGCACTCTGGTGAAGTTCCCACTGACTGGAAAAGCGGAATCATAACCCAGGAAACTACAGGCCAGTCAGTCTCACTTCTGTACTCTGCAAGATCATGGAGCAGATCATCCTGGAGGCTCTGCTAAGGCACATGGAAAACATGGACATAGTTGGTGGCAACCAGCATGGTTACACCATGGGGAAATCATACCTGAAAATTTTGGTGGCTTTTTACAAGAGTGTCACAGCATCAGTGGACAAGGGGAGAGCAACTGACGTCATGTACTTTTACTTGTGCAAAGCATTTGACACTTTCCCACATTAAATCCTGGCCTCAAAATTGGAAAGATATGGATTTGATAGATGGACCACTCACTGGATAAGAAATTGGCTGGATGGTCACACTCAAGGACTAGTGGTCAATGGCTTGATGTCCAACTGGAGACCAGTTACAAGTGTTTTTCCTCAAGGGTCACTACTGGTACTGGTGCTGTTTAACAAATTTGTCAGCTACATGGACAGTAATATTGAGTGCACCTTCAGCAAGCTGCTGATGACACAAACATGTGTGGTGTAGTTGACACACTGGAGGGAAGGGATGCCATCCAGAAGGACCTTGACGGGCAATCCCAAGCAGAAATACAAGTTGGGCAGAGAATTGGCTAAGAACAGCCCTGAGAGGAAGGACTTAGGGTGCTGGTTGATGAGAAGCTCAACATGCGTCACCAATGCATGCTTGCAGTCCAAAAAGCCAACCATGTCCTGGGCAGAATCAAAAGAAGTGTGCTCAGCAGGCCAAGGGAAGTGATTCTTCCTCCCTACTCTGTGCTTGTGAGACCCCGCCTGGAATACTGTGTCTAACACAAGGAGGACATACAGCTGTTGGAGTGAATCCAGAGTTCAGCCATGAAGATGATTAGAGCTGGAGCACTTCTTGGGGTTGTTCAGCCTGGAGAAGAGAAGGCTCCAGGGAGACCTTATAGTGACCTTCCAGAATCTGAAGAGGGCCTACGGGAAAGCTGGAGACTTGGTTTCTGCCAAGGCATGTAGCAATAAGACAAGGGTGAATGGCCTTAAACTGAAAAGGATATTTAGATTGGGTATTAAGAAGAAATTCTTCACTATGAGGGTGGTGCAATACTGAAAGAGGTTGCTCAGGGAAGTTGTGGAAGTCCCCTCCCTGGAAGTGGTCAAGGCCAGGTTGGATGGGACTTTATCTAGTGGGAGGTATCCCTGTCCATGGGAGGGGGGTTGGATCTAGATGATCTTAAAGGTCCCTTCCAACCCAAACCATTCTCTGATTTTATGAAAGTCTACCTTACTGCCAGGTACCAGAAAAAAACTTTCCTTAAAGAGAACTATAGATCATCTGTCTTTGTTGCAATTATATATATGAAGGATATAAAAGAGGTCTTTTATTATGCCAGTTAAAAACAAATGAACAAAATAAGCAACATGATTGGGTAAATGCAACATTTAGTCTGAGAACAATCCAAAGGAAGACAACTAAAAAGCTTCAATGGGATTAAATTGATTGAAGAGTTAAGTACATGCATATAATTATGTGTTAATACATTTTTATGGAAAAAGGGTCTTGTCAAACTTTATTTCATTCCTGAGTGCTAGTAAAAAAAAATATTGGTAAAATTAAAAGTATATGTAAAATACTATTAGACTTTTATCAGTTGTTTAACAGTATGACAGGACATTCTGATTTAAAACTTAATGCTATATAATATTGATGTAGCACTCAATATATGAATTAATGAATGAATGTAAAGCACTTCTCAAAAAAAGTAATTTCAAATGGGGAAACATTCCCAAACTTATTTCCAATGGAATTCCCTAGGAAAATCAATCCCTTTTTAATATCTTTATCTGTGGCAAACATGAGAAAACAAGTGCTCCTAATGCAGAGATATTAATTGTAGCCTCTCCATTCAGTGATCCCTGAACCACTTAGGTGTTGCCTACTTCGATTGTCCTCACATTGTAAAGGTTGATAATATCTTTTGGTGTTTACATTTCCTTAAGTTTTTATCAATATAAGGGCTGTACTGCACACTGTCAGGCTAGTATATTTTTTTTTCATGAAACTGTGCATGAGGTTACAAAGGTGTGTTCATGGATGCTACAGCATTGCATAGGACAAAATAGACATTTGTAGTGCATAGAGTAAACTTCCCAGAGTCACAGCCACATTTTGCTTTGGTTTGTAACTCATTGGTTTACTCTGGAAAGATCCTGGCAGCAAAGTAACTATTATGGATCACTGAAAACCCAATATATACCAAACAACTCAGTGAATACAGGTTGTATCTTGCTGGATGAATGGCATCCTGAAAATGCTTTGAAAGGTGAAATTGTGCAAAGAATTAAAAACTAATTGCCAGAATAATGCTATGCTGAAAAGCTAGCCCATTCTCTAAGAATGTAACTTAGGGAGTAACAAAAAGCTTTTAAATCTAAATACAGAATAAGTGATATTAGTACCAGATTTCTGCATAGACTTGTGATGTCCAGATGGAGATCAGTGATGAGTGGTGGTCCCCAGGGGTTGGTACTTGGACCGGTGCTGTTTAACATCTTCTCAGTGACATGGACAGTAGCGTTGAGTGGACTCTCAGATGACAATACCAAACTGTATGGTGAGGCCTGCAAGCTGGGGCTTGTGCAAACTGTATGAAATTCATTGAGACCAAGTGCAAGGTTCTGCACTTTGGAAGAAACAATCTCAAGCACAGTTTCAGGCTGGGGGGAGAATGGATTGAAAACAGCCTGGAGAAGAAAGATTTAGAGGTGATGGTGGCTGAGCTCAACATGAGCCAGCAATGTGCACTTACAGCCCAGAAAGCCAACTGTATCCTGGGCTGCATCAAAAGCATTGGGGCCTGTCACAGTTTGATTTGTTGTCACAGTTTGACTCAGGTCCGACAACAATGCTCTCGATCCCCCCTCTCCCCAACCCAGGTAGGGAAGGAGAGAGACAAAAAGAGAGAGACTTGGCTGGATTGAAAAACTAAACTACACAGCTTTAATTAAAACACTAATGAATCATACAAGAAAATATATACAATTATATACAGATATATTCAGGTGTGGGCAAAAGCCTCTCGCCTCCCCCCACCCCAGCAACTCCCACAGCACTTCCCTGAACTGGGAAGAG
>NW_009953761.1:4887716-4929732 GCF_000747805.2 Chaetura pelagica | reverse complement strand
GCAGAGTGCAGGTGCAGCCTTGAAGCCTCAGTAGTTAGAAAAACATTCCACTGTCTTATCAGCCCAGCAGAACACACTGTTGCTAGTTACAAGAAAGCTTACTGAAGGAAAAAAAAAAATCAGTAAAAAGAAAAATTGGCTTCATCCTGGCTCAAACCAGGACAGGGCCAGCAGGGCCAGGGAGGTGATTCTCACCATTCACTGGACTCTTGTGACACCCCACCTGGAGTACTGTGTCCAGTTCTAAAGCCTTCAACATTAGAAGGACATGGGGCTGTTGCAGTGAATCCAGAGTTGGGCCACAAAGATGATCAGATGGCTAGAGCTCCTCTCCTATGAAGACAGGCTGAGAGAACTGGGATTGTTCAGCCTGGAGAAGAGAAGGCTCTGGGGGAGACCTCATAGCAGCCTACCAGTACCTGAAGGGGCTACAGAAAAGTTGGGGAGCGACATTTTACAAGGGCTTGTAGTGAGAGGATGAGGGGGAATGGATTAAAACTGAAAGAGGGGAGATTTAGGTTAGACATTAGGAGGAAATTCTTTAGTGTGAGGGTGGTGAGACACTGGAACCAAACCATTCTGTGATTCTATGACTCTGTGATCACAGTTCTTAAAGGTGGCTAACAAATTGAAGAAGGTACAAGCAAGCAAATAAAATAATAAAAGCTCTCCAGTAATTAATACTGGAGAAAATATGCTGTAAAACTTAAAAAGTATTGTCTATCTGACTTAGCAAAGATTGAAAGGTGTCTTGAATACAATTTTTAAGCACCTTTGCAGAGAGAAAGTACTGAATGACAGAGAGCTCTTTGATCTACTTGACAAAGGAGGAACAAGACTCACTGGATAAAAGGTGTAGGTATAAAATTTCAGGTAAGAAGATTACACATATTTTATAAAACTAAGGCAATTAACCACTGGAAAAAAAATAATATTAAAATAAGTTGGTTTATACTTATGCCTTTTTTCTTGTTGCTTATGTTTTAGGCCTCTGCAGTCCTTTAAGACTAAAAATCCCATTGTTGTAATTGGAAATTTGCAAATGGTGTTTATGAGAGATGGTCATGCAAATGCAAAGCTGTGTCTGTGCCATATAAAACAGGACACGTTTTTTTGGAAATAGTCCCTTATGTCAGATGTTTGGGATTTTTTTGTAGCAAATACTGTGTTTATGTAGAGGTAGTGGATTTTGGCTTAGCCAGCAATAATCTAAATTGAAATGTAAACTCTGACTGAGATTGCTCATCAGTGAACAAATTGATATAGTGATTTCTATTTTTTATATAGAAGGACAGAATGAGGACTACACCTATTGTATCATTCTGCATTCAGAATATCAAACATGGGGACAAGGTATATTGACCAATATTTCTAGAGAAACTTATGAATTATGACAGGTAAGAACAGCATCTTAATCTTCACCATACATAAGTCATAACATTTCTAGTCTGGCAATAACTTTCTCTTAATAATTCTATGGAGCTAATGATGATATCAAATGGCAGAAATACAGTTGGATTTCAGAAGGCCTTAAAACCAATTTTTGAAAGAAAGAATAATCTGAAAAACAGACAGACAAAAACAAACCAGAGGTTAAGTGGAAATAGAATAACTTGTTCAGCATCAGCAAATTAACTTTTTGCTTGCTATTTTAACACAACATTCAAACTCAACTAGTCTCTAAGAAATAAAGGAACAGGAATTTGGAATAGCTTTTTAGCAGTAGCAGTGTGAAACAAACAAACTCCTTATTATTCTTAAAATAATTATAATATGAATGGATTATATGTGAATATTATCTGTGATAGAAAAGATCTGAAACTGTTAAACCAGAAGCCCCTTCCATTTCCATGTGTTTGCCTGTAAAGTGAAATATCAGAGAGAGGGAAAAATACTATGTCAGAGAGTGGTTTTATATTTCAATTCACAAAAATCAAAGAAAAAAGAAAGAAGAAAAGTGTGTTTAGCTGGCTTATTCACAGATATTAAATTATACTGATGTATGAAGTGATGTAATTTCTGTTGTTTTACATAGAAGAAACAACATTTTTGAAACTCTTCTGTATGGAGCTTTTAACTTTATTGATTAATACTGAATTTCTTCGATTTCAAATAGTTTCAGAACTGCACATTCTGTACTTTTTTATAACACTGAAACATGCTAAGATTTTATTACTCTTTCCAAAGGAATTTTCAATACTTATTTAATAGAACACTGAAGATAGCTTAGGAGAGGAAATACTCTACACAAATAATTTCACTGTGAATATTTTGAAGATTTATACACTTCATAAAAATGTTTACACAGGGTAACATAACAGAGACTGTTTCTAATTGCTTATTGAAATCAGCATGGGCCCGTAACTACAGGCTGCAGGGCTCCAACTCTTGACTTTTTAATCTCTTTCCTAAAGGTTTCCATTTCTCATTGGAGGTGAGAGATGAATGTGTAGCTGCTAAGTGTGAGGAGGATACTAATGGAAATCAGTAGTGTTAATTAAATTACAAGATTTAACGTATCCGGTATTTCTTGCTTCTCTAAGCTTTTGCAACTGATAATGAGAGTGAGGAGTGTTTTATGATCTCCTCCTTCTCACAGAACAATCTATACCCAAATCTTTGCCAAGATGCAGTTGGAATTTTGGCTAATTGCTCATTTGTTTCATTCTCCTCCCTCTCTTTCAACAGAAATAGTAGTTTACAAGATACAGTCTGAAAAACAGACAAAAAAGCCAACAAACCTCTTTCTGTTCATCTTAGTGGCATCAGAATTGGATCCTGCATCACTGAGCTGTAATAAAATACCATTGCAATCCCCATAACAAGAAAGAATTAGTGAAAAACTTGTTCAAAATGAGCAGAAAACATGTGGCTGCTTTTTTTTTGGTGTGTATGTGTTTGTTTGTTTAGGATTTTTCTTGGATTGGCATTGGGTTGTTTTGTTTGGGGCTTTTTTTATGTGTCACTGTTTTCTTAGCTTAATGTATCAGCGGCTACAGAGTTGGTCAAGTTAAGAAAAAAATTCTTTTTTTGCAATATTCTAAAAGCAGAAATTCCTGAAAAGTATAGTGAGTGTGTTCAAATTGAAATTTTGAGGATAATGAGATTGATAAGTAACACAGGCTCAACATAATCAGCTACAGCAAACCTCTTTCTACCATGTTTTGCCCTTAGTTCAGCAACACATTTAAAGTACCATTTAAGGCTCATTATATCTGAGGCCTTAGCAACTGGGATGTATTGCATTGGTTCACTACTAGAGAACTCAGTGAAATGGTTCTCATATTTGTAACTTAACATTTAGAAATTTATTTCAGGTAAAACAGAAAAACAAAAAATAAATTCTAGGTCATATTGATTTCTTGTCACACGGCAAATTACATCTATATTTTAGTTAACATATGTTTCTCCATCTGTTTAGATCTGACTGAGGTTAATCATTGTTTTCCATCATAGTTGGGACTTTGATTTGTCCTTTTTTAATCAATCATCTAACTGAGACAGCTTTTACATTTTGGAAAAAAAAAATTACACATTTATAAACTCACAATGGAAGCTTTTGTGAGTGATCATATGGCAGGATCTAATATTGCATAAAGCTATAATGGTGTTTGGGAAAAATCAATTCTGATGAACTTTCTATCTTTCACTGAATTATATTGGCATGGAATTTGCAAAAAACAAGTTTCTCACTGAAGTTAGCGGGCTAGTGTAGAGAGTAGAGGATTGAAATAACAGGTGCAAGAACACCTTTCTGTACATAAGCTTTTGTAACCAAACCAGTACTCCTTGGAAAATTCCAGCACATTTCAAGATCAGCAGTTTCTGATTCATTGTGTAACCTGTTATTCAAAGAGACTGTATAAAAAAAATAAAACTATATAAAAGTTAGTAGGTGAAAATTTAGAGCTGTATTACATCCAAAATAGTATACAAGTAACCTTCACTATTTTAAAATTCTGTCTTCTGGCTAATGACATATAATAAAACCAGCAGTGGCTCATAAAAAATGTAATAAAAATAGATAATTTCAAAAATCAAGGATGGGTAGTTCATGTGCAGTTTCAAATCAAATGAAATATTTTTAAAGTTTTACTCTGTGATATGAAGAAGTATAGTTAGTAGGTAAAAGATATTTTTTTTCTTGCTATTAATGGCAAATGTCTTTTCTTGACAGCAATCAGTCTTCCAAAAAAAACCATCCATTGTCTGAGTTGTTTGAGAAATGAGAATTGACAAAAGAAACGTAGAAGGACAATTATAATTACATTCTATCCATGCTTTCTTCCTCTTTCTTGAAATTATCTGGGATTTCAAATTTTCATCAAAATCTTTTTGCTTGCCTTGAATCACTTTTTCTATCTCATTCATAAGTGGTATTTCCTGTGCTGTTCTCACAGCATAAATACATGCTTTTTGAACATTTACCCAAAGCTCATCTTCTGACTTATGACTGCTATCACTTTTATGTCACAGTTCTTTTTTTTTTTTTTTTTTTTTTTACCCAAACAATAACCTTGCTCCACTTGTGGAATCAGCTATTTGACCTTCAGTGACTTTTTATTCATTCACTTGGGAATTGAATTATTCCCATTGTTAGAAGACATTTGCTTGTATCATCCCTTGAAATGATGCTGAAGTGAATGCTATCTGGTGGCATGCTTGTGTCAAAGGCATTAAGCTGTGAATGCTATCAGGAGACAGATAACGTGATATACGTATGGGAGTCTGAGTGCTCAAAATGGAACTTTTGAACTCCCAAAAAGAAGTCTGTTTTTGCATGATGCAACTGGTGTGGGCTGGTGGTAAATTTTTGCAACACCTGAATTAAATTGACTTGGCCCATTTCAAATCTTTCAGCTAATAAGATATGATAGAGAATCACTGGTTAGGAAGATGACCATGTGCTATGCTTTTCCACACTGACTGTGGGAAAAGGGGGACTTAAGGTGCTGAGCAGAAGGACTGGTGCTGAATAGAAGTTTCTCTAAAAAAAAAATTAATTACTTTGGGAAGGAACGGCTTTAGAAAGAAGTGGCCTTAGAGAAGTGGTGCTGAAGATCTTGGTTTTGCTCTGGCTGGAGGGAAGATTCTGAAAGTGAGGAAAGATCCCAGAGGTCACAGAGATGCATAGAGATGAAAGCTGGAAGATCCCCAGGAAGGCACGCTGACCAGTGATGCTCAAGACTGGTAACTGTAAGCAGAGGCATGGCATGAAGTGATATGACTTGGTAACCAAAGTTCCCCACCCAGCAAAGACCTCACTGCAGGAAAAAAAAATTGTGTTCTACTGAAGACAATGTTTCAGGTTAGTGAGTAAGTATCTGAGGTCATAAAGTAGTTCTAACCTCATTGTTCTTCAAATAAAGCATAGCATTCTGACCCACTACAAGCTGTCACTGTGTCTCTTTTGAGACAAGAGTGCAGGGCGAGAGATTCTGAGAATGCAGTATATAAAAAATTAGTGAGTAAACAGTCCAGAAAACAGATTTTCAACATGCAATTTCTATTAGGTTTTCAGTTATGCAGGTAGATAGCTATTTCTTAAAAGAATGGAAGAAAGGCAAATCTGTTTATTTATCCAAAACATCTGGCCTGTGACAATGTTTTAGGCTGCTGTTTAATCCAATTTTCTAAAGTGAATACCTCCCATATAATTAAATAGAGACAATCATCCTTATATTTCTAAAATCAGACACCAAATTAGGTAAAAACACACTCTGAATTTATTCCAAGCCAAGTACATTTCTCTAGTGAATATTTGTAGAAATTTGGAAATACAAGAATACTAGTTCACAACTAATCTAAAGCTGAGAAGTTTTCACTGGAAAATATCCTCAGTGACAAAATACAACAAAAATGGTTATATGATGTTTAAAAGAGGACATAAGGAAAACATTTCTTCTGAGCCTTAAAATGGCTCAGTGGGGAATAAAACCAGCAAAAAAACAAACCAGAAAACAAAGAGAGTCACAGCCATCTGTAGAAACACCAATTTCTCCTTGAAAGATTGGTCAGAACATTTTGATTTAAGATGGGGGAGAACAGTGGATATGAAGTAGTAGGCAGTAAGCTCTCCTGAAAGGCTGTTATTTTCTATGGGGTTCCTATTTTTTTATAGCATTCATGTATTAAATGCTCCTTGTAGATATCTGGAAGAATCAAGAAATTGCAATTTAGTGAGTGAAGGGTCTCCTTTATTTTCAAGATGATGGATTTCAGCCTTAATGTTGAGGCTTTTCCTCCAGTATTCAAATAATGTCTGAAGTATTAACTTGCTGATGCTGATGATTAAGAATCAGAGAAATGTTTTCAAAGACACGACTGTTTCAAATATCTGTGGTTTTAATATATTTGTCCTGAGCTCAGCAACCTGAAAATTATGAGGAAGCAAAACACCTACTTACATTATGATAATGTAGTCAGTACAATTCTGAATAAAAGCTCCAGAACCCTATGTACCAAACATTGCCAAAACAAACCAAACCAGTCAGTCTCTGGTTTTGACTTAATAAAATAACAAAATTGTAGAATGGTTTGTGTTCAGAAAGGTCCTTGAAAAATAAAAAAGTCATGTACTCCATCTAGGGCATCTTTCACTAGAGTAGATTGCTCAAAGACCCATCCAACCTGATCTTGAACACTTCCGATGATGGGGCATCCATGACTTCTTTGGGCATCTGTGCCAGTGTGTCACCACCTTCCTTGTAAAGAATTTCTTGCGTATATCCAGTCTAAACCTTCACTCATCTTCTGTTTTCATGGCACTACAGGCCTTGATAGAAATTCTTTCTCCATCTTTATAATAAGCCCTCTACGTATATTATAAGGCTGCAATAAGTTCTCCCCAGAGCTTTCCCTTCTCCAGACTGAATAACTTGAACTCTCTCAGCCTGTCTTCATAAGAAAGGTGTTGCAGCCCACTGGTCATTTTTGTGGCCTTTAAGTAGATCCTCTCTAAGAGGTCCATGCCTCTCTTGTGCTGACGACTTCAGAGGTATGCTGGCCATACTTCTTTTAATGCAGCCCAGGATACTGCTGGCTTTCTGGCCTGCAAGTGCAGATTGCTGGCTAAGAGTAAGTAAATTTTTCATCTATGAATACCTGCAGTTCCACAGAGCTACTGTTAATCCATTTGCATCCAGTCTGCACTGATTCTGGTGACTGCTCCTACCCAGGTGCAGGACCTTGAACTTGTCATTGTTGAACTTCATGAAGTTCACATGGACCCACTTTTCAAGCCTGTCAAAGTCCCAATGGGTGGCATCAAGGAGGGTGTGTTCAATCCCACTAACTATATAATTTTAAAAGATACTGAAAAGTACCAGTCCCATTACAGACTTCTGGGGGACACTACTTGCTATTGATTTCAATTTCAAGCCACTTGGCCACAACATCAGCCAATTCCCTCAAGAGCCCAGGGTGCATCTCATCAAGTCATAGAATCATAGAGTGGTTAGAGTTGGAAGGGACTTTAAAGATCATCTAGTTCCAACCCCTCTGCATGGGCAGGGATATCTCCTATTAGATCAGGTTGCTCAGAGCCCCATCCAGCCTGGTCTTGAACACCTCCAGGGAGAGGACTTCCACAACTTCCCTGGGCAACCTGTCCCAGTGTCTCACCACACTCACACTAAAGAATTTCCTTCTAATGTCTAACTTAAATCTCGCCTTTTCCAGTTTTGATCCATTACCCCATGTCCTCTCACTACATGCTCTGGTTAAAAAAAAAAAAAAAGATCCCATGGGCTTGTGTATATTCAGGTTCCTCAGCCTTGAACCAGATCTTCTCCTACAACAGTCCTGCCTTGAGATTGAAGGACTTCAGAGATGTGAGAAGAGCAATTGCCAGTGAAAACAGAAGCAAAAAAATTGAGTAATTTAAACTTCTCTTTGTCAAGTGTTATTAGATCTGGTCTTATTTATCACAGTGGGTGCCTGCACTTTCTTGCTTTCAGGCTTGCTTTCCTGATTAATATACCTTTAGAAGCCTTTTTTATTGTTCACATGTCTTGCTAAATTTAGCTCCACCTCTTCCTTAGCTTTCCTAATCCCATTCCTCCACTCACAAATAGTATCTCTGTACTCTACCTAGGATGTGTCCTTGCTTCCACTGCCTACTCATTTCCCTCTTCTGTTTCAGTTTGACTAGGAAGCCTTTTCTTAGCCAAATACTCAGTATTTGCTTTTGAGAGTTAATCTCCTACCTTGCACATCATGCCATAACCAGAGGGTTAATCTCAGAACACATGAAGTTCATTTCTGGTTGCTGAAAGTACAATGGCAGTTGAGTGGCAGGAGTGCACCCTGCCTGATGATGTGCATTCAACCTGTGGAAGACACTACCTTCAGTCTGAAGTAATGCCTCCTAAAGCATTCACAGCATCAAAGTGAAGTTCGTTCCAGCATCTCTTTTACTCTTGAGCTTCTGTCCCTTAGCACCAGGGTTGTATAGTAGGCATACTCTACAAAATACTTTTTATTTGCTTTGTGTTTGCTCCTCTCTCTTTCTTCCCAAGTTCACAATATTTATTTTTGTTGTATGGTATATTGATACAGAAAATGATTTCTGACTCCAATAAGACAAAATTCATTAAAAAAATTCCCAAAGTGTAGGATTATTGCTATTTACTGTCTCTCCTGTAGAAACTACAGGGGCAGCTATGACCAGGAATCCCCTTTATAAATCAATATGCCCAGTATATCTGGGACCTACTCAAATTTTGGATGCTGCCAAAAAACGATCATAAAAAAAAGGTGGATAAAATAAAATCTGGAGGAAAGATAAATACAAAAGATCATTATAATTTCCATTTTACAAAGGGAACACTGAGGGCTAGGGAGTATAAGCACAGTAACCTGAAGGACATGGGTCATTCTTAAACACACACACACAGAGAAGAGATTCATTCTATATTATGTGTCTTGGGAAAAGGATCAGGGGAAAACAGGATAGATAGTTGTTTTGTCAGTATAGGTCTTTGTTGGGTTAATGAGATCTCTTATAAACCTAGATTTGTTTGAATCCTTGCATCATCACAGTGATGGTGACAGGGCTATACCATTACACTAATTAGACAAAATTAGATGCTTATATTAAATTCTGTACGTTTAGTACCAATTTGATAGCAGTGTTAGCTTTGTACCTGGTCTTCTGGTACTGGAGATAATAACTGCTGGAAAAATACTACACCAAAAATGTACCTAAAAAAAGAATGACTGACTAAAGTAAACTGAGAACTTGGCTATTAAGACTCACAACTCTGTAAGGACATTTGCAGTCATTTGGAAAAATAAAACAAACAAATCACAACCAAACAAAAAAAAAGAAAAAAGGGAGGGGAGATATGAAGATCTAAGACTGACAGATTAAATATTGTAACAAAAATCTACCAAAAATTAGAAGTGTTTGTTTCTTTGATTATAATTATAACTTATATGAAGGAAAAAAAAAAAAAAAAAAAAAAGTGACAGGGAATATGCTTATATTGTTAGGATGCAGGCTTTTTGACAAAGCATTTTCAGCAGATATTCTCAATTAATTTTAACTTTTCCATTGAGAACACTGTTTACAGAAAAGAAGAAATGGTGCCTAAGAAATATTACTGACATGAGAGAAAGAGAAAACTAGAGCAGACCATATGTGTCTTTTCCAAAGATCTACTTTTGCTGGGGATATATTTTAAACCTAGTAGTGATTATCATATCATAGCTATGTAAGTAAAGCAGGGAAAACTGAAAAGCATTTACTTGTCTCTAATACTCCCTCAACCAGTCTTCTGGTTAGGGTGCTGGTACAGCATGGGAGAAATGCAGATAAATAAAGGTGCAAACCTGAGACTTTCCTGCCTCAGATGAAAAATTAATCAGTTTTGTGCTGTTCAGGAGATGTTAAGGGTTTAGATGGGGGAGAAGGAAAGCAGGTTACTGTTGCCATATATGGAAAGAGTTTTATAACAGTTGAGAGTTGAAAACTGGTATACAGAACTGTAAGGAACATTAATGAAGTATTTTATGACTTTATTTAGCTCATACAAGTTTTATACGAAACAATTATTTTCATTGTTTTATATTGTATTTTATGCACTTATTTCCTACTAACTGAAAAAGCAGCACTCTTTTCCTCAAAAACAAACACACAAACCAAACCAAAATCAAACACAAAAAAGCCGTCACTCAGAATGCAATACAAAGTAGCACCAAACCTAAACATTTAGGAACTTGAGGGAAAGAATTGGCTGAGTTTTCCTATGAACACTGAAGTCAGCTCTAATTGCCTGTTAGCATTTTAATTATTGAGTAGCTAACTGAAAGATAGAGCATCATTTACAAATACTGCCACTAAACACAAGAAAAGCAGAAACCCACTGAAGAATATTAGAAAAAATTCTTGCTTTCAATATTTTTAAGAACCTGTTAATCTCTTCTCACTATTTCCTCCTACTCAAAGTTGGAGGTTGTAAACTGTGGTTTAGTCCCAACCTCTAAAATAGCATCTGGAAATGAGTAAACTACAGCAGTTCATCTCTTGTTACTGAGACTGGCAAGGGCATATTTGAAAAAATCAAACAGCAGAAAAACAAGCATCAGACCTGCAACAATCTTGACAGCATTGTACAACTCTGATAGGCAGCCTGTGCAGAGGGGAGAGTACAAAGACAGTTACAAATGGCAAGGTGCACATTTATGAATATCAATAAAATTTCCCCTCTGCTCTATTATCTTTTTAAGATGCTGTCTTTCAAATAACCATTTTAGAAGCAGCTTTATAATTGCTTTCACTTTAAATACCTACATTAAATATACATATATAAAGTAAGGAACATTTATCTCACACCTTTTTCAGAAGCATGGCAGTTTTTAAAGTAGTATTGCTGATTTACAAGCAATATGACAGATTTTAAGTCATATCTGTGATTTATAAGTCCAGACTTCATGTACTTTAGGTATTAAGATCTATTTCACAAACTCAGTTTATTTGTTAAAAAAGACTGATTTACGAGGCAGATTTATTAATCACGTCTTGAAAATTTAAACCAAAGCCTTGGTTTAAAGTCTTATATTTATAAATTAGATGCTTAAATCAAATTCCAATTTATACATAATGGGATTGGTTCTAGAGACGTGCAAATAGTAATATATCCAAACCCACTTCTACTTGAAGATAACAATCATCCTGCTTTCACAATTAATTTGGCTGTTCACATTGATGTAAAAATACGATTGCTAATCAGATGCATACTATTTAGAAAGCACTCCATATCAAGAAGCCAGGCAAAAAGAAATACTGACTTTCATACAGGAAATGAATAGCCTAATTTGAATAATTTTAAAACTCAGATTTTGAGCTCTACTTTTTCAGAGTTTCAAGTTTCTGAGTCCGTCCCCCACTGGAACTGTTTTTTCCGCTCCAGGCAGAGCTTTTGTTTGGTATCATTTGTCCCTTTCGTATTTTGAAAGAAATACCAAAGAGATATTAAATGTGCCCTTCTTAACTTCCACTCCTGTTACAGTTTGGGAGACCTCTGAACAGTGTGTAACACCTATATAGAGAGAGGGTCCTTAGGATCCTGAAAGACTGGAAGGGTCAGTATCCCCACCCACTTCCTGTCACAATCCATAAAAGCCAGGAGAACCAGAAACCAGGCCCTACTCCCTTCCTGCTCCTTTCAGCCTGCCTGCTGGGGCTGCTGCTGGTTCCTTTGGTTTCCCACGTGATCACTCCAGAATCCCAACTGCATCGGGTGCTGTGAGGAGCTGTGGACCTCTCCTGTGGAGCGGCCCTGCCTTTCCCATATCCCTGCCATCATCGAGATCGGTTTTGTATATCTGTATATAAATACTTGTATGTCCATACTTCTTTAATGCCGAGAAATGCCAAGCCTCTGAAAAGAAAGACACAAAATTCTTGATAAGTGCAAACAGCAATGACCAGAATAGTGTATATTTGAATATTTTACTTTTTAGCCAAACTCTATCTGAAGAAAATTAATAAAATTCACTAGAAATGTTTTTCTGTTTCATTATGCATAGCCATGGTTTGAAGTGTGAGATTAGATAAACTGAAAGCAATATGGCTGAAAGGAATATTTCCTAATCAACTTCCTGAATAATCTTCGACTACAGAGCCAGTGATATATGTAATCAATATCTTAAACCTACTATACCAGTTTATCCAATACACTGGATATTGGTCTTTTTTTTCCTTAGCAGTGTGTTGCTATATTAACTTTGATCTGCATGTTGCCTTAAAGTAAAAAAAAAATATATATATAAAAAAATCCATCCTTGAACTTTACAGAGGAAGTCTTGAGATGTTGCTGTGATCTTGTTCTATATACTCTGCATACACAGTTTTTTTTCTGAGTTTATGGTCACACAGTTCATAAAACCTTATTGGCTTACTTTTATTGATGGGACTACACAGAAAGCTACAATCAGTGTGAAGGCTGTGTGTCATGTATCAAAATCAGAGAGAAAAACTTCTTAAAATACTGGAATTCAGACTGCATTTAATTTTGCTTTCTAGATAGACTTGATACACAGAAGGATAAAATGCCTTCTGTTGTGATGCTTCCCTCGGATACTTTGTACCTTGTGCCAAATAGGAAAACATGAGTAGGTAATGTCCTAGGGACTGATTGACTGGGGGTAGTTTAATGGCATAGCAGAGTCCTTCTCAACCCACCCTGTCTCAAGACACTCTTCAGTGGAGCATGCTTTGCTTTTGTGTTTGTCTAGGTTCTTTTTCCTTTCTTTACAGAAATCCTGACACATCTGTTCGACAGCCCACCTCCAGCTGAGAGGAAGGTAGTGATGGATTGCAGAGTCCTGTTCCACATTCTGTTAATCTTGGCATTGCCTTCCTCTTCATATTGAAAATGCAGTAACTGCAGGTTACTTTTGTTCCACCATTTCGTCCTCTTGTAGTATAAAACAAACTTGGACTGCTTTGGTTTGACTTGCAATAAAGGCCATCAAATAATTCTTTTTGGAAATGAGCTGTCAAAATGTACTGTAGCCTAAGTAGGAGGTAAGACAGGGGTATAGAGGTGAACATATCTTCTTTAGAATTTGAGAATTTGGGTGGCAAGTACATACTTAGGGTAAAATTTAGTCAGACTTTTTTTGTGAAGTATTATGAGTGTTTTCAGGAACATTTCCCTCTGACACTGTGCAAAATGAAAATGAACCTGCTTTTGAAAGAGGAATATACAATTAATTTGGGTAAGCACATAGCTCAAGTTATTAAGTTTTCCACTGGAAGTAACCAAAGAGTTGCTGTAGAAGAACTGGCTTGAACCTCAGGTTTCTTCATAAACCAGCTGTAGACTACAGAACAAAATGAACTCTCATACTTCTTCAGTTTTTAAAAAGTTAATAGCTCCTTTTCCGAAATTAGCTGTTCTTTATTTAAAAGTTTCTTAGAACTGGTGATGTCTGGAGATGTGGTGGTGACCTCCTGAGGCATTGTGTAGAGGCAGAAAATTTTGCCTGACGCAGATTTCTGAACCTATTAGCAGTCTGACAGTCCTCTCACAATAGTAGGGTTTCTGTTGGCATTCTGAAAATAGAGAAAAGAGGCAAAGAAAGCAAGAGCGACTGAAGTGAAGATGGAATTAATGGAAGAAGGACAATTGAAAAGGAGAACCTAATATGATCTTTACCCTGTGTGCATAAATGAGGAATTATTCCTTCGTTACATCAATGAATGTAAGATCAAATGGGTAAGTGCTATTTTGTAATGAAGACAGTAGACTTAGAGAATCTATGAAAAGAAGAAAATTACCCCACCTCTCTTCTACAAGTTAGACAAATATTGCAGTTTATAGATGAAATTGTGGTTTTGGCATCCACATCCCTACACCAGTCTCTAAGTTTTCATAGTTAATTACTGGGATTAATTTAACTGTAATAAGTAGCAGTCATAAAAAAGGATAAAATACCTTTCTCCAGTCAGAACAAAGTCCACAGAGCCTGCCATCTTCTTCCTTAAGGAGGGCACATTACCTTTCTTTCTGGGACTGAAAGACAAAATGGGCAACAGATAACGGGATTGCAAAGAGACCTGCTATCAAAACGAGAACCTCCAAGTTTCTAATGGGGGCTGCATTTTTCTTCCCTGAATCATAGAACCATTTTGACTGGAGAAGACCTTTAGGACCCTTAAGATCATAAGAGTCCAACCATTAACTGTGTCAAGCCTCATGCTAAACCACATTCCTCAGTGCCACATCTACACTGCATTGCACTGGGTTATTGGATGAAAATGCAGGACCCAGCTCTTGGCCTTGTTGAGCCTCATACAACTGGCCTTGGCCCATCAATCTGGCCTTTCCAGATCCATTTGTAGAGCCTTCCTACCTTCAGGCAGATCAACAGTCTCCCACAGCAAAGAGTTGTCTGCAAACATATTGAGGGTGCACTCAATCCCCTCATCCAGATAGCTGATAAAGATACTAAAGAGAATTGTCTCCAACTCTGAGTCCAGGGGAACACCACTTGTGACTGTCCGCTAACTGGATTTAACACCATTTATCACAACTCTTTGGGCAAGAGCCACCCAGCATGTGTTTTACCCAGCAAAGCATATGCTTGTCCAAGCTATGAATAGCTGATTTCTTCATGAGAATGCTGTGGGAATCAATGGTGAAGGCTTTAGTAAGTCCAAGTAAATGACATCCAGAGCCTTTCCCTAATCCACTAAGCAGGTCAGCTTGCCATAGAAGGAGATCTGATTGGTCATACCTTTCATGAACCCATGCTAACTGGGCCAGATCACCTGGTTGTCTTGTATGTGCTGCATAATTGTACTCAAGATGATCTGCTCCATAAACTCCCAAGCACCAAGGTCAGACTGACAGGCCTGTTGTTCCCCAGATCCTTCTTCTGGCACTTCGTGTAGATGGATATCATATTGGCCAATCTCCAGTTTGTTGTTATCTCCCCAGTTAGACAGGATTGCTGGTAAATGATGGAAAGTGGCTTGGTGAATGGACTCATCCTATTACTTTTCCCCGTGTACTGACATACATATTGAACAGGTATATGCTGGAAAGATTCCAATGGAGGGCTACAAGGATGAAGGCACTGGAACTTCTGTTATATGAGGAAAGGCTAAGAGACCTGGGGCTGCTTAGTCTTGAGAAAGCTAAGAGTGGACCTTATTAATGTCTATAAATACCTGAAGGGTGAATGTCAAGAATGAGCCAAACTCTTTCCAGTGGTGCTCTGTGATAAGACGAGGGGAAATGGCACCAAGCTACAACACAAGAAGTTTCATCTCAACATGAGGAAAAACTTCTTTACTGAGAGGGTGACAGAGCATTGGAACAGGCTGCCCAGAGAGGTTGTGGAGTCTGCTTCTTTGGAGACTTTCAAGACCCATCTGAACACATTCCTGTGTGATCTGCCCTAGATGTTCCTGCTGCAGCAGAGGGATTGGACTCGATGATCTTCAGAGGTCCCTTCCAAACCCTATGATTCTATGATACAAGGAGGTCACTCTTGTAAAGACCTCAGATTCCAGATGTCCTTAAAAGCAGTAATATTGAAAACAGCAGTATTGTGGTACAGACATTTCCTCTTTTGTCTCTAAACCCCTTAATTTAGTTGCTGTTTTAGTTGAGTTTGAGCTACTAGTTACCAAGCAATCAATAGAAACTTCCTGTATACTGTGGTGAGATACATTTCAATATGAGAAGCAGAGAGAAACTTTATTTGATTTACAATGAAGGGAAAAAGACAAGAAAAAATAAATATTAAAACCAACATACAAAAGAAATAGCTAGTGAGTATGATGTAAATACCTGGCAAGAGTAATAAGGTAAATCCCAGAGGAGAAAAATATAAGGAAACAGAAATGAAGAGAAATTCTGGTGGAAGCACATATTAACAGAAGAAAGATATTAAGTGCATAAGGTAAATATTGGAGGAAAGAAGGCAAAATAACAAAGCAAGTAGTGAGGGAATAGGAAAATAATGAAGTGTAGGAACACCAACTGGATATAATAAAACAAATCACTAAAGTAAGACAAATATTACTCTAATGGAAAGAGAAAACTATGACAGCTGCTGGGAATAAAGGAAAAACTTGAAACAAGACGTATATTGCAAATGTGACAGTCAGACTACTACATAAGGCTTAATGCAGGCACAGTGCAAACACAAGCAGAGACATATTTTGAGTAAGGTAAGTGAAGCTATGAGAGGTTTGACTGATAGACACTTGATTATACAAGTGAGAGAATATCCAAACTTGAGACTGAAAGATATGCTTCCGGAACAGCTTGAGCTTCCCCCAAGTTAGCTCAATGTTTTTAAAACTGTGATGCAGTATGAACATAACAAAAAAGGATTTGTTTATTTGTAAGATTAGGAAGGAAGTACAACCAAGTATGTGTGAACTGCGGTGTTTCACTGAAATACTGTTCTCTATGCTGAGTATGACTCCTGCACAGGACTCATAAATACCCTGCTGTTGGAGTGGGTTATTTATTTTGTGTTTGTGCCCAAAGAAAACTGTAAGGTCAGAGTTCTTAGAGCTCTGCAGGCTATTTACAGGCTTCTGCATGTGTGGGTAGTGAGAGGGATCCCAAATGCACCAGAAGACTGGCTGGGCATTCAAGCCAATTGTAAAGGAGCTTAATAAACCAGGAGAGGTGTATAACCACAGTAAAAATACATATTACACAAGGTAACAGTTATACAGTTTGATGGTGCCCAGACTCTTCAAATCCATGCTCTATTTGATCTCTTTTAGGGGACTTTTAAATCCCTTGATGTTTCTAGGAGATCTAACAAAAGGAAATGGGCACAGCTGATCAATTGCTGACAACCACAGTAGCTGTACCAGAGCTCTTGGAACTCACCCAGCTGAGCCTGATCCTTTTCAGTGGGAGAAAAAGCTAAGACCATGGTCTTTCCTGGATCCAAGTGACTTGCCCAAAACATATGCAAACTTTTTCCTAGCCAGGATCAACCTTTGTCTAGATCTTCCAGGAGAAAGTTAGTTTTGAAGTGACAAAAGGGAAGACCGTAATCCTTCAAAGTATCAGTGCTGGAAGGGATGGCTTTCACAATTGATGACAGAGAAGGATAAGGAAAAGATCAAAGCAGAAGTTAATGAATCATAGAACTATTAAGGTTGGAAAAGATCCTTGGGATCACTGAGTCCCACCATCATCCCTACTGTACAAAGTTCTCCCCTAAACCCTGAGCCATATCTACCAACACCACATCCAAATGACCCTTCAACACATCCAGGGATGCTGACTCAACCACCTACCTGGGCAGCCTATTCCACTGTCTAACCACTCCTTCTGTGAAGAATTTTTTCCTAATGTCCAATCTAAGCCTACCCTGTTGCAGCCTGAAATGCTGCAAATGCTTCCTTTTCTTTCTCCCTTATTACCTACCAAATACAATTGTACTGCAAGCTGCCTGCCAATTGTCCTTGCAACAAATACATTCAATAAAATTGTCTGGTTTACTAAATTTGTTTGTGTCTTATTTGCCTTAATCCAATGGATAAAGAATTTAAACTTGTTCTATGCAGCACATAACAGGGTGGAATGCAATGGTGAATAAGGACTGGCAAAAGAGCTGGCTTTGAGAAAAATCCTAAGAAATCTCAAAGCTGCTTTGGCTTTGTCCAGAGATATTTTCATGACCTGAGTGCTTCCCAGTGGCAAACTGTTTTTAATTTAAAAGGTCTTAAAAAGCACCCAAAGATCTGTTTACTTCTCTCAATACATGTTGCATCATATCATTGCTGCTCAGTCAGCTGGGACCTAGTCTGCAGGCTGAAAGCTGCAGAAGCTGTGTTTCATTGTTGGTCCTGGCCCCACTCATCACATTCATGTGCATGCCAGGTAGACCTTGTTTCCAGTCATTATCTGCATCAGAATTGTATTAAGCTAAGACAATGATCTCTCCTTCCTCCTTTTTTGTAAGAGTATTTAAAAGCCTAACAGTCAAGGCATTTACCTAAATTACCAAATCAGGTACATTTCAGTATCTTCTTTCTCTGGTTTGTAGAAAGGCCATAACCTTGAGTCTCATCTCATTTATTGAAGTGGTGACTACTGGGCAATCTTAATTCCTCATCCACTTTTTTTTGTAAGAAAATCACAGAATCACAGAATTATTGAGGCTGGAAAAGACATCTGAGATCAACAACTGCCAACTATGATAACTTTCTGATGCAGGTAGTGGAGGAATCAATGAGGAGAGGTGCGCTGTTGGACTGTGTGTTAACAAACAAAGGTCTGGTTGGGGACATTAAGTCTGGGAACAGCTTCGGAAACAGTGATCATGACATGGTGGAGTTTAGTATTTTACAAGGAAGAAGCAAGACGTTAAGTAGGATTACAATCCTGGGCTTCCACAGGGCTAGCTTTGTATTCTTCAAAGATCTACTTGAAGGAATCCCATGGGCTGAGACTCTGGAAGGGAGCCCAAGAAAGTTGGTGTATTTTTAAATATAATTTCCTCCAAGCCCAAGATAAGTGCATTACTTTGTGTAAAAAATTAGGTAGAGTTGGTAGGAGACCTACATGGATGAGCAAGGAACTACTGAAGAAAGTCTTGTGGAAGAAAGAAATTTACAGTTTGTGGAAGAAAGGACTTGTCACTTGGGACAATTATAGGGATGTTGTCAGGGTATGTAGAATGGCAACAAGAAAGGCCAAAACCCTCTTAGAACTGAAACTGGCTAAGGAAGTAAGCTCCTATATGTTTTGACTGTAAACAGAGTAAGATGTCTCTCAATTTACATCTGGCATTTACATTATATTCCATAGTTAAGAAAAGCAAATATGCTGTTCCTATTCTGTATCACACTGTCCAAGGTAGTCTTATTATCACTGGCTCACTCTTTTTCAGAATCACAGAATGGTTGAGGTTGGACATCATCTAGTCACAATGTGGCAATCTGTTCCAGTGCTTGAGCAGCTCCGTAATTTAAAAAAAAAATAATTATTTTTTTATTTTTTTTTTCCCCCTGTTATGTAAACAGCTTCTGTCAATTGACTGTTGTCCTGTCACTGGGTGCCACTGAGAAGAGTCTGGCTCCATTTTCTTTGCTCCCTTGCAGTCTCAGGAGGGTCTTTTCTGTGTATATAAGTAAGAACTTTCTCTTCTTCAGACTGAACAGTCCCAGCTCTCTCTCTCTCAGCCTTCATCGTATAATCACCTTCATAGCCCTTCACTAAGCTTGCATCAGTATGTCCATTTCTCTTATATACTATAGACCCTGACACTGGACCCAGCATTGTAGATGTGTCTCACCAGGGTTGAGGAGAATGGAAGCATCATCTTACCTAACCTGCTGGCAACAACCCTCCTAATGCAGCCTAATTAGTTGTGGACCTTCTTTGCTGCATGGGCATATTGCTGGGGTTTGGTCAGCTTTTTGTATCCCAGAATCCCCAGGATCTTCCAACCTCTTTGCAAACTTGCTGAAGGTGCATTTGGGCCCATAATTCATATAATTAATGAAGATGTTAAGTAGCGATGACCCCAGTATCGACCCCTGGAGTACACAACAGGTGTCTAGCCTCCAGCTGGTCTTCTAACCACTGATGACAATCCTTTCTGTTGTATCTGATCTTCTACTACAATCTACTTACAAGGTCCTTCTGTCATATATTCAAAGTTTGGAGCTCAATAGGGACCTGACTGTTAAGAAGACTCCAGCTTAACACCTAGATGTCATCATTATCAAAGTCATAATTAGGAGTAACATGATCATGTTTAATAATGCTGTTCTATTTAATATACATCAATAAAGTATGATAAATTATATACAGAAACATGAAATATAAGGTGCCTTTTTCGAAAAAGCATAGTAAGCCAAAAGGAACTGAGGTTTCCATGTCTTTAGAGGGATGCTGTACCCTGAATCAGATTAGGACCATGATTTCAGTAAAGCAGTCATTGACACGTGGAAGTGCAAGAAAGATGTTATGGCACTGCAGTGAGAGTGCTCAGAAGTCAAATGTCAAAATGGAAAGATCAGCATTCATACCTGCGTAGCTCTCTGATCTTTGCAAATTAGTCATTTATAAATATAGGTCAGACATGTAAAAGACATAGTTTTCTCCTTCCTTCTGGGTCAATCTGGTAGAAAGAACAGTTTAAGTATAATGCTATTCTGTTTGTTAAGCCATGTATTATTTATCAGTAATAAATTAGGAATCTTCAACTCAGCTACATTTACATTCTTCAGTATCAGCCACACTTAACATATGTATTTTGAGAGAATGATATTTATAAAATCAGTTTTAATAATGTTGCTGCTGGAGTAAAGACAGGGTGTAACAACAGAAATGAATTAAAAATGCTCATGCATTATTAATACAGAATATATAATGTCTATCAAGGAGGGAACTGCAATAGTTTAATAAGATACTATTCTATGGATATTGATGTGTCAATAACTCTCAAGTGATTGGTATATTCATTCATACCTTATTAAATATTTACTGGTGTTTAATTCCAAGCAAACTCAAATGAGAGACACATATCTGGAAAAAGAGGCAAACTTATAATAATATCTCCTTGTTTGTTTATTTTTAATATAATTTATCCAGTAATGCTTTTGTAGCAAAGTGTTTGTCACTCACCCTGAAATGTTGTTCATAGTTTATTAAAGATTTATTGCTGTATCATCCCAGAGGAACACTTGCATGATATGCATTATAGAATTCTGAAGAGTGCGAAGTAACAACAAAGAATAACCTTATTCATTAATATGCTATTGTGTGATTTTAAATATGACACTAACTTTGGGACATGGCATTTATTCACTGAAAATGGGATAAAAGCTTTTAATATTTTATTAAGTTTTCTGAGGAATTTCATTGCTGAACATTCCTAAACCTGGCATTACTGACTGAAGATCCACTATGCTGGATTATTTTGGGTTCAGTACTAAAACAGCAGGGTGCCTAATGCCATACAGGAAAATCTGGTTTACTTGTAGTACTCTAACCTAACTGTGTGGATAACAGTCAAGTAAAACTTGTAAGCGTGCAAGAGAAGAAAGGGTAAAAGTGGGAGAGAGGAGATCTAAGTTAATTTAATTCCTGTTGTGAAAATTTGCAAATGCTGAATTGCAGCTGAAAGACAGTAAGACACAAGATAGGATACAAGCCACAAATGGAAATGGAGATACCCAAAACCACAGTTTGTGTCATGGGTTTTCAGGATGCTATAGTGACACAAAGCTTTTTATGGGTTCTGAAATGAAAGGCTGTGTTTGGTACAGCTGTGAAATGAGAGGCTCTCATACTGAAATGTTTATCATATGTAGTGGGTAGTTTTGTAAATCGGTGTAAAGTGAGTATAAAATGCAGAAATTCTACTGTGGTTATATTTTAAATCCATTTTTCGTTTAGTTTTTAAAGAGAAAAATATCTGCACCAGGTGTAGGTCAGTAAAAAATTAGACTTCTGGTGTTTCACTGCATATATCATTAAATATGCCAGATAACATTCTTTCCTGATCTCAACTGACTTATTTGAATCTGTACCTACATAGAAGGGTATGCAGTACTTCTGTATGTGTAAGATCCAAAAGAAGAATTAATATATCCCTAGATACCTTTGTGACTGAAAAAACTTTGTGTCCTTCAATGACAACAAACAATGTTTGCCCTTCACTTTCTTTTTGTAACCCATTTTAGCTGTGAACCTTTGTAGGTCTATGCAGATGCAATGCTTCTTCTCAGCTATCATGTATTAATTTCCAAAACACTTAACAATTCAGTCTTCTAGCAGATCTGTGTATATTCTGAAGATTCAAGCTTAAAAAAAAAAAAAAAAAAAAAAGTGAAGAATTCTAAACGTCAAAAGTTACGACTGAAAAAGCAATTTTACACAGCTTAGCAGTCTATAAAAATACAAGTAAGCAGATATCATAAATCACTAATAGAATACTGAAACTTTTCAGAACATAATGTAACTAGGCTAAAAAGTACTGCAAATATAACTCCTAGCAAATATTTTAAAGCAACTTCAATTAATCTTAATTTTTACTGTAACATTTATCAGAATTAATGCACGAAAGATTATATATGAGCTATTTATATGATAATGAAATTGTATAAAATCTGCACTATATACGAATCAAGCATTTCTATTTCCTTCCTTTCTTGCTGTGTTTATTTAGTTCTATTTGCAATATTGTAATTTATTTTCATATGCCATATTTATGAATTAGGAAAAGCAATCTGCAGAAATTTTTATCCATAAAAGGGACCATAACATTAAGATTTTTATAGATCCCAGTGTAACCACACATCAGATGTGTCAGTTTAGGTAAGTGATAATCAACTTAGTTCTCCTTTTCTTCATCTGTAAAACACAGGGTTTACTTTTGTCTGTCTATTGCATCCAAGAGACATTATGGTATTATAACATAATTAATAATGTATATATTCCATAACATTAGATAGGTAAAGTGCTATTTCACTTATCTTATTTTTACTTTAAAATGTTATGTGTCAGTTATTCTAAATGAAAACTTATTTATTTTAGCAGCATTCATGCATTTTTCTATCCTAGAAAGTCATTCACACTCAGATTTTGTTTCACACATGCAGGGACATTTATTATATGCGAATAGTATAAAAAAAAATGTTATTAATAGAGATAATAACATCATTTGGGAAAAAACTGAGATATTTGTAATTATTTTGGTTGCTTTACCTGTTCCCGTTTACCAGTTTTACCAGTTCAGTGAATAAAAATAAAACAGGATATGTCCAGAAAAAAAAAAATTATATTCATTACCTGTGGAGTTGATAAACTCTTCCGGTGAAAAAAGAGACAATCAAAACCAACTCCATTAGTGTTGATAATTTTAACGATATTGTCATTCTGTTGTTGTTTCTTTCAATAGAAAAAAATCTTCTTATGCACTGAAAACTTAATTTTCTTGGATTGTGCTAGTCATCAGACAAATAGGCACTAAAAAGACTTTTTTTTTTTTTTTTTTTCCTTTTCTGATTCTACACCTAAGCGTAAGAATGGTTTGGGTTGGCTTTTTTTGTTGTTGTTGTTATCATGCTTGCAAAGTTATGGTGAAAATGGCTGATGAAGGAAATGAGACAGAGAAGTGGACTAACTATTGGACCTCGCTGGCTTTTTACTGGTTAGCAAAGAATGGCCTCTGTACAGTCCCAGCAGTGACACTTTTGTTGGCTAATCAAATAGCATCATACTAACAGCAATTTGGGGCACATTTGCAGTAGCAAAGAATTTAGAATTAGAATGATTTATTTTTTTTTCCTCTTATACAGATTTACTCTATATTTGCCTCACTTGCTCTCTTAACAGATCACTGTCTTTTTCCCATGTGCCCCAACAGAGCTCAGACAGTAGTGATCAGTTGTGCAGAGTCCAGCTAGAGATGTGTAATTAGTTGACTTCTCCAGGGGTCAGTGCTGTATCCAATACTGTCTCCTGTTTCCTTAAGCTTATATATATTCAGTAATATAAGAATTTTTTTCCCCTCATTTTTAATTCAAATTTGTTTATCTAAAATCAGCTGGTGCAGGGGCATTTTACAAGAAAGGAGGTCTATTTTGCAAATGAAAAATAACTGATTACTCAAGTGATTTGAAAAGACCAGTAATGATATCAGACTAAAGAGATAATGTTTTGTTTCTTTTGGAGTAGGCTACACCCTATTCTTCGTGGATTTCTTTGCAGATCCTGCAATACACGCCTAAGATTTTTTGCCTCTTAAGAATACTACTGGGATAGCTACTCTCTAGATTCTTTTGGCTTTGCTGGCTAAAGTTTTTGCTTTTATTAACAGTATCCATTATCAATTACGTGACAAAATCTAGCTTACTCTTAGCTGATAAATGCAAAATTCAGAGGGCACAAATCTTTTACTTCAGGTACTTAAGATAGTTAACATGCTTATTTTAAACTTTATAAACCTTCTCAAACAACTTTTAATGGAGGAAAAGTATTACCTTTCCCAATTACATATAACAACATTTAGAAATATAACAGGAAGGATTCAAAATATTTGCAGTATGAGAAGTTTTTTCTTCTCTCTCCTAACGTCCAAATTTATATGTTTGTCAAGATCATGTGATTTAGACAGGCATTGAGTAGTTTTATCCTGGTATAAGATGTTACAGCTACGTGAATATCTTAAACCAGAATAGAATTAGCAGAGTAGAGAAAATTTTGACAATGACCTGATATTAGAATAACTGCATAACCTGAAACACCCAAAATTGAGAATGTAAATCTTTCTCTTTATAAGCACTTGACAGCAAAGTGTTCTAATAATTTAAATTATATATATATATATATATATAAAATGTTATATATAGTACATATGAAATGATAAGAAAAAAATAATCTGGGATTTTTTCTGTTCAAATTTTGGCAAATATTCTTAATATTTTTTTGAAACTCACTTACAAAGAAAGAAGAATTTGAAAAAATATGTATTTTGATCTCTCTTCAATAGATTATCAAAGTCATAGTCATCATTATATTTCATGCATTCTCTTTCTAATGCACATATATTTACAAAGTATAGATGCAGCTTATTCTATGAGCATGCTAAATTGAAGGCCTCTAATTTGAAGGAATTAAAGTATCTTGATGAATTCACTGTGTTATAAAGACTATTTCCATCCTCACATCTTCTACAGAGATGATTTCAAAAGTTCTTTAATTTCCTTACTTTCCTTCTAGGACACTATGGATACAATGTTTCTAAGTACCAGTTTTAAGCTATTAAATTTAATGACATTATACTAGTTTTATACTAGTGCCAGGCTTCAGCCCATTTTTTATTTTTATTTTAATTTAAAATGTATTGACTTGTTTCTTGGTACTTGACGTGTTTAATCACATGCCAAGTCTACCAGAATGTGGTAATAAGAATTAAGGCTTTCCTCTAGATTTTGCAAAATCAAATTCTGGCTATTTGTAAGTGTTCCTCTTGAATTAAATCAAGATGCACCTGATTTGAAAGCTTTGAAGACTGCATGCTAAGAGTCATACAGAGTTAAACAAGTACCAAAAAAAATAGTTTTATGCTGCTAATATAAGTGGACTATCAGCTTTAGTGTATTGAGTTCGGGCTGAAATTATTTCATTGTTGTTTTTTGATACCAAGAAGTAGTGAACATTGCTCCTGGGAGACTGAAAATCTGAATATTTATGAATGTAGGATCAATTATTAAGATAAAAGCATCTCTTTGTTGATCACAGTCTGCTCTCTTTGGGTAAAATAATAAAACAAAATAATGGTGCAACATAAAAAAGAGTTTGCTGCAGGTCAGAAAATCTGCTGCAAGCATTAAATTTGATAGTCACATCTGTCCACAGGGCAGAGCACTTCCAAACAGCATTACAAAAGGTAGAAACCATAGCATGGGGCATATGTATCATAACATCCCATACATTTATTAAGTAATATTTTCATAGTTTTTTAAGCCTGAAATATTGTCAAATTGGGTATCATACTGGCACAGGAACTTTATTTCCTTGAAAATTTAGGGGCAAGTATTTGAACCTTCTCCAGAAAAGTTAATCTGAAACTGCAGGTTAAAGATGTCCAGGTGTTACCTGGCTCACTTGCCTCTACACTCCTGAAAAGAATAAGCTATTGTGGTTTTTGTCCTGGAATTTTCATAGGCTAATTCACCATGTCTGGACTGTTGTAAATATTTCATTTTAAAGTTTCACTCTCACACCATTTTAATAAGTAATAGATACACAGAGCTGTACCAAAGTGTGTCTCACTGTTCACTCTTTACTGGTGAAGACAGTCTGGCACAAAGAGTTGCCTAAAGTAATGTGCTACTCGTATTTCAAAGAGCTACATCCTGGATCCCATTTTATTTTGCTTTTAGAATTATGTATGGAAAACATTGTGAGGTTCTTTATTTCTACTAAATGCAGTTTGACTTAATAGTAAGCACATAATATCATCCAACTTTTCTTTTTGTAATTTGTTCCAGCTCATGATATACTCTGCAAGATCCCTTTGCTCTTTTCTTCACTTTTCCCTCACTTTTATTATTGCATTAGTTATAGAAAAACTTTATTTATTTATTTATTTATTTTAAACCCATTTGCAAAACTTAAGAGTTGTGTAAATAAATAAAAAAAAACCCAAAACACCTGTCCTCAGACCATTTTCTCATATCTCCTGTCTCCTGAATAGATGGATGCACATCAGTGAGAAGCTGTGCTGCATGCTGTTGATCATCACAGTTTCTGCGTGCTTTTTGAGAACGTTTCATACACACTGCATTATTAATTATCTTATGGAGAATTATAGTACCTGCCAGTTTGGTAACGAAGTAAGCCTCAAATAACAATGCATGTATTTTCACAGTATTCTTATAAAATCTTTGGCTGCATAATCTCGTCATACAAGCCAATAGTTGAAGTAGAGAAAGTCCAAAAATGTTTAATTTAGGGTGCTTTATCTGATATGCTGACAACACACTTTTATGGAATCTTTCCAACAGTAGAGATTTCCATGTGTTCGAGGTACAGCAGTTGTGGAATTCAGTTGTTGTTACATGAACTCAGCAAATCTTTCCTTCCCAGTTCCCCTAAGTAATACGTGAACTGTGAGGCAGGGTATTCTTTTTTTCCTACTGAATTGCTTGATTTGGTCCTCCTGGAAGAAGGGTACACATAGTGATAGGAAAAAAGCAAAAAAAAAATCCCACAACAAAATGAAAACCTAACATGAAAAATCAGCACAATTTAAAAGCTTTCTGAACAAATGTTTTCTCTCATTTCCATTCTTCTTGATGCATCAATGGATTATTCTTTTTATCAAAAAGCAAAATATGCCCTTTTAAGTAATTAGAAGTATTTTATAAATGCACTGTGAAAGTAGTTGATATGCTGTGTACATCAGTCATAAATGCATATCCAACCAGCCAGAAATGTGGGAAGACTAAATAAGAAAGCTGATAAATAGCTAAAAAGTTCATAATCATAGCTTCTCTACAGCTCTTCTTTGAGCCTCTTTTCTGTACTGATGGTAGATCTGCTGTTGTCAAACCAGACACATTGTTCTTATTTTTCACTCCCTTGAAAAAAATTATTCTTCATTTAATCCGTAACAATTAAATAATTTATACCTGGCAAAATGGAACAGTCCTGTAAACCTTCTGATATTAATTTAAAAATGCATACTAATTTGTGCAGCCAAGATCTCATTTCATACTTTGGCCTTTCCATTCACAATTCTTTCAGTCTCCCCTGTGTTCTCTGTGCTGTTGAACAGGTATATGACATTCATGCAGTGGATGGGACAGAGGGGGAAGAGTGTAGGGAAGGAGAAGATATTGAGGTTCCTGACTTTAGATAGAATGGACAGTTCCAGTAAGAATATTTGTATTTTGTTTTGTATCTTTTTCTTCCAAGTTTTCTTGAAGCAGTGACTCATGAATGTGAATGTTCTTTGCCGCTTCATGAGAAAAGCAGCTTTAGCTTTTTACTCTTATGCTCAAAACTGCAAAAGCAGTCATGTAAATCTCCTAGGTAAGAAAGTAGATGCTCTGCAGAGGATAATAATGACATCTTGCAACTTTTAACACAAATACTTGAGAAGGTGACATACAAGATGTACAAGAAATATGGGAACTTCCTTTTTCCAGGAAGAGATGGAAATTATTTGTCACTAGGAATTATACTTTTAAGAAGGTTATGCAACTTTTACTTAGAATTCAAAGACAGTTGTTATCACTTTTTCACTTTTTAGTGGTCTCCTAGATTGTCCAAGGAGTTTCAATTCAGGATGAGCCATTTTAAAGATTGCACAAAAATCCAGTAACAATATCTTAGTCATCACCTTCCAAATTCACAGTTAGCATACATGTGTCTGTCCAGGTGCATACATATGCTTCTGTAATATTTCCTTGGAATGTTCTTACCTTAGGAGCATCAGATTTCACAGGGAGAACATCTCTGCTCTCTATTGATTGGTGTGAGGTTCAGGTTAAAATTAAAAACAAGGCAGTGAGTCCTAGGTTTTAGGATCCACACACAGAATACTTCATTGGATGAGGCAGAGAGAAGACTTTTATTTCCTTGCAGTAATGATTACATCAGTGGCTGTGTCCCACAGCTTTTTACAGAACTCATTAAGTACTGAAGACTCAACTTCTTTACCTTGTGGAGAACCACTTTCTGCCTCATCATAGCAGGCAGACAAATCAATGGATAGTAGAGCCTGGGACAGATTTAACCAGTTCCAGCTTAAACATCTGGTAGTCTGCATTTTCTGTAAAAGGATCACTTAAGCTGTATATCACTGAAAATCATATAATATTCTTCACAACTTCATGTCACAGTTTCATTGCAATAATTTTGGGAAAGAGAAGGTCATACAAAAGTCTACCTTTCTGTGACCTTCATCAACAACATATGAGTGAGTCTTATGAGTCCTGTTTGAGACTCATACAATAAATGGGTAGCTCAAGCATTAATATATAAGTAAAGACCTTTACTTTAGATTTGGCGGTTGATATATGCAAAGCTATTGTGGAATATAATTTAAGAATTTTTTTTGTTGTTGTTGGATCGTATGGATTTATTTATTTACTTTTACTGTATGTCAAAGATCAATACATTTAAATAAAATATGCTGCACTTTTCTTAGTACAGTGAGCAATACATTAAAGTTACTACTAGTTGCTGATCCATCTTATGGAATAATATTAAGCAATATTATTTCTTTATCTTATTTATGGCCATTGATTAAAAAACTATAGACCTAAGTAAAAAATACATTTATTTAAATGTATAGTTATTTCTATATCTGTTCAACTTTTTAATGTTTTAAAGCTGTTTTGTTTTCAGCAGAAAGTCCACTGATTGTAGTCAAAGACTAGTGAAATTAAATGTGTATCAGCTCCTAAAAATCCAGGACACATGTAAAGTAAGGAAATAGGAAACAATTTCAATGACTGGAAACAATCTTGATTGTGGAAGGTGGCAAAACAGAGATTAGCCCTCCATTATTTTTGCAGGGGTTTTCGGTATTAATTCTAAATTTGTTACAGCCAAGAAGTAAGCATGAAAATAATTGTAGGAGGAGAGAAGGAAAGATTGCCTTGTTTGTAAAGATGAGTAGACAGAACAAAAATACAGAAGGGCTCAGAGAAAGCAAGAACACAGAGATTCTGGGGAAAGGAGATTTGCCTGCTGAGAACAGTAAAATCTCGTATGGGACTTCTGCATTGATACCTACAGTTTTGTTACATTTAGTAGCATCTTGATTTATTTCATTCGAGATGTTCCTTTGCATCAATATTCATAGGAAGATTCTTCTTTGATATGTGTAATCACCCTGTCATAGAAAGGTGCAAACTCCAAACCCAGCAGCTCAATACTTTTCTTTAGCAGAAAAGGGCACAAACTAAATTGATCCAGAAGAGCTACAGAGCTCAAACTGGACTCATTTTGCCGGCTGAGAGATTAACAGGCATGAGCTGATAACTTTATAATATAATAAAACATTTCAGAAGAACCTATGCAAAAATTATTCCAGAAGTAACTAGAAATTAGCATGAGAGAAAACACCTTGTGAATACATACGTTTTTCCTGGGTTTATATTTAAAGATATTCTGAAGAAGAAATATTCACATTTTTTTTAGCTGTGACTCTGCTTTTCTGCTTGATATAGAGGAAAAACAGAAATAAACAAAAAAAAAAAATAAAATTACAGTCATTTTTTCTGGAAATAAGGATGTTAGTCATTGAATAAAACAAGGGGTATTACTCATTTATGGAACATTTCTTTAGGTATTTTTATGACTATTTTAGGACCCTTAATCCTTCAAGTTATCAGGAAAGGGATTAAAAATTATTTAAATTTTATTTATAGTAGGTCATTCATATACACTCATATCTTGCACCCAAGGAGAAAAGTAGGGTTTCTTCAATAAGTCTCCTCTCAGGGTGACCTATTACACTTATCTATGACATTAGCTGTTGAAAGCACTGATGGTTTTCCATGTAAGAGATATTTATATAGCTGAAGATGGTATTTGGAGGCTTAGAATATTTGCCTGAGGGTAGATCTCATATTAAGATAAACACACAGATGGAGCAAACTACATGGCCTTATTCCCTTAGTCAATAAATGTGTATTTCCACAAAGTCAAGGGCACTGAGACATTGGGCCTGTGTCCTAAAGGTCATAGGCAGATTGGATCTCTGAGACTGGAGGCTGGGTGCCAGTGCTGTGCAATTATGGAAAAAGGTGTTGTTGTCCAGTCAAGTCTTTGACTCTGCCTGTGAGCAACACCATGAAAAAGTGCTGTAGACCACCTAGGAGTGATCTATTACTAGAAAGATTTTTAGGTCTAGCTCAATACCTGAATCATGAGGACTTTGCTTCTCTTTTTAATTCATCTTCCAAGTGCAACTCTTGTATTTATGTATTGGGATCATCTAGTCTGAATTTTTTTCTAAGTCGAAAAACCTGCAGGTGTAAAGCCATGGTTACTTTGAGTCATATAAAAATGTTTAGAAATATACCAACTTTAAAATAAATTAGATTAAATGGAGAATGGAAAGCCCACCCTGGCTTTTTTTGCTATAATATTTCATGATATTTCTCATATAATTGTTTCCAAAATCAGTGTTAATTTGTTGACTGATTGTGTCATCTGTTTTCCTTTACTTCCTTGCTACTAGGGTGATTTACACCACCCAAGGATCTGGCCCACCTGTTTTCCATTTTTGTACAGAATTCTTGAAATCTTAAGAGTATGTGATGTTCAATGATTAACCAAATCAGACACTTACAAATCACAAGTGCATCACTGACTCACTAGACTCTGTCCTCACCCAACATAAACTGTGTAAACTTCATTTATCATGCAGTGAAAGTACAAGTCTGTGAGTGCTGCTGACAGAATGGTAATATGTTTGAATGCAGCCATTCTCTAATCAAACAGTGGGGAAACCCTGGGGAAAAAAAATAGATTGAACATTTTCCATTTCAAACTGTTTTTATACACTTGTCTCACAGAATACTGCATGAAGATGGGAGTCCTTGGGATTTATGCTTATTGCAATCACTGTAACAGATGTTTTTAAAAAGCTACAAATGTGATGGCTGTACATAATAGAAAAATGACCCTTTCCACTTTTTATGCCTAAATTTCTAATTGACAATTTTAAGTCACAACAAATTAAGATTACTGAATCCATTCCAGTTTCATGGATTGCATTGTTTATCTTTTAACATTAAGATTTATGGGGGAAAAAAATAAATCTGTTTTTCTGTATATATTAACCTAATTTAGCCAACTAGCCAGAAATTAATTTGTTATGGTCATAAAACCTTGACAATGAACCAAGTCTAGAATGTTCCCATTTCACTTGCTTTTATGGCATAGACCTCTAACTTTTAGTACTGTTGAAATGCTGTTTGAGAAAAATTAAACCATAATAAATGCATTATGTACCTTTTAAACAGATAATACTTTCAGGATGGATGCTAAAGCCCATTCATACTGTGCATCCTGGCATTAACATTTTTGATTTAATGGTTTTCTTGGGAAGGCACTTAACTGGATTTTAATGTTTCTGTATGTGATTACTTCCCTGAAATGTCTGATAGAAATTTCCCTGAGACATATACTATTGAATTGGTGCTTTGATAACAAAAGTGAGATTTTTATAAAGCCTTGAGAGAGTACTGCTAATCGAGATACAGAGTGCACTATTCAATTCTGGTGCACTTCCACGTAGTAAAAAGTACTCCCAAAAGTATGTCATTAAACACTGGGCTTTTTTTCTTTTTTCTTCTTTTCTTATTGGTGTTCTCCCACTTGTACATTTATGTAAGTATTCACCCTTTGCATAGCTACAGTCAAATATGGTCTTAATCTTTTTTGGTTATTCAACTTAAAAACACATAGTCTAGACCTCTTTTGAGGGAAGGGTGATATCTTGCAGCAGATGGAAGCTGAATCCAGGCTTGAATGAATTTTGAAATCTTTTTTATAATGAAGAACTAAGAGGAATCTGAATGAAATTCATTCATGAAACAATGAGTGAACTGTCACTTCTTCACTTTGGGGAAGTTAGAACCAGGGAGTGCATTTATTTTTCATGTTGGATAAAGGAGAAATCATACTTCTATTGTCAACCCTGTGGAAGAGTTGAAATTAAAAAAAATATCTTGGATTGCAAAAGGCACTATTCTTCTTTCCTTAATATCAAGTTATATTCAAGCTTTGAAAAGTCTTTTCTTCAGTGGGTCACAAGTGAATTATACCAGGGAAGCCCACAGTATCTTCCTGTAGTTAGAATTATAGGAATGGAAATTTCATAGTGGAAGACTCAGTGAAGCTCAGTTGTTATTGCAGGGCGTTTTCATATAGAGAAGGGAAAATATTGGTGGAACAACAGAAGCATGTGGAAGATTAACTTTTCACCACAGAGAGCACTAAAAGGTTAAGGGGTCGAGAAACAACAGTGATGTGATGCAGAAGGAATGCTGAGATGTCTTCTGCTTTTGTATTAGCACGATGTTATTCCACTTCTTGATCTTCATTTTGTGTATAAAGCATACGTTTGCCAATGATGGCATGGTTCAATCTTTAATATGTGACTTAACAGAAAAGTCCTACCAAAAATGAACTAATAAAATCACATAATATCCTTAAAATCTGTGGTATGTTCTTTTTATACAGCTTAGAAATTAAAAATCTAGGACTGATTTAAGATATAATATATAATATATATTCACCTAAAAGGTGCAGCTGAGATTTAAAATTATTTCTCATTCATTTCTATATACTTCAGTGCAGTACATGTTTATATCTTTTTAATCTATGTCAAGTTTTTTTTCTATCTTAGCCTGGAGGCTTCTCGGCATGGTTCATATAATACTGATGTCTGGAGATTTTCTTGTTTTGTTTTGATGATGATTGCTTCTAAATTATTTAATTAATTATAAAAGCTGTAAAGACCTTCTGGAAGCTAGTCTCTCAGGCTTCTAGAAAGTATACTTTTCAGATAGAATATTATTATTATTAATAAGCCTGCATTAATTAATACCACAGCCTTGTGGACTGATGTCACTGTCTATAAACTGGCAATATTTCATGATCAGCCAGAACTTCTAAAAAAGAGGAGTTGTTGTAATATGAAAGATGTTTTTAAAATGCGAGATGTTTTGAAGACACAGAACACACAGAATTATTCAAGTCTGGCCCTTCCTAACATTTTTCAAGAAGATTCAAAAGCAAATACAAAGATGGAAGGAGGTTCTCATCTGAACAACTGTTTTGTTGTTCCAGTTTCTGTAAGATTTCCTGAAAAATGGTGACTGGGAGTCATCTCAGGCAACTTTAAAATATAGTATCCATTTACATATAACATCTAACAAACTACAAGAGATCATTTAAAAAGTAATGAAAGATATGCAGAAATGCTGACATGAAGAAAAAGCTTACAGATAAAGGAATAATCTAAAATTTCTGGGACACAGGAGATAAAACAGTACTTGTTTTTAAAAATTTTCTGCAGGGTTCTGTATCAGAACTAAAACCAGATGCAAATATTTCTTGGAAATGTTTCAAAAGAGGTAAAAATAATTTATTTTTTTCCCCTAAAAATATTACTTCCGTATGGTAATTATTTTTATTTAATCTGGTTCCTTTAAATAGAAATTAAATTAATTAGTATAGTTGGAGCTGTACAGGTTTCTTTTCTGTAAATTACTTTTTATTATTAATGTTTTTCATTGGAATGTCTGACAAGTAAAAAAAAAATAAATAAAAAATTTAAAATTGCAAGATCCACTTCCTTGATTTGATCACAATGAAACAAATTAAATGAAATCACCAGTCTAGGACTCAGTAATCAGGGATATAGGTTGAATCTTATCTTACACCAGTTTCTGAGTACAGTATTAATCAATGTATAGAAAATAATTGTATTCCTGTTATCTTTTATAACTATTTACAGGGCACTTACAGTGTGTTAGAATGTTTTTAAAAGAGTGATAAAAAATGCTATTCTGCTCTGAGGTATCTACAGACAAGTTTGACAATGACTGCACGAGGAAAGTGTGGATGCAATGGAATTCAAGACAATGACTGAGATGCTGTTGTATTAGCCATTTTAACCTTGCTTGTCTTTCCTGCATTTTTACCATTGCTAAATTCAACAGAAAGGAAGAGGCAACAGAGTTCAATGGGTTCTGTAGAAGAAGTAAATACAGAAATTAATACCTAAGTGGGAAGAGCTGAGGTAAAGTCATGAAGTTATTATGCAAGAGGATACAGAGAAGGATGTGATTGGAGAGCACAAAAATGGAATTAACTGAGTGAATTTCCTGAAGCAGCAAAGAAGTATGAGCACATATGAGGCAGGAAAGAGAGAGATGGTGTAAAACATGGATTGGAAAAATCATACTGGAGCTTAATTTCTTACAAAGCTTAATTCAAAGTGGGGAAAATACTTAACCAGCCTACCTAATGCCTTTCCAGGAAGCATAAAGAAAGAGGAAGACTACTAACCCACATTTCATGTAACTAACTTGAATTGAAGTTGTTTGGCGATTAACATTTTACTATTTGGATAAACCTCTGTGAATTTAGGAAAGGGGGAAAAAAAAAAAAAAAGAGCTTTCTGAATCTGATTAAGTAGTTTGCATCTGTTTAAAACCTGCATGATGGATATGCTTTAAAATCAGACATGTCACATGTGAATATGTACAAGATATAATATGTAAGAACATACATGATGTAATACATTTATCGACATATAACCTGACTTTGCAACAGTATTTTCTTGGAATGTCCTGCCCTCAGTGCAATTGATCATCACATTTAGATCGTATATTATCTGTCCATTATGTTTACCTATGATAAGATTTACTTATGATATAATTCTGGTGTCGAAAGTGCCTAATAATAGTGAAAATTCCATACCCTGTGAAAGCATGGTCTCTTGAGGGAAAAGGATGTGCTGCAAGGTCTCAGTTTCTTGACTACTCTCTCAGATTTTGGTAATTTGCCTGGCATTTAAATGTATGCTTTTAGTCCAACATGCACTTAAATTTCTTCTTAAATGAGGATTTACAAATATATACATAATCCAATACCCATGACTATGCAAAAGCTATTTCTTAATTTCTTTTCTTATTTACTTATTTATTTATTTATTTTATTTTTCTGTTCTTCCAAAATGTATCTTCTCCCTTACATTTTGTTGGTGTAATTCCCTTGGTTACAGCCACATTTCCTGCTATTCACAAGAGAAATCAGAACGTTACAAGTCTCCTATATTGCCTATTGCACCATCCTATTGTTTCTACAAGGAACATAATTTAAATTTAACATCACATCTATAATTCCCCAGCTTAACAGATGGTCCCCAAAACTAACAGATGTCATATTTATTCACTACTTGATATTATATTTGTGACACAACCATTAGCTTCTGTAGAAATAATGTTGAGGTCAAAACCAGAGAATAAAGATTTAACTATAGGAACAAAGAAAACAAACCCACAAATATATTAAATTGTCATATGACAGTAAGATATGTTCTCCTGCATTTATATTAAAGACTAAGAACTGAGTCAGGAATTTGTTTTAGTTTGTATAATTTATTTAAGCACATAATGAAAGTTAAAATATGTTCAATCCAGAGAGTCAGCTTTATTGAAAGGAGGGCTAAAATGGAGGAAAGAAAGAAGTGTAACATGCAAAGGAGAAATGGTTGTCAAGGATATTTTTCTGATATTCCATTGTGTGCTCCACTTCTTGAGATCCATTCTTAGGGCTAATTTTTACAAGACAGTTTAGGTTAAAATTATTTGCCATGCTCAGTATCTATATGCTGCTTTTTAACTAAAATCATTTGGAAGCAATTTTCTTGGACATTATGGACAGAAACAGAAATAATGTATTTTTTTTAGGGATATGTATGTTTAATATTCAAATCTTCATCTTTGCTGCTGCAAGAGACATCTGTCCTTGCTGAAACTCTCCTGGGTAACTTTCAAATTGAATAGGAAATTCAAAAGGCCTATTCAATAAGCTGGGAATGCCATTTTTATTTTTATCAATGGAAGAGAAGTGTTTCAGAATATGCTTGTAAGGAAGTTATGTAGCTGGTGCTTTGGATAATTTTTTTCTGAAGTATAGTGTAGTTGCAATTTATAATCTTTTTATTTTCATTTATTTATTTTTGCTTTTTCCCAAAGAATATTTCTTCTAAGATACAAACAGGATGATCTGAGGAATGTATATACTAGTTGTCTTTATGCTTTCACATGCTAGGCAAAAATATTGCCAATGAAAAGCATGGAAGGGGTTTTATTCTGTTGTCCTGAAAAGTCTTTTGTGTTTTCTGTTTGCCTGTTGCATGTTGTCTGGCCTGGACCCTGAGTTTGCTACATGCAAGGGCATGTAGCAATAGGATGAGGGGCAATGACCTTAAACTAGAGCAGGGTAGATTAAGTTTGGGTATCAGGAAGAGGTTCTTTACAATGAAGGTGGTGAAACACTGGAAGAGATTGCCCAGAAAGGTGGTGGAGACCCCACCCCTGGAAACAAGGTCAGGCATTATGATGCTCTGAGCAACCTAATCTAGTCAAAAAGGTCCCTGCACACTGCAGAGGGCACTGGACTAGATGACTTTTAAAGGTCTCTTTCAACCCCACACATTCTATGATTCTATAATTCCATGAATGAAATTTGTGATTTTGGAGAAGCACTAGGTTATCCTTCATGATGTGACCAGCAACAAGCTAGTAATTCTGACTAGATTTAGTAATAAATTGGTGGGGTATACCCCCTTGAAGCAAGAATTTGTATTTAGAGATTGTAGACATGGCACCATACTTACTGACATAGGGTAATGGCACAACATAATGAAACACACAATTTGATGTGGATGGTGTTCCTTGGATTCAGATCCCTTAGTGGGTTAACTAACAACTCCTTAGCTTTTTTCTTCCTCCTACTCCATTAATCTAATAATTTTTATTATTGTCCTTCCTTCCTCCTTTATGCATTTCATACATACTTTATGCATTTCATACTACACTCTGCTTTAAACTCCAAGTAAGATATTGCTAGCATTCTACCCTTGCTAATACAGTTTTTTTGATTCAGACAACCTCCTTCACGTATCAACTCCTTTCAGCCTTCCACCAAAAAATGATGATGATGATAATATAATAACAATAACAACACCACTACTTCATCTTGCTCCCTCTTTATCAGATGAGTTTTATTGCTTGGTGTTGTATTCTGAGTGCTGACAGACAACATGAGCTGATCTTAAAATACATGTGAAATCACTTTATTGGATATCTGGACAGTTATTTATTCAGAGTGTTTTCTTTGCTATAAAACACTCTTTTTATGGGGTATCAACCATTTGAATATTGTTCTATATAATACTTAGTTTCCTGGTATAGCATGATGTGATCTCTGTACTTATTTTCTTACAGACAACAGTGAATGCACTGAGAAACAATCTGTTGATGCAGCGATGATATGTGGTAGCTCAGTAAATATTGCAGAGCTAAGGTAGAGAATCAATGCAGAAAACAGAAGAAAGATTTGGTGGTTCTGCAGACAGTTATCACTGGTGGCCTTTAAATACTGAAATCATTGAGATCTTTTGTCATATTGCCACCAGCTTCAATAATGACTAGACCAGGGCCTGTGCCTAGTTCTAGTCACTCTCCTATTTATAGGTATTCATTTTAATGTCCCCTTAGAAAGTTTATCAGTAACTATACAGATAGTCCTGTTGGAATTTACAGTCATTTTGTCATTTGCTAGCCAACTATTAACTCTTAGTGAGAGATTTTAGAAATACATAGGAATTAGACTTTCTTTGGTTCTCCATTAATTTGATTTCCTCACTTACTCATAGATTTAGATTTATTTTATTTTATTTTGGTAATAATTTACCAGACAGTCTTTCTTCTGCTATATTTGTTTATATTCTTTTTTTCTATTTCCCTTAATAAAAAAATCTTCAGATCAGTACTGACGGGTAGATATTTTCTCTGTCCTCCACAAAGGTTAAAGCTGTTTCAGTGCCTCAGTTTTATAGGTCTTACTTCCTGGTTAATTAAAGCCTTCAGTTTTCTGTACCATGTCTGCAATAAATTGAGTGGCTCACAAAAGCCATTAGGAGATGCTGAGTATTTCTTATAAACTAGGCAATAGGGAATTTTGAATAGAAGGGTGTGACTGAACAGGTTGTCCAGAGAGGTGGTGGAAGCACCATGCTTCTACCATTCATTCAAGGTCAGGTTGCATGGCACTCTGAACAACTTGTTGAAGATATTGCTGCTCATTGCGGGGGGGGGGGTGGACTAAATGAAATTTAAAGATCTGTCCAATCCAAAGCTTATGATTCTATAATTATGTGATTCTGACACTGTAGTCCTCACTTCATAATCCCTAGCCTTCACATATAGGTAGTTACACTGCCCTCTTCTCACTAACTAAAAGCTGGCTTAATGCCAGCTGTCATAATGCTACTGAACTCAGTATCAAGTTACAAAGGGGAAAAACCTGTGCGGTGGAAACCTTTCTTCTTGTTCTGAAGAAGGCTTTCTACACCTTTTTTGCTCATGTCAGTTTGCAAGTAGAGGCTCTGATCTTGATCTAAAAGAGCATATTGGAACAACCACTCAAATCTTCCTGTTTAAGAATTGTGTATCAGTATGCAGAGCTTGTGGGTTGCAAGAATGCCCAGACAAAAGCTCTTAATCTTGTAAGAGAAAGAGCAAGCTGACAAGAATTTGCCAATGCAATTAATCCAAAGGTTGTTTTATGTAACTTAAGTTTTCTAGTCACCAAGAACTAAGAAGCAATACAAAACTTTTTAAAAGATACATTGTAATCCACCATATAGACACAACCAATTTACAGTAAATCTACTTCCAAAAGGTTCAGTACCTTTCTTTTTCATCTGTGCAGTTCTTGTTTTGTGAATAGATGTTTTTATTTCCTTGCTGATGTTTATGTACCTGTTCGGTAACTCTATTATAGTTTCATTGCTGTAATCTATTGACTTTAAAGGAGTTATTTTTTTAAATTGAGTTATTCCTACGCAAGTATATTCTATAAAGCCTGTATGATTTCTCTTCATCTTATATTTTCAAGAAATCTTTATGATAATTGTGCACATTCACAAAAATTTAAAAGATTCTGGGGGGCAGAAGGAAATAATACTGTACATATATAGGAATTCTGAAGGCATGAATGGATAATCAGATTTTAATCAAAAATATGAATCATAGAATGGTTAAGGTTGGAAACATCCTTAAAGATCACCAGGTTCCAACCTCCCTGCTAGGAGCAGGGACACCTCACATGAGACCTGGCTGTACAAAACCTCATCTAACTTGGCTTTAAGCATCCAGGGAGGGGTCATTAACAACCTCCCTAGGAAACATATTCCAGCACCTTACTACCCTAATGGAGAAGAACTTCTTTCCAATATCTAACCTAAATCTCCCCTCTTCCACTTTAAAAACATTACTCCTTGTCCTGTCACTACCGTCTCTGGTGAAAAGCCCGTCCCCAGCTTTCCTGGAGACCCCCTTTAACTACTGGAAGGCGACTAAAAGGTCTCCCTGGAACCTTCTCTTCCCCAGGCTGAAGAGCCCCAATTCTCTCAGCCTGTCTTCATAGCAGAGGTGCTCCAGGCCTTTGATCATCTTGGTGGCCCTTCTTTGAACTCTCTTCAACAGCTTCATTACTTTACTATGATGAGGGCCCCAGAGCTGTACACAGTATTCCAGGTGGGGTCTCACCAGAGCAGAGGGGCAGAATCACCTCCCTGGCCCTGCTGGCCACACTTCTTTGGATGCAGCCCAGGATGTGGTTGGCCCTCTGGGCTGTGAGCACACACTGGCAGCTCATGTCAAGCTTCTCATCTATCACCACCCCAAGTCCTTCTCAGGAATGCTCTCTAGCCATTCTCCCCCCAGCCTGCATTTGTGCCTGGGGTTGTACAGGAGCTTGCACTTGGCCTTGTTGAACTTCATGAGGTTGGCACTGGCCCACCTCTCCAGCCTGTCAGGGTCCCTCTGGATGGCGTCCCTTCTCTCTTGGGTGTCAACCAGAACCCACAGCTTGTTATCATCAGTGAATTTGCTGAGGATACACTCAATCCCACTGTCCATGTCTCCAACAAAGATGTTAAATGACACTGGTCCCAGTCCTGAACCCTGAGGGACACTGCTCATCACCTGCCTCCATTTGGACATTGAGCCATTGACCACAACTCTCTGGGTGTGGCCACCCAGCCAATCTCTTATCCCCCAAGTGGGCCATCTGTCAAATCTATGTCTTGTCAGTTTGGAGACCAGGATGTCATGTGGGACAGTGTCAAATGCCCTGCATAAATCCAGGTAGATGGTGTCAGTTGCTCTGCTACCATCCAACATCTCTGTAGCCTTTTAGAAGGCCACCAAACTGGTCAGGCATGACTTGCCCTTAGGGAAGCCATATTGGCTGTCACAAATCACCTCCTTATTTTCCATGTGCCTTAGCAGACTTTCCAGGAGGATCTGCTCCATGATCTTGCACAGAGGTGAGACTGACTGGCCTGCATTTCCCCAGGTCTTCCTTTTCCCTTTTTTTTAACAATAGGAGCTATGTTCCTTTTTTTCCAATCAGCGGAAACCTCACCAGACCATCATGACCTCTCAAAAATGACGGACAGAGGCTTAGGAACTGCACCTGCCAGCTCCCTCAGGACCCATGGATGGACCCCATCAGGTCCCGTATACTTGTGCACCTTAAGGTTCATTAAATAGTCACAAACCTGTTCTTCTCCTACACTGGATGGTGCTTAATTCTCCCAGTTCCTGCCTTCTGCTGTGGCCTTTGTGATGAGTCTGGAGCATATGCCAGAGAAGACTGATGCAGAGAAGTCATTAAGAACCTCAGCCTTCTCAAGTTCCTGCATATCTAGGTCTCCTTTTTCCTTCAGGATAGAACCTACGTTTTCCTTGGTTGTCCTTTGATCCCCAATCTACCTATAGAAGCTTTTCTTATTTCACTTTACATCTGTGGTGAGATTTAATTCCATCTGGGATTTCGCTCGCCTGACCTGACCCCTGCTCAGCTGCTCAGACAATCTCTCTGTAATCCTTCCAGCTGCTTGCTCATCCACACCAGCCTTCTGGAGTTCTTGTCTGACTTTCTCTTACTTGGGATGCATCACCCTTGGGCCTGGAGAAGGTGATCCTTAAATATTAGCCAGCTTCCATGGGTCCCTCCTCCCTCCAGGATGTTATCCCATGACACTCGAGCAGATCCCTGAAGAGGCAGAAACCTGCCCTCCTAAAGTCAAGGGCAGTAAGCTTGCTATGAGTCCCTCTTGCTGCCCTAAGGGTCTTGAACTCCACTGTTTCATGGTTGTTACAACCAAGGCTGCCCTTGAGCTTAGCATCCCTCACCAGCCCTTCCTTTTTGGTGAGAACAGCATAGCACCTCTTCTTTTTGGTTCCTCAGTTACTTGGAAAAGGAGATTGTCATCAACACACTCTAAGAACCTCCTGGATTATTTGTCCTTTGCAGAGTTGTGCCTCCCACAGATACCAGGGTGGTTGAAGCCCCCAGTGAGTACTATGGAGTGTGAATGTGAAGCTTCTCCTATCTGTCTGGAGAATGCCTCGTCTATACTATCCTCCAGGTCAGATGACCTGTAGCAGAACCCCCACTGTAATATCACGTGTCCCTGCCTTCCATTTAATCTTAACCCATAAGCTCCCAGTTGGTTCTCCATTCATCCCCATGCACTCCAGCTGATCTTTGACATACAGACCAACACCCCCACCTCATCTTCCCTGTCTGTCTTTCCTAAAGAGTTTATAACCCTCTATTCTGATGCTCCAATCATAGGAGCCATCCCACCAGGTCTCAGTGATGCCAATGAGATCATAGCTCTACAGGCATGCACACATCTCTAACTCCTCCTGTTTATTCCCTAC
>NW_009953761.1:4873264-4887352 GCF_000747805.2 Chaetura pelagica | reverse complement strand
TCCCTACACTGCGTGCATTTGCATAGAGACATTTAAAAAGGACCTCCAGTGAATATAACTGAGTAGCTCTAGGGGCTGAGATTTCATTATGCTGCACTCCAGGTGCTCCCCTGCTGACCTGTGCTGCTTCCACAGGCTCTGGGCATCTATTACGGGTGCCAGCATCCCACTGAAATTGATCAGCATGGGATGAATGGAGGTTCTCTCCCCTCAGCTGCAGCAGTTTAAAGCATAGCTGTAGAAAGCATCAATGTGTATTTATGGATACACTCTCCTTGTTTTGCACTCTTCCAGCATGTGAATGTAGCCACAAACCTGGCAGGTTAAGATGGGTTTATAAGTGCTTTGCATCACTGTATAGCAGTTGGAGCACCCTGTCACATTTGCCCCTTATCTGATGCAAACTGATGCAGGAGGGAAACTTCATAGAAATGTCTCAGATTTGCATCGGAAAGACCACACCCACAGTTGACATAAGTATTTTGCTAGTGTAAGTAAATCCTGAGTTTGGTGGATCCAGACTGCCTTACATATGACTTACATCAATTTCAGTTCTCACCTCAGATCCTGGGTTGTGAAATTATGAATAGAGGTAATGAACTGTGATAGTCAACAGCAGTGTCTAGTAGGAAGATAACTCAAAAAAGTTGTCTCTTCTCATCATCGTTTTGCTAAATAATGACTGTCCTCATGAGCTGCCAAGAAAAGGTGAGCTAAGCCATAAAAAATAAACATAACACATGGCTGCGTTTTGAAGGAACTAAAGGTTCCTTTACGAAGAGGCAGCCTTTACCTCCTCTTTATGATTTTTGTTAGCAATAGCCAAAAAGCTTCATTGCAATTATGCTTTGTAGACATTCAGCAAAGAAGTGCCATTTAAAGTTAAATTCCTACTAGTCTTTTTTTTTCTTGGCATAGTGTTTGGAAATGCTGTTTTGCAAATGTTGCTAGTTTTGCTTTAATGTATTTTGTTTCTCAACTTACACTCTGGTACTTACAGTGTTTACATAATGCCTGATCTTTTTTACAGTTCACATTTAACATCTTTGTGATTCACTTGCACATTTTCATTGTTTTTTGGTTGTGGTTTTTTGCATTTTTTTATCCCCTCCTGACAAACAATATTTTACTGATTCAGCTGCAGATTTTATTGCCTCAAAATGTACAAATATAGCCTATGTGTTGCAGTATGTAGCCTGATGTTCCAATTAGATATTTTATGGATCCAGCTGCACACTTTGGTGATTCAGTTGGATTCTTGATTTTAAATACAATCAGTAGTCACACTATGTTCTATGTTAATAAAGCTGATTACAATATTTTGACAATCAGTTTGAGGAAACAAGCAAACAAAAAATCAAACCTAAAACCTAGTATTTTTAATCAGTGTGAGATACTACACCAAAAGGTTTTAGGTAAGTTGAGCAAATTTTCTTAGTTATAGTGAAAATATGACAACAGAGTGTCACTTTTTCATAAATATGTTGGGAGGCAAATTCAGGCAGGCTGTCTAGTGTACCACACTTTGCCAAACATTTTGTAGGCAATTCAAGCTACCAGAAGACTTTCTGGTGTTTCTTAAGCACAGAATTTACAAGATGTACAGATTCATTTAATACATCCAGGGTATAATAATGGCTTTTCTTCAATACTACACTAATAGAGAAAATTTCCCTTTCTATTTAGGAATTCTAATATTTTGAGATGCTGTGCACTACAACAGTGATCTAAAGGTTTCTTTTTTAAGAGTTGCCACTTCTTAACATTGAGTTTATATTTACAGTTTACTGTATGTTTTTACAATTAACATGTAGACAATATCACTGTTAAAGTTATATGAGAGACAAATATAACAGAAAAGGGAACCAGGGTCATGAACATTCTACTACTTTGGTGACAATAAAGAGCAGATCAAGTATATCCAGTTCAACTTCAGAGAGCTATTTATTAATAAATAAACAAATCTCTACACTCCTTTTCTGCTTCTGAAATGTACTGAGTCTTAAATAGTCCTTTACTTCTCTGTGTCTATTAGACTAGTAAAAATGTTTCTTAAACCAATCATAAATTTGATATAGCCCAAGAGAACCTGCAGAGGGGTATGTGTGCTTCAGCTCAGTTCGGTATACAGCACAAGCAATTTGTGGATCTCCACTGGCAATTCAACTTGTGTCATGTGGATGTCCCTCTGTGGACTTGTGTATTCAAAGAGGAGTTCCTGTAAGATACTTTAGGCAAAAGTTGTGAAATAGATTAGTAAGAATAATTTTATGAAGTGGGATGCATCAGGTGCAGTCACTTAACACATGATCTTTTTTTCAGTGCCTCACTAAATGGATGAAACTTTTTTTCCTTACTGATTTCTTCCAAAAATTCTTCCTTCCTTATCTTTAATGTTCAGGTTTTAGTGGAGTATTTCTGCCACTGTAGCTTATGAAGTTCACACAATTATCATTATAGTTTACCACACCACATATCTCACAGGGAATTTTCTAACTTTGAAGAGGCTTTTTAAACCTTCTTGATACCTTGTTGGCAGTACTGGCATTTCTATTTCTTTCACAGTAATGACTCATTACTTCACCTAGGTTTACTTCTCATTTGATAAGAAGTATCTGGGTCCCTCCACAGTAAGCATTCTTAAAATTCACTGTGGTCTCTGCTGTGAATTTCGATAGACAATCTGAGATTTCGATTTCCTTTTTACCAACATAGGGCAGTATGGCTCCAGAAGCTTTCCTGAGCCACACAAATGCTGGGTATTATACAACTTTGGAAATGAAAGCTAAGCTTGTGTCTGATCAGTCTTAGGTTTTTTATCTTTCTTTCTGCATAGTGGAATATATAATTTTTTTTCCTGATTTCTGTTCCTGAAAAATAATTTCTAAATGTTGATAGGTAAGGCAGGTTTTGTACTTGCAGATTGACAGCCTTGGGCTGCCCATCTGGGACTTGATTTTTGTCTTTTTCACCCTGGTAGCGTTGCTTCAGCTATGGTATGAACTTCCTTGAGGCTTTCTCCTGTATAGTGCATGCTCCTTTTTCTTCTTCCCTATACAACCTTATTCGCAAGTTGAACACAGTTGTGCAAAACCAAAATGGATTCTCCAGCTGAAAAAATTGAAAACTTTACTATGGCTTTCTTCTGCAAATGTCCACCTGATTCTCTGAAAGTGGCAAAAGCTCATATTGGATGCTGGCAATTTCTCTACTTTAACAGACAATCATATTCTTACCAGTTTCAGTGTCAGGCCATGATTAAAATTGACTTATGAAAGGGATAAATCTCATCAACACTGTAACTATGTCCATCATAACTGAAAAAAAATAACCAACAAACATTCTTACACTTAATGGTAGATAGTCTATGGCTTTCCAGACACAGATAGCTGCCTAGCATTTACGACTCCCACATCAGAAGTGATTTTATGACTTGCAGCAGTAGAGTCCTCTCCAGAAGGCTGGCACTTGACATTCTGAATATAACACAACAAGGTCGTCTTGGAGCCAGCTCCATGACCCAGTCTTCAGACAATCAATGAAACCTCTGAAATTCTGTTGCAATTGCAACCAGAGCTTGAGATGTGTGGAACATGACTTGTTCTCAGATGTACCAAGAATGTGATTCATGCTGCTCTTAAATACCAGGCAGTTCCCACATGCTCACTGTTTTCTCTCTGAATTAATCTGACCTTCAGCATTAAGAAGAGATTTCTCACTTAATAAGTGAGAAATAGCAGGGGGAAAATAAAAAAAATAATAAAAAAAAAGGCAAAAAAAGCGCATTTGATTTACTGGTGTTGAGAATGGAAACTTCTGAACACATCGGTCTTAGATTGTAGGAAGATAACAAAAGAAGATAACAAAGTCTGTTGAGGAAAACATAGTTATTTTGTAAAAAACAGGACAAAAGCAGTGGTTTGTATATAGCTCTAGCCAAAAATTTCTTTCTCTCTCTCATGTTTTGGTCCCAGATGGAAACCAAAATGAGATAGTGCTGATGCAGAGCTTTCTGCCAGGACTCACTTTTCAGGTGGAACTCTTTAGTTGTTTCTCAGCAAATAACTTGTAAGGGTTGATTCATCCATCTCCTGACCCCTCTAAGATGTCTCAGCATCAGCATTAGGGTAAGCATGTCAGGAGCTGGTGCTCACAGAAGTGAGCTGGGCATGCATGTTATGGGTTTATTTTTCTGCGCCAGATCGGTTTGATCAGATGCCACTCTGCTCAATAGCTGCCCAAAAAAGCCCCTGATCACATGATTAATTTTACCTTATGTTCTCTTTTCTCCCTCCCAAGGTAACTACCTAGGTCTGTTCACTCTTTCTTCATTGGATCTGGTTTTGCTTATTTTACAACCTTACCTGGCAATTTGGTGCTAGATGTCTTAGCATCCTTCACTTCAAGACTACATATAGTCTGTGGTAAATATGGATAGTGTGGGGGAAAATAATTCTCTCCTTTCTATCTTAGCTTTTTTTTTTTTTTTTCACCATCATAATTGCAATAATTAAGTTAGAAATTTTAGATTATACCCCAGATATATTTCACAGATATAAATGGGATTCAGAAATTCATAGTGCTGCCACCAATGAACAATGTCAATAGCAATGAAGAACCGTTTATACTCTTTGAAAGAACAAAAATTTGCAAAAAAATACGTAGAATTCTTAGATTAATTGTCATGAAACAAACCATTTTGTTCCTCTGCATTTTTGTAATATCTAAGTTATTGTAACAGGATTTTTCATGTTGGTAGGTGAAAGACTATTTTATTTAATGCAAGCAAGTAGAACTATTTTACAGGCTGAATTTACATTATTGTTTTATTTTGGATCAGGAATGTTCTTTCCAATTAATTTCTTGGTGTTTCCCACTCGTTTTGATTCAGTTAATATCAGGGAAACTGTTGGAGCACAAAGTTGTATCTTTTTCAGGTGAGAGTGTTGAAGGATGTCCTTGAGGGACACACCTAATGCTTTCCAACTGCAGGTGAGTATTCTATTTCAGGGACCAGACTAAAACTGATTTTTTTACTCAAGTAAAACAAAGGAGGGGAGTGTGAACCCACCATGTATGAGCATTGTGTAAACATTCACTTTGTGACACTCATTCTTTGGCTTTGGAGATCATCTTCTCTTAGTCCTTGCTTCTTGCTAACATACCTTTAATTACAGTGTAGCAATGTTTGATCTCCCTACTGGTGTAAACACTCCTATAATAATTTATAATAATTTATCTCTGCAATATGGGATCTCTGAGCTTGGTGCTGACCAGTGTCTCCATACTGATGGTGAAAGAAGAAAAAAATATACTGTTGGCTTGGTTTGTTGGGTTTTTTGATTTGTTTTTCTGGGAATACATTTGGAAAATTTTATATGAGCCAGAGAGTTTTCTGTGAAAAGGAAGCCAGCATTGTCAGGCTAATATAGGATTATAGATCTCCATACTCCTAGATTGATGTAGATTACATTAGCGTTTGCAGAGGATTGTGAGTAACTTCTAAAAGCAACTGAGAAGCTTTTCCTTGCATTTTCCATTCCCATTCCCCTTCTTCTCTTGCTTCTGCTTCCCTGTCCCTTTTGCTGCAACATTTTTTATGTGAAAAATTATGCAACTTGGTACAACATAGACAAATACAGACTACCTATATGTAGGCACATACAGCTAGTGTAAGTGTGTAAACGAACATTTACATTTTAATGCCTGCCTTTTGCTTGTCAGGAAATCTATTTGATGAAACAACTGTAAAATCCTTTGGCAATGATAATACAATCGTGGAATCACAGAATCATTGAATCATTAAGGTTGGAAAAGATCTTCAACATCATCAAGTCCAGTTGTCTGCCCTACAGCCCCTAACCACTAAACTGTCTCCTGAACACCATGTCTACCTGTTTTTTTTAACACCTCCAGGGACGGTGCCTGCTCCAGTATCTCACCACTCTTTCTGTGAAGGAACTTTTCCTAATACCAATCTGAACCTCCCCTGGTGCAACTTGACCACATTTTCTCATAGATCAGTGCTCCACAATATTTCCTTTCTTTTTTTTTACAAGATTAAAAATATTCCATGCTATTACTCAATCCCAAATAGTTCTTGAAAACCACAAAATCAGGTTTATTCTTTTATTATGTAACCCCTTGTCAATATGTATCTTGTGAGCTGAGAAAGTAGATGTCTGCAAATGAATAAAAGATACTGTATGTTTTGGTTTGTTTTTCTGGTAAAATAATATTTTTGAGGAGAGTATACTGAGAATCATGTTTTTAGAGCTTTCAGAGGACTGCACAGAAGAGATGCCATCAGTTCATGTGTGTCAGACTTGCAAGCATATGTTTTCTTTTCGTGCTTTCATAGATACTATTCATTATCATATGTAGTCTATGGGTTTATGTGGCATAGTTTTAGCAGTGGAAGGTTGGCTACAGGTGGCATCTGTGAGGAGAGGCCTGGGGTTGTCCCATGCTGGATGGTTCCAGCCAGCTCTAATGAAACAACTTCATATCTCGGACAATATGGTGGCACCTCAAGGAAAACACCATTAAGAAAAAAGTAAAAAGCCACACAGGAAGGGAAGGGGGGAAAAAAAAAAAAAAAAAAAAAAGAGGAACTGCAGAGGAAACACCAATGTCACTGGAACATAAGTTGCACTGCAGGCCATGGAAGGACCTACACAGGGACAGGTGAAAAATGTAATGAGGAAAGAATGGCAGAGGACCTGTTCTGGGCTGACCACAACCACCTTTTCTCCATCCATTAGCACCCCTTAGGGTGGAGGTAGAGGCTAGGTAGGTAGACCTAGGCCCAGGTCAAACTAATACTTTATGTATGAAGTTAGAAATAAAACTGAATGCCATTTAAGGATTATTTTAAATTCAGACAAAACTTAAACTGGCAAAATATATGCAATTGCATACATAGATTCATTCCTACACATATATATGTAGATGTGATTTAAAATGTTTTCAATAAGGGAACAGTAATTTCTCGGATTTTCAGCTATCAGACATGATCTCAAGAAGTCTGAGAATATACATCCAGCTCTTGATAAGGCATTTGGCGAACTGTTAAACAAAGATTTTCCTTCTGTCCTTAATCCCTTACCACTCTGCCTTACACAGAAAATTTACACTGTTCACTCCTTCCAACTTATTTCTGTCTGCTTTTTGTCCAGTTTCATCTAGCCCACCAACATCTTGAGGTTAAGGGTTTTTTTGGGTTTTAAGGTGTGTCCAAGGCAAAATATAACCTGCTGAGATGTCATTCTTTGAGGCAGAGAAAAAGCTGACAGCATTTATGTTTGATTCAAGTAGACACTGGTATTGTCCATCTGTTCCAGCCCACAGAATATTGGGGAAATAGCTGTACCTTACGGAGATGTGTTTCCTCCTGAGTGATCCAATAACCAGGGGAATATTTGGATGGAATAACCTGTGACTTTGTTTCCTTAACCTCTTTGTGACTGCGTGTGCTTCTGGAAGCACCACAAAGCAGACGTGTGGTGGCCAGACTGCAAATGAAGTATGTATCAATGAAACTCTGGTGAACATCCTTACTGCTTCACACAGATACAGGCACAAATCGGTGTGTGTGCTGTCCCTTTCAGCAGCATGGGACATCTCTTGCACACATAAGCCAAATTGTCTTTGTAGCAGTGTTTGCTATGGGAGCAAGGTTCACGTGTGCATTTGTCTGTGCATGTGTATGTCTCTTCCCTTTTCCTGTAGCTTTTGAATTTATTGATTTTAGCCAGATTTGACAAAGTAGTAGAGTTCTCAAAGATAATTAAGTGCCAGTTCCAGTTTCTTGCACTTTTCTCAGTTAGCAGCTGCTGTGCCTTTGCTCTCTATTTTAATTTTCCATCCAAATCATGCTAACTGCATTAGTATTCTGAGAAGCTTAGAAGCAACCACAGTCTGAACAGATATTCCTGTCAGTTGATTTTACTGAAAGCCTCCACTACTACCTCCAGAATACCCTGTGGGAGAAGAAAAAAAATAAAATAAAAATAATTTTTTTAAAAAGAAAAAAAAATCACTGCTTTGCTGTAGTGTTTGAAGTGATCAGCTTAAAAATATGCTGTGTGTTCTGAGCATTGTCAATCATTTGTCTGTCTACATGGTATGTGGCAGCCTGACTCCTGCTACCCAGACTGCATGTTATAGAGAGAAGAAGGGGAGCAGAGTGCTTTTATTTTATATTGATATGGATGATACTTGATCCTTATGTGACTATATTTATAATAGTATTGTTCTATGCAATGCAATAATATTATTACAAAAACAATTTCAAAGTCACAATATCTAATGGATATTTTGTGTTTCTCCAGAAAAAGAAGCAACTTTATGTTAGGAAGAATGGTATGAAAGAATAATAGAACCCAAAAAAAGAAGTGTAGAGAGTCTGAACAAAGAAACAAAAGAAATGGCAGGTCTTGTAGAGAGTGAGGTAAGAGCAACACTAACTCCTGCCCATGGTGGCAAGGGAATGGCTCACTTCAAGTGAAGGCTCTTTAAATTCTCTTTGAATTCTCTTTAAATTTAATATATTTTGTCTTTGAATAAACAATTTCTCAGTTTTGAGTTTTAATATCTTATATTTGAATGTTGCTATTTTCCTTCATGCAGACCTCTACTTTTAGAACTTGAATTATAATGTGTTTTGTTTTTTTTTTTTAATGTTTCAGTTTACTAGTTTGTATTATCATATGATTTTTTGAAAACAAGAGATAGGTTTGTGAAGGCAGAAAATGCAGATATAGTTACTTACATGTACAAAATTATGTAATTAGAAACTGAAGCCATCTTTAACAACCTGCTTACTAGTGAACTGAGACTTTTAAAAAAGAACTCTTTACAAAGAAACAGACATTATATCACCCTTGAACCTGAAATAGGCTACAACAATTTTAAACATGCACAGTACTGCTGGAGTCAGCCTTATGAAGCAAACTCCAATATGAATTCCAATATAAAAAGTGCCTTTAAATAAATGACTGCACTAAACATGAAAGGGAATATGAGAAATACACCAAAGTAAACATGGTGCACTCTTTTTGAAGAAAAGTGCTGAACAGTATTGGGAATGGGCCATCAAAATGGTTCAAACTCTTCTATCTTTTTTTCTCTCTCTTTTATTACTTTCTTTCTTGACTTGCTAAAGCATATAGTCAGCATAAGTAATGAATGGGTTCCAGGAAAAAAACAAACCACCAAAAACAAACAACAACAAATAAAACACATACTTTATGTATTTTTAGTTAATTTGTCACTGAATCCCATGTCGTATGGAAGAGAGAACATAAATTCCTGCTGGCTAATTTTTTTTTAAGACTTCCAGCAGAGGATAGGAAACACAGTAAAATACAGACAAGGTGTCACTATGTATTTACAAAACAAAAATAAAAGATAGTTGCAGTAAATATGTGTAGTAGGCTCATTAACTACATTGGCAGCTTAAGATATTTGTATCTCAAACAAAAACTCACTCTGTTTTGGAGAGTTAAGAACTGACCATTAAGAGTTCTTGCACAGTACCTGAACTGTCATTTTCAGTTATGGCTTGGGAGTCACTCTGATCAGTCTCTATTAACTTGATCACTCCATTCTTTTGCATGGCCATGCTCTATATTTGAAGCACACTAGTCAATAAGGGCAGATAGAAACTTTCTAGATAAATTTATGTTCTAGTAACCTTTCATATAATCTCTTCATTGGAGGACTGTTGAAATTAGGCACTACGGAAAGCCTCTATGTAAGATTTTAAGTGCTAGTTTTTAATCATCTGATGAAAAACAAAGAATAGTGTTTTAAAAGTTGATCCAGTTTCTTATGCTTTTGCACTTTCTACTTCTCATGTAATTTCTCCATCCAAACTAGAAGATCACAAATATTCATACTCTGGAGCATAAGTTTACCGACAAATCTGACATAACTTGACAACAATGTCATGCACTTTTATAAGAAATCTATTTAGAAGCCACAGAAATTAATAAAGAAATGCAATCTTTCTACTGACTTATTTAAAGAATTCATGACAAATTCTGCAAAATGGCTTTCTAAAAACTGTATGATAGCTATTGCTTTCTATTAACTTAGTTTTATTTATTGGAAAAAGCTAGGCTGTATGTACCCACCATAGCTATTTCAAATGAATCTATAATTATCTGCACTACGCATGCTCCATAGGAAAGTCATAATCAATGGGATTATCACTTCTTTTCACCTAGGATATGCATTCTTAGGCCAGTGAGGTATCTCGTGTTTGAATTTCTACTTCTTTAACCTCAACAGTGTACTTTATAGGGCTGTCAGAAGGGCAGACTGCAAAGAAACATTGCGATCACCATTTACCAATGGCTACAAGTTATTATACGTGAGAGTAAAATTATTTTTAGTCTGAAGTGAGAATAAAACTGCAACACAATTCAATTTAGAAATTGGTTGTTTTGTGTTTACTATTTTCTTTTTAAATACACTAGGGAAATTCTTTCTATTCTGGACTCTTATCTTTTCTATAACCTTCTACAAAAGCATGCAGTGCATGTTCCAGCAATGCTTCCTGTTACCTGTAAAAATATCCTGCTTATCAGTGAGTTCCTGCTTATGAATGCAGAAATACATATATATATATTATTTTTATGTATGTATATATTTATTTGTGAAGCAGGGTACCGTATAACTTCAGTGTTTTGTGCTGGGCCTTTTGTCTCTCAGTTCCCTCATGATGACACAAAGAACGATTACACACAAATACCTCTGCTTCTTCTCCAAGAAAATAAAAGAACAGAAATTGTATTCAAAGATCAAAACTGTAAAAGAAAGAATGTATTTAAACTATTGAGGAAAATATAATTTCTTCCTCTGCTGGAACAACAACATGCATACATTTGTGTTTCATCTGAGATGAATCATCTGCATAATCTTCTACCACCAAGTTTTTAATTTATTATTTTTTTCCATCATTACAGTCAGTACAGATGGAGTATAAGACCACATTAAGAGATCCAACTTCTTCTTTGCTGTTTCTTCTTCACTTCTATAAGTGAAGATTAAATCCACACCATAGATTTGGTCTTCCAGGTTACAAGATTAATTTCCACAATTCTACTAGCAAGTTGTCAACTGTTAAATCTGTAAATATTAACTCCAAGATACATATTTGTTTTTAGTTACGGGCATAGGAGATTATTTATACTACAAAAATGGTTTTAAAAATTGCTTGAGAAATCAAAGAATGTGGCAAGACAGTGAGCAAGTAGAAATGTGAAAAAAAAACCTGTATTTTCTTTTTCTTATAAACACTGGATTTCATATAAACATTAGTTTTATCCAATAACAGAGTTGTTTTTAGAAAGTCCTTTCTCTTGGCTGGATTCAAATAAGATAAAGGTATTGCTATGATGAGATCAAGACAAATCTGACCATAGGTCAGAAAGATGTATGCATTTTTAAGAATGAGAAATATGAAAATCATAAGCTCCTAAATACCTTCTAACCTGAAACCTTACTTGAAGGCAGGTATTACTCTTAACTGATGGAACTAGTTTATTGAGGATTGATAATAAAGTCCAAGGATAAAGGAAAAGGAATATGAAACTTATTTTAATATATAGCACTGTATCTAGAAACAAAAATCACTGACATTCAGTGACTTAATGTATCAATATTTTGTTAACCCCATTTTAATGATTTCGTAATGGTCCTGTGATGTTACAGGTCTGCTTGCAGCTGGCAAGATTACAGAAGGGATAAATATGTTCTTGAACAGGTCATTAACCCCTGTATCTATATTTTTCTAATTTCATCACTGCAATATACCAAGTTAATATACTTTCCACTCAGGTTTATATACATTGTTACAAAGAACTAGTCCATAAGCATAGAGCTATACTACGTGGCTTTGACTGCAACTTCTTTCCTTTCCTGGAAACACAGTGAAGTCAATACATATTCATGATCTAATCCAATAGAGCATGTGATTAGCTTCATGCACTCACATCAAGGGGAGCATTCAGATGCTTCAAGTTGAATAGTGTTTGTCTTGACTTTTGAATAATAAGAATAAAATCTGAAGTAGTCATTTAAAAAAGGATAAATATTTTCCTGTTCTCTTTGCTATTGACCCCATCAATCTTACCTGTGGAAAAAAAGAACTTTTACAATACTTTTTGTTTTACAAGTATTGTCATCCTCAGGAAAATAAAAAGGTAAATTAATTAGTAAATAATGTGAGAAGAAATTATTAGTTAATTATGAGACAATTTTAACATATTGAAATATCTTTAATTACTCTTTCCTTGTCAATGAAGACTTCTGCTGCGTGCTTTGCCTATAGTTTTCTTTTATGCCAACATACAGGGCAGGAAGAAGTAAGCTTATGGATAACATTCCTTTATGTGCATTCCTCATGCAACACATTAGAAAATAATGGTAGATAGCCACATGTAATTACAACTCTTCATATAAAGGATTAAAACCTGAATCCATTACTGCTGATATATGCACCTAATTAAAAGTAAATGTTAATTACATTTCAGATTACCTAATATAATATAATCTAATGTTCAAACTGTATTTTTCCAATGCAAATGACTCACCAAAATCTTCATCTGTAATTTCAGGTGCAGTATGTACTTTGATTGATGTGGATCATTTGAATGGGATAAACTTCAGGTCAGAAAACCAGAACATCTTCATAAGTGTTTTTTTCATATCTGGGATTCTGCTTTACATTAGACTCCAATAAAATACTAGTTCTGAAAACTCTCACTTCAGATTTACTTACAGTGTACATCAACAGGCAGAAATGCCATGGCCTTTATCCCACATACTCTATAAATTCTTCCTCCCCTGTCACTGCTTTTTGTCACACTTCAGTGTGTTTACATTTTCGAGGTACTGACATACAGTAAAGCTTATGTGAAACCTCAGTACTTTGGGCTGGATTCTCAGTAAACAGTTTTGGATTTTTTTAATTTTTTTTTTTTTTTTCCCACCAGTGTTCAACTTCATCAGCTTTAACAGTTTTGCTTTTGATTTAGGATATGAAAAGAACTAGAAGCACCCTTCAGATTATACATTGATAATGTTCAAAGCAATTTTGTCTTCCTTTTTCATGAAACACTGAACACTAGAGGACCTGTGACACAACAGTTTCAGAAATTGTCCAACTAACACTATTTTTATATACATGTGGTTTTAATATTCTTTATATTGAAGCCTGTGTTTTGTGATCTTAGGAATGCTAAGACTGCCCCCATTCACTGTTCCCAGAATGCAATGTTCTGCTATATCTCACTTTCACAGACTCATTCTGTTTATATCTTCATTGCCTTGCAACAAACTTTTCCTCAGGAACTGTCAGATTATATGCTTAGAGAAACATTTTCTAGACTTACTGCAGCATCCAGCAGTTTAGGCAGTGTTGGTCTTCGTTATATCTTTGCTGTGCTTATATAGCAATACTTGCAGAAGATTCCTGTACATTGTACTGACCTGTAAAACACATTTGGTGTTTACCAGCTGGTGCTATGTCACTTTCCCAAACTGTTAGAATGAAAGTACCACAGAAGTTCCCTAGAGGAGGAAGCAGATAAGCTAAGTCTCTTGCTTGTATCTTAAAAATAAAGATGCATTTGCAACAGCACTCAGCTTATAAATGTCCTTTCTAATTACTGATAATTTTTGTGAAGTTTTCATGAAAAGTTTTTGGAAGTCCTATTAGCGCAAATGTATACTCATCACACTGGTGAGTCATGAAAATATTATTTTCTTGAACAACGAGAAGATTCCCCAGGGCTCAGTGCTGGGGCTGCTCCTGTTCAACATCTTTATTGATGACTTGGATGAGGGGATAGAGTGCACCCTCAGTAAGTTTGCACTAAGCTGGGTGGAAGTGTCGATCTGCTTGAGGGTAGGGAGGCTCCACAGAGGGATCTAAACAGGCTTGACTGTTGGGCCAAGGTAAATAGCATAAGTTTCAATGAGGCCAAATGTGGGATCCTACACTTCAGCCCAAACAACCCCCAGTAGCACTACAGACTTGGGGAGGAGTGGCTGGAGGGCAGATACACAGGCAGGGGA
>NW_009953761.1:4862111-4873123 GCF_000747805.2 Chaetura pelagica | reverse complement strand
CTGCACCTCGAGCACTGTGTGCAGTCTAAGAAGGACATTGAGTTGCTGGAAAGGGTGCAGAGAAGGGCAACTAAGCTGATCAGGGTCTTGAGAACTGGCCCTATGAGGAGAGGCTGAGGGAGCTGGGGCTGTTCAGCCTGGAGAAGAGGAGGCTGAGGGGAGACCTCATTGCTCTCTACAACTACCTGAAAGGAGGTCATTGGGTCATTGTGAGGTGGGTGTTGGCCTCTTCTCCCTAGTGACTAGCGATAGGACAAGAGGAAATGGGGTCAAGTTGCACCAGAGGAGGTTCAGATTAGATACTAGATAAAATTCCTTCAGAGATAGAGTGTTGAGGCCTTGGAACAGGCAGCCCAGGGAGTTGGCAGAGGCACAGTCCATGGAGGTGTTAAAAAAATGGGTAGACGTGGTGTTTTGGGAGACGAATTAGTGGTTAGAGATTGTAGGGCGGACGATTGGACTTGATAATCTTGAAGACCTTTTCCAACCTTGATAATTCTGTGATTCTGTGATTTCAAAGAAGATATATGGGAGACTCACAGCTTTTCCAGGTACTTCTAGAAGCTGTCTGCAGCTTGCCTGTAGAGCAGATACATAGAAAAATTAAATCATGCCGGGCACATGGCTGTTCTTAGAGCTTTCAAAGACTTCCAAAGTTACTGAAATATACTTTGTGTCAAAGAGATTTCACATCTCTCACATCCTAAACATATTAGTATGAAATGTGTAAAAAATGCCTTTGTAAAATACTTTTGTTTCCAGAGTGCTCTATTTCACAACAGTACTGGCGGCTCTAAAATTATCAGCTGTGACTTTCCCATTTCTACTTGGTTCTTCTGCTCATGTTTGATCAATCAAAAAGCAATCCATAAATATCAAGGCATAATTTCAGAGGACTTTTCTCACAAAGAGGTTGCACCTAGGCACCTAATTTACAGGTAATAAGGCAAGGGTAACTCAGGACCAAGTATTTAATGGTGTAAAAAATATCTACAATTGATTCACCTTGCAATTGATTGTGGAAGCCAAATCAAGGTTTATATACATATATGTGTGTGTGTGTGTATGCTCTGTGGGTATATCTGTAATATAAAGTGTTAGTGATTATGATGATGAGGGTAATTCAGCTATTTGAAAGCTATATACTTCTTATGTTCAATTCTGACTATCACATTACCAAAAATATTGAGAAATGGGAAGACATTTACATATGACTCACAAAAAAATAACCAGACTTATATATGAGTGAAGATTAAAAGAGCTAAATCTGTAAAGCTTGATTAAATAATGTCTGAAGTGAACAGCCTAGGTTACTTTAAGCTCTTTTAGCACAGACATTCTGCTGAGAGCAGAGCAGACAGGCTACACCAGAAAGAATTTCAGAAGGGCTTTTAACTTTAAGGACACAGTAATGGCACAGAATCTAGCAATATTCAAGAAACACTTGGACAACACCCTCAGGGACATGGTGTGAACTTTGGGGTTGTCCTGTTCTGGGATGGAAGTTGGACTGGGTGATCCAGGCTGTCTGAGGAGGCGGTTCAGCCACCATCCCTGGAGACATCTAAGAAGACAGATGTGGTGCCATGGGACAGGGTTTAGTGGTGAACACTGCAGAGTTAGGGTAGTGGTTGGACTCAATGATATTAAAGGTATTTTCCAACCAGGAATATACTGTACTGTGATACTGTACTGTGACACTTAGTTCTTTCTGACAGTAGCAGAGAACACTGCGAACAGTCTCATGTTAAAGTATATTGACCTGCACAATTTCATGCCTTCCCTTCTCTCATCAGTTCTTTAAGGGTGATGTCCTCAAATATCTCTGTCACAAGAACTCAGTTACAGTTTGGTCTTCATACACTTCCCATATTTTTTTGTGAAATATATTTGAATTAGATATTTAGTCTGGAAGGTAGAAACAAATGTGTTTGTTTGTTTGTTGGGTTTTGTTAAGTTGATCTGAACTTTATTCATATCCATCCCAGTGGGTCTTATTATAAAATTCTATGATAATAGGAAGATCAATGATTTTAGCATGAAATGTCTTTATTTCTATGAAAATGATATTGAAGCATTTAGAGATCTAGGAGAAAAGAAAAAAAAAAAGGTAAAGAAAAAAATACAAAAAACCCCAATAGAATATGTAGTCAACATGAAGTTAAAATAAATATTTATATTTAAGGTAAGAATGGAGTAAAGCAAAGTGAAATTAGAAAGCAAAAACAAATGATCCAATTTTATGTCCCTTTGAAGATTAACTATGTTTGCAACAATGTTGGCTAAAATTATAATTTTATAGACATTCCTGCAACACAAATACAGTTACAAGATGCAGAAACTTGCATTTGAAACTCTCTCTATTTAATTATTCACTTGGTCCTTTTATGTGCTTCTTAAATATTGATGGGGGGATGAGAAAAAGGGAGTCAAAGAATGTCAAAGAATTATGTATTGGTCCTGATTTTCAGCTTCTGTTAGAACTTGATAAGGGTTTTGAATATAGGTCTTTCAGTGGACTGGGAAAAATGCATAGAAGCTATGGATTTTATTTTATATTTTTTTTAATTAATCATAGAAAATACTTAATAGAATCTGTATTTGCTTAATATGCAATATTTACAATGACCGTTTCCTGTAGCAAAAAACAGTCTAAAATGTAATAGCAGACCCTGTACTAGTTGTAAGCAAAACTAAAAGTGGAAGTTAGCTTGTCTAAATATATTTACAAAACATAAGAAAACAGGAGATAGAAAACAAAAGAGTTAAAAAAACCAAGGACTAATAAAAATTATTCCTGTGTAACATTAGTGGGAGCATACATCAAGTATAGATTTGCTACGACATGAGATTTTAAAGACTATTTAAAAGAATCAGAATTCAAAGTGTGCACAGCATTTCTTAATAGTTATATTTTCTATTACCATAGAAATGGAGGAGAAGATGTCTTCAGGGGTGAAGAAACAGTGAGCATTTTTATAAAGAGTTACATGGAAGAAATAGAAATGGTCATAGACCCCTTAGTGTAAGAGAAGCCACATTCTACGTGTTTTCTCTGCCTAACAATCTTTGTTCTTTACTGTCAGTAGGCAGGACTTATGCAATACAACATTTGCAATGAAATTTCTGCAAATGAAGATGGAAAATGGTTGTGTTGATAACACCTATTACCTTTCAGGATAGTCACAATTCCCATAAAGTTCACATTATATTTATAAGCAGCCTATTGAAGCTTATGAAAAACCCACTAAATTTTGGAGCAGTGTTGCTGCTGTTAGCTATGTTGTGTCTTCTGCACTGCTGATAAACTGCAATCTGTATGTCTCTTTATAACAATCTTTACAGGTCTGCTTAAGTCTTGCACACTCTAGGGATGTCTTTTTTCTTCAAATTAATGAAATAAATGTATTTTCTTCTTTGGATAGGTACTATTTTTTATGACATATAGCTACAATAATAAGGATAAATTATATGTCCTGGGATACATACTATCATGGTAAAAACTCCTTTGCTTCAGGAAATTCTGCTGGTTATAACTCTCCTTCATTTCCTTTTCATCCTGAAGATTCCTGGCAGACTCCAGTTTAGACTCCAGACTAGTTTTTTAGACATATTTTTTATTACATACTTCACAACGCTAATTCCTTCTGTGTTAATTCCTTCCAAAACAATTACAGAAGGTCCTTTCAAAACTTGTATTCCTCTATCAAGGAGCCTGGTGACCCTCACACTAAGGTTTTGTACTAGCAGAAACTCATGGAGAGACCAACTTGTGCCAACAGTTCTTCCTGTCTTTAAGATTATACTTTTTATTGTCATCATAACCTTTGCATTGATTACAAGAGCTTTGCACTGCAGGCATTGCAGTTCTCTCACTTTTTAATGTCATTGATAAATTTAAGGTAGTCTGGAGATTCAGTAGAAATATTAAATTATTGAAAAAAAAAATAATCCACTTCTTTGACTTTTCCTCATGTAACTATCAAAACTATCTTATGTACATGAGCCTAGGTATGTCTGCCAGTTAAACAGCAAATAATTGTCATTCATATCATTCTCTCATGCCAAAAAGAGTGTCTGATGTGGTTTGAACCAAAATACTTAAAATCTACACCCTTGGCTGATGCTGAATTTCTCACATTTTTTTAATGTCTAACCTCCATGGCATTCCCTGCAATGGCTTGGATTCCTCCATGAAGTTTAGTGTACAACCTCATACATTCCTTCTCTTCTGTTCTTGCAGTACCAAAGGTAAATACTGGGAAAGTAAGTGCTTCAGTCTGCATTCAGCTAAATACATACTTCATTTGACCTGTCTCCTCAGTGGATTTTCAGCCCGGTTGTGAAAAGTGACGCTCTTTGGAAGAAATGTTGTTAAGTATTAAAATGAGTAACTTAAAACTTCTTTTATATTTGTTCTCTGACTATACAAAAAAAATAGCAGTTTTGGAAGATGTGCTGATTCTGTCTCCTCCACCTACTATTCTGCATCATTACTTTCAATGCAGTTTCCATGGGTAATATAAAATTCAGAGAGAATGGGTGGGTGTGGTTGGGAAGAAGATTCAATGATAGTTTTTTTTCCCTTATAAAGAACTGTTGCTAAAAAATTGCAGGACCATTTTAGTCTGCCACAAATATAAGAAAAAGTGACCCCCAGAGAAACACATTGTTTATCAGGAAGTATGTTCTGAGAACAGAAGATAACAGTAAGCAATTTCTTTTTCTCTGAGGATTTTTTTTGTTAGAAAATTTTTGTAAAAAGTGAGATCATCATAGTGTTTCGGTGTTATACAACCAGCTTGCAATATTCTTTTCAGAATATTTCTCAAGAGCTCTAACTATATTTATTTATTCTCCACTCTTATGACTAGATTTTGAACTTACCTAGGTTGAAACTTTTACAGTGAGTTTGGCTGAGTCATTTGATTGTTGTATTTAAATTTAGGGTATGTGTCACTATATGTATTCAGAAATGCATATTTATATGTGGATCTTAAATTTGTTCATACTTTTCTTAGTATGCTGTGCTGCAAAAATTAATCTCAAATATTTCAAATCTTGTGTAGAAAAAGTAATTCTAATTTATACCATCTAAAGAAACTGAAGGTGCACAAGTCCACAGCATCAAATGGGATTAATCTGTGGCTCCTGAAGGAACTGGCAGACGAAACTGCAAAGCCACTGCCTATGATATATGAGCAGTCATGGCAGTCTGGTGAAGTTTCCACAGCCTGTAAAAAGGGGAAACATAGCCCTCATTTTCAAAAATGGAAGGAAAGAAGAGACGGGGAACTTCAGGACAGTCACTCTCACCTCTGTGACTGGCAAGATCATGGAGCAAATTGTGGGAGGTCATCAGCGACAAACATGCAGGAATCAATGTGATTAGGTGAATGCCAGCTTTATTTACCTGCCAACAACCTTATACAGTGTCTTACTGTGTCCACGTGTCCAGAACTACACTTGTCATTGGTCAGTTGTCCCAAAGCCTGTCGTGACCTTAACAGTGATTGGTTTCTTGGTCAGGCCCCAGGTGTTTCCAGTAAAGGCTGGATTGCTCATATGCTCAGTAAAAGGGCTCTCTACAGCAGATCCTCCTAAAGGCTCTGCTAAGGCACGTGAAAAATAAAGATGTGATTGGTGGCAGCCAACAAAGCTTCACTAAGGGCAAATCCTGCCTAACTTATTTGGTGTCCTGCTATGATGTCACTGCATCAGTGGTCAAAGGGAGAGCAACTGACATCATATACCTGGACTTGTGCAAAGCATTCAACACTGTCCCACGTGGCATCCTGGTCTCTAAACTGGAACAATATAGATTCAATGGATGGACCACTCAGTGGATAAGGAATTGGCTGGATATTTGCCCTCAAAGAGTTGTGGCCAATGGCTTGACATCCAGATGGGGACCTGTGATGAGTGGTGTTCCTCAAGGGTCAGTACTGGGACCAGTGTCATTTAACAGCATTGTTAGCAACATGGTCAGTAGAATTGAGTGCACCCTGAGTAAGGTTGCTGATGACACCAAGCTGTGTGGTGAGGTCAATACACTGAAGGGAAAGGATGACATCCAGAGCAGCCTTGACAGCCTTGAGAGGTGGGCTTGTGCAAAGTTAAACAAGGCCAAGTTGGAGATCTTGGCAATCCCAAGCAAAATTACAGGTTGGGTGGAGAATGGACTGGATGCTGCCCAGTGGAGGACTTCAGAATGATGGTGGATGAGAAGCTCAACAGGAGCTGGCAGTGTTTACTTGCAGCCCAGAAAGCCAGTTGTGTCCTGTGCTGCATCAAAAAAAGCATGGCCAGCAGGTCAAGGGAAGTGAATGTCCCCCTTTACTTGGCTGTTGTGACACCCCACCTGGAGTACTGTGTCCATTCCTGGAGCCCCTGACTCAGAAAACACATGGAGCTCCTGGAGAGAGCTCAGAAGAAGGCTATGAAGATGATCCAAGGGCTGGAACATCTCTCCTATCAAGACAGTCTGATAAAGTTGGGGTTGTTCTGCCTGGAAGGTGTCCCTGGCCGTGCAGGGGTGTTAGAACTAGATGATATTTAAGGTCACTTCCAACTCAAACCTTTCTATGATTCTATGAAACCAACAATAACAGCACATATTTAGAAGCTTATCTTTAGCAGTTGAGCGTGACAAATTTAATAATAAAATTGATGTCTGTTTTTATTTTTCTATCCATCTAAGCTAATAGTATAGTATGAGAAATTCCCAAACACTGAAAAAATACTATCCCATTCCAATATCTGTAGTAAATAGTCCCTTTTAAAAGGGACCATAACTTTGGCTTATGTCTCCTTAAGGAGCTGTTATTTAAACAGGAGTCTATAGGGTTCATAAAGGTTAGCATCAATGACTAAGCCTGTCAGTTCAGGATCTTCAGTTGACTTACTCATTCACTTCTGTTGTTGTCTGAATAAAAGAGAACTGGGAGGAATATTCAGGAATAAAGCACTCACTTGGGAAGCTGAAGAGAAATTTATTGCAATAATAAGACTTATAGTAACTTACATTGCACTAGTGTCTTCTGATGTACCTTCTGGCAAAGTGTCTTCTTTCTTTGGAAAGTCCAATTTGAAACCTCTTTCTAGGTTAAATAGTAAAGAGAGAAAACCCCTTACTCTATAGCAGGGATGCTGATTACAACAGTGGGCAAAGATCTGGATTGAGGAAAACGATGCTACATGTATATGCCCTCTATAAAAGGATTTGTAAAAGCAAAATAGAAAAGCTAAGTCATTACAGGATCTTTTAAAAGAAAAAAATAATATCTTTTTTCTACAATACAATATAGCAGAGGGGTAGCCAGGATGATTTCAAGCACCTACCAACATATACTTATTAATAACTTTTACTGCTTTTTAAATGAAGGATGGCAGTATAGACTATATATATTCATTGACTACAGCAGGTTTACTTACTATTTTCTATAAAGTAAGATATGAGAAAACAAAAGATTTTAAACATAGGTTGTTTAGAATCTAAGAACTCCATGTGACCATTCTAATTAAGACTTAGAGAATTCACCTATATTTTAGAAATTTGTAACTGGGTGGTGCCCAAGAGTTCAAAGCAATTATGTTTCTGCCTCTGAAAATTATTTACAGTTCTCATGTCTTATAAATTTCCTGTTCCCCAGATAAATCCAACCAAGCAACTAAATAATCTGAAAACTCCTCTCTGACAAAAAGAAGAAAATTATACTGTACTAGTTTTCTACTTTGCTTTAAAAACTCCTCAATAGGCTTTAGGTGACCCTTTTCTTACCTTACCAAATATACTCATTTTACTAAAAATGCTCAATTCCCACAACTCATCCAGTTTATTTTCCTGATACTGTTCCTGAAGAGAAATGTGGGTTAAATTACACCTGTAAATGAGGTTGCAGGTACTATACTAGAACAGAGAAGACCAAAAGGTATGACATTGGAGTGGATGTCTACCACAGGACATCTGACCAGAGAGAAGAAATGGATGAGACCATATACAGAAAGATAGGAATAGCTCATGTTCACAGGTCCTAATCCTTCTGGGGGAGTTAAATCATCCACACTATCTGATGGAAGGACAGAACACCATAGCATAAGCAATCCAGGAAGCTTCTGGGGATTATAGATTACCACTCAGGTGATGGAGCAGCCAACAAAAAGAGGTGCCCTGTTGGACCTCACAGTCACAAACATGGAAGGGCTTGTTGGGAATATCAAGGTTGAAAACAGCCTAGGTTATAGTGACCATGAGACAATGGAGTCTGGGATAGAGAGAGCAGGGAGAAGAGTGAAGATCATGCTCACAACTCAGGAATTAAGGAAAGGCTTCTTCAGAGGTCTCTTTGGAAGAGTCCCAAGATATATGAGGGGCCCACTCTGCTTAATAGTCAAAGATCACCTCCTCCAAGCTTAAGAGTTGTCCATCCCAACAAATTAGTACAGTGTGATCCTTCCTGTCAGCACTGATGAGGCCACACCTAGAGTACTGTGTTCAGTTCTGGGATTGCCAATACAAGAGTGAAACAAACATACATGCAAGTTTTCCAAAGAGGATGTGGAATCTTCCACCTTGGAGATATTCAAAACCTATCTAGTGGTGGTTCTGAGCACCCAACTCTTGGTGGCCCTGCTTGAGCAGGGACCTTGAAGTAGATGACCTCCAAAGATCCTTTTTAAACTCAACCATTTTTTCATTCTGTAACTCCTTTATCCATAAAAGAGGATCGAAGTTGGTATGAGGCAAGAACACGCTCTCAGTTCATTAACAATTTGTTCTTTCAGAATAGAAGAACCTCTCTAAGGACCAGAAAACTGTCATACTAACTGGTCCCAAATTCCCAGATAGGACTCAGCAAAAAAATGGGAGCATTCAACAGGGAGCTGCTAGAGAGAGTTCAGCAGAGGACAGCAAAGATGTCTGGGTGATTGGAACATTCCTATGAAGAAAGGCTGAGAGAGCTGGGACTCTTTAGCCTGCAGAAGAGAAGGCTGAGAGGAGACCTTATTAATGCCTATAAGTATCTAAAAGGTGGGTGCAAGGAGGATGGAGCCTGACTCTTTTCATTAGTTCCCAGTGACAAGATGAGGGGTGATGGGCACAAGCTGGAACCTAGGAAATTCCATTTAAATATGAGGAGAAACCTCTTTACAGCGAGGATGACAGAGCATTGGAACAGGCTGCCCAGGGAGGTTGTGGAGTCCCCTTCTTTGGAGATACTCAAACCCACCCGGATGCAGTCTGGAGTAATGTGCTCTAGGGAATCCTGCTTTAGCAGGGGAGTTGGACTAGAGGATGTCTAGAGGTCCCTTCCAACTCTGACAATTCTGTGATTCTGTGATTCATTCCAGCCCTGGACTTCACTCACTTCACTCAGCTTCACCCTTGTGATCATGCTAAGGGAGAAGAAAACAAGATAGAGATGTCTGCAGTGAAATAGGTTACTTTAAAAAGAAGGAAAAAAAAAAATATCCAATTCCCTCATTCTTGATGGGGAGTGAGGCTTTGATTGATTCAACAGATGTGTAGTCAAATCTATATTTTGTTACCCTACAACACACAATCTAAGCCCTTTGCTGCCACAGAAGTGAAAAAATATGGTAAGGGCAAGGATCTGTTCCCTTTTAGTGCTATGGAAGTAAGGCTCTAACTAATTTTTCACCTTTTATTTGCTGGAGTTCTCATTTTACAGTTAAAAATACATGACACTGTCTTTAAAAATAGGCTTTAGTATTCCCTTATTTAATAAAAAAGTAATTTAGAATTTATACAGAACTGTAACTATGCATATTGTTCCAAGAAAGCTCTAAAATGTTCAACATTGTCCTGGTTTAAATATTAAAGGTGAATCCCAAAAACTAGAGAACAGAATTGCTCTCTATTACCTGCCCCTCCACCCTCCCAAGGTATGATAGAAAGGGAATAAGGAAGAGAGACTTAAACTTTGGGAACTGAAACTAGAAACAAATTTACTATAACACAAGGAAAAAGTGTAAAACGTGAGGGAAGAACAGGTAAGTATCTATATACAAAACCAATCTTGATGATGGCAAGGATATGGGAAAGGCAGGGCTGCTCCAGGGGAGAGGTCCACGGCTCCTCCCAGCACCTGATGCAGTTGGATTCTGAAGCAAGCACGTGGGAAACCAAAGGAACCAGCAGCAGCCCCAGCAGGCAGGGAGAAAGGAGCAGGAAGGGAGAAGGGCCTGGCTTCTGGCTCTCCTGGCTTTTATAGATTGTGACAGGAATTGGGCATGAATGCTGACCCTTCCAGTCTTTCAGGGTCCTAAGGACCCTTTCTCTCTATAGGTGTCCAACACCGTGGCAGGGTCTCCCAAACCATAACAAACATTAATTAAGAAATTAAAAAACCTTAAAAATCTAAAGAGAGAGCTTAAAGTAAAGGTACTCTGAATTTGAAACCACTTTGAAGATACCTATTATATGTGCACTTGCTTAATGTGTGCCCTAATAACTGTCTAAAGCACATCTTCAGAAATATATTTTTTTTTAAATCCTCAATTTTCACTCCTTGACGAGATTTACTATGAAAAAAATCCACTCACATACCTAAATAAAACTCCTGAAACACAGAATTTCATCTCAGATTCTCTCATGCAGAATATTATTTATTAAAGCCTTCCATAGTACTTGTATATGTGTTTATATATTTATAATTTTATTTTTTAATTATTATTTAATTAAAGATTTCTTGCTATTATATATGTTAACTACATATTCTGTATGTATCTGATTCTATGATTTTTTGAACTATATAAATAAAGTTGTGAAACTGTGGCTAAATTATACTTTGATAACATTAAAGGAGTTACTAATTTTATATGTTGCTTTTCTGGCTCCTTAGAAGGTATTAATATGAAGAAAATACATTGATAGAGGCAAAAAAGGGAAAGCATCAATTTAAATTTATTATCTTAATTATATACATTCCTGAAAGAAATTAAAAACCCTGGAGTTCATTATTATAGTGAGTGAACTTATTTGTGTCAGC
>NW_009953761.1:4806433-4862091 GCF_000747805.2 Chaetura pelagica | reverse complement strand
ACAAACTCATTCTGTGGCTGGATAAGGACATTCCATTTTCCCTGTACTTTCCACTGATGTACCAGGTAGAAGCTAGGCTATGGCATTCTAATTAATTTCTCTTTTTTTACAAATAAAACTGAACCTTTCCCAACATTCAAATAATAGCTGCTAGGAAAGCCAAACCTGGAAAGACACCTGGAAACTTTGTAATTTATAAGTCCCAGTCTTGCAAAAAGTACTGACTGTATTGAGGAGCACCACTGAAGCAAAGTTCTAAGGGAATCAGGGAGCTAATAAGTTAATTAACTAAACATAGAAGTTATTCAGAATATGCATCGTTGCTTCAAAAATTACACTATATCATTAGGAAAGTGTGATTTCAAACAACACAGTGTTTATTGTCAGGAGAAGTGATACAGCCTGTTTTTTCCAGACACATTTTTTTAATACACCAAGCATCACCGATGTCATGTCTACAATTTATTTTCATACTTTTTGTGTTAATATTTAAATGTTGAGCCATTTCTTCCTCAATGCAAGACAAATATTAATATTGTTTTTATCTTCAAGCAAAAAAAAAAAATATATAAAATTATACAGTAATATGCATATACCTTAATTTTTCTCTTAAAAAAAATTGAACAGTGAGTTAAATGTACACTTCTCATTTCATTAAACAAAATGAAAAGTGGTTGGATTACACTGCTTTCTTTTCTTTTAATATACAATTGTTATCTGCTCTTAACAGAAACACCTTTTTTCCTTCCTAATATATGTACTATTATTCATATTGAAAATGCTTCATAATACTTGATCCTTGTTATTAATACATGCATATTTAACAACTTAATTTATCAAGTATCACAGTGCACCAGTCCTTAGTCTCCTTCTCTTTTCATTGTTTCCTTTTGCTTCTTTGGTTGTTCAAGAGAAGGTTATTTGCCTGTGGTTTACAAATGAAGATCTATTATTTGTGACACACTAGGACAAGGTCAATCAATTGCAGTAATATAATTTCCATTCTTTCTATAGAACTGACTCATGAAAATAATTTATACAACTTTACTTGATTAGGGACATTTTACTGTATGAAAGGTTTTAAGTATCTTAATTGCATACTCTATTAAGCACTTGAAATATATTGTGTCTTATGTCATCTACAAATAGGTGAGACAGTTTTACATATTTCAAAAACATTTCCCTCTTTATTCCTTCCTCCTAGGGTTACTTAGGCCATCTTTGGAGAATAACATGTGAAATGTGGATTGAGGGAGGGATATAGTCACTGGGAGGAATTTCTTCTATCCAACTTCTATCCATCTAGATCACTTTCAAAACACATTGGGTTTTTGGTTTGGTTGTTTTTTCTTTTTGTTAACAATCTACTTTCCTCTCTTTCCTGACTGGATGATTTTGCAAATTCCAGTTAGACATTTCTGTTCAAAAATTCACTCAAAACTTCCCCCTCCCCACCCTGCTTCTACATCTGGGGCCTGTGCCTGAATATCTGAAGATACCCGAGAAGAATGGGGTTCTGTCTACTTTGAAAACTTTTCTAATAAATTCGTACTTACTGAATATGGAGGCAAGCTTTCATAAGTAAGTTTTATGAAGGCTAGTTAGCATAATTTTAATTACTTATAATCAATTAAAACAATATGAGAAAAAATTTCTTTGACTATTTTACTCCATAGAGTGAACATTTCAATGACAGAAATTTATCATTTTGTACAATAAGTAATGTGAATTTTTCTGATCCAAGTGTAATGTGCTGAGGCAAGCAAAGGCAAGAGATCTGTAAAATCATGAATGATATAGTGAATTAGTAATCATTCCTTCTTGTTAAAGAAAGAAAAAAAGGACATCAATAAATTTTGCAAGCAACAACATTTAAAATAAATTTAAAAAATGCTCAACTAGAATCTGAATTGCTGCCAAACATCATTGCATATGTCATGCATTTAAAATTTATTTTTTCAAAGAGAAGTTGAACAAAATTATGGAAGATTGGTGAATAAATATGATTGTTTGGATGAACACATCAACACAGAACTCCCTATGTTGCTTTATCCAGAGAGATTGTAGGATTTTATTGACCTATTTCTTATTTTGTGTTCTTTGCATATCTCTTGCTTTCTGCTTCTGGGGAGCAAGATACCGAGAAATATGAAACATCTCATTCACTACGTCCATGCTTCTGATAACTATGCCTAAACATTTACATGAGGAAAACTCACAGAGAGCTGCATGCTTAGAGTAAAAGGACTTGACACTATCATCAGCAAGTCTGCTGATGAGACAAAACTGGAAGGAGCTGTCATCTCCCTCAAGGGCAGGCAGGCCCTGCAGAGAGACCTCAACAACTAAGAGAGATGGGCAGTCACCAACCACGTGAAATTTAACAAGGGCCAGTGCTGGATTCTGCACCTGAGATGGGGCAACCCTGGTGGTGTTTGGTTGATTTGGTTGGGGGGGTTTTTGTGGGTTTTTTGAATTTGTTTGTTTGTTTGTTTGTTTTTTAACTTAAATCTAATGTAAACCAATTTAAATTTTCATAGTATAAACCCAGTTACTTCATTTTCTTCTGTGCAAATAAATGGAAACATTTATGGCATGTTTCATGTGGTTTATTCTAAATGTCTCCATTAAAAAGAGAGGAACGATATCCCAGAACATCTTGTCTGTGCCTATTGATCTTTTCAGAAATAAAGGTACCTAGATCAGATGTACACAAACATAAATATAACACGCAATTCCAGCATCAGCATCTTCATATCCTTTTGCCAGAAACACCCTCTGGGAATTTTTTTTTTTAAGGTTTAAAAAGCCTAAAAGATGGTGCAGGCAGTGCACTCTGTAGAACAGTCTTTGCAAGTATTTGTGAAACATGTCACCAAGTTAAATTATCTATTCTAGTTAACTGTTCAAAAACATCAATATATAATAAGTATGGCAATTAGACATGCCCATATTCAGCAAAAGAACTGACAGAAAAAAAACCTATGAAACATAGAAGGCTAACATAAAATCCCAAAGAAAGCCACATCCCTCATAGGCTAAAACATGTATCTTTAAGCACTAACATTAAGAATAATGGAAATATAATTAATAATAATAGCAAAAGAAAGTAGTATTTGCAACTAAAAAGCAAAATTGTTTATTTATAGCCGATTATTCAGAATATTAATATTTTCTCATTAAATGTATTAAATTACATGATTGCCGAACAGAAATAAACATGGAAATTCTTAATGACATGCAGAAAATATTGATGCCTAAATATAAATTATAAACATCACAATATAGATTTTTTTTCCCCACACTGCTTTACATTGATCACACAATGCAGTATTGGTTTCAGGATATTTGTTGCTTATAGGACTATTTTCATGCTTTTCAATATTAGAATCTTTGAGAAATGTGACTAGTTCCTGTTATGTAGAAAAATAAAATAAAAGCACATAGCAATGAAGTGAATTTCCAAGATCATAAAAGTGTCTTGAAACTGTATGGGTTTTACTTTTGGATCAGCTACAGAAAATTAATTTCAAGTATTTTATTATTGAAATCTACATTTCACTTAAGGTGAAAATATTGAGAGCCAAGAAAGATTTATTTGCACCATTGCTCAGTCACAGGAAGTAAGGGAGAAGTACGAGACATTGCTATAACTGTGCACAGTTGTGACATGAAAATCTTTCACTCAGTTATTTGTTTGACTTAAGACTCTATGATTACCAAACTCTGTTCTCACAGTTCCTCTGGGCTAGCATAATATTGACAACTACAGTCACATGCTGGATTTGCTACAACAAGAGGAGATGACTTTGAATCTGTCCTTCCTGAACTGGAATATTTTGATGTTTATGGCTTTTTGGAATGTCTTTTGGTCTGCCACTACTATGTGCAGTACCTGCTGTTTGATCTTTTTGTCAGTTGTCTCCCAGTCAGAAAAGCCAGGCCTTTAAATTGATGCTATGGAATTGCCAATTCCAGGAGTTAAATGACATACGTGTTCTGTCACTTCAGCCAGACAAGATTTTTTTTTTTTTTTATTATTATTTTTTTTAATGGAAAGATTTAAATAGATGTAATATCAGGAATGCTAGCAGTCACTATTATGCAAACCAGTGAAGAACTAAGTTCTATATTAGTAAAACACTAAAAAAAGTAATCACCAAGAGGAATAGTCTCTTAAAAGCAGCTCTGTATCTTTTCCAGAAGCCTTATTTTACATTTTGGCCAACACGTGTGAAAATGGGTTCCAGAAACCTTACTTTAATACTGATAGGGCCAGAACACAGATAGGATGCAGATACTACTGTACAATTGGATCTTCTGAAAAATGCAGAGAAGTTTGAAAGAAGAATTTAATTTTTGTAGATGATTGCATTGAGCTGTTGTTTATACTAAGACTGTCATCCTCTGTTCTTTTTTTTTTTTTTTTTTTTTTTTTTCCTCAGGAAAACTTTGTAAAGTTCTGTGAAAACTTGTCTTCAGATCAATGCTCTGTTGATTTCTTGATCACAGGTAGCTACTAATATGCCTTTTTGTGAAATGAGAGAATTTTCAGACTAACTTCAAACAGCTCACTACTTTTTCTTGTTGAGATGAGCTGTTTTCTACAGTAATAAAACTAATGTTACTTTCAAATTTTTTTTTATTTTTTTTTTCAGATCAGAGGGAATAAAGGTGGCATTTGCATCAAAATTCTGTTATTTATCCTCCAGTCCTCTGAGCTGAATAAAAGTGAAAAAAACAAATCCTGGGAAAGTTCTTAGCAATCAGAATGCCATTTTTTGTAATGTTAAATTGTTTTACCTCCTGGCAACCGTAATTCATTCAAATAAATCTTGGTCATAGTTTGAACTTAGAACATTCAGAGGAACTATGCCTAATAAGCAGTTTTGTCTGTAGGAAAGATACAAGTTTTGTGGTGTAGATGTGGCCAGTCTGTGCCAACTGGTTTCAGAGCCAAAATTGCCACCACATATGTTATTTTACTGACATAATTTGTCATTAACAAGAAAGGTAAAATACACAGCCTGATTGCCATTTAGGTGTCTAAACCTGTGCTGCTGCTCAGCTCTGTTATTTTAATATTAATTTGAAAATTGTAGTTGTGGGTAATCTGGAGCTGAATCTGTGCTTCACCACAAATTCATTTGCCCAAACCTCAGTGTCTACTGCCCTTGCAGATGCCATAGATTATCCCTTCCACTTCTTACTGGCAGCTGAGGTTTTGTACAGGTTCTGTTTAGCTCTACTCATAGCTCTTGGGTTGCCCATAGGATCTTCAAATGGCACTGGAAATTATTTCATTAGTCTGGTACAAGTCCTGAACTAAGACAAGGTTGTCCAGAATATGACATCTAAGTCCTGAAGTGGGGCAGGGAAGCAGGGCTATATATATAGCAAGTGTTATCTCCCATTATTTTTCCTCCAGGATCTCCAGCTCTACTGTAGGTGATGTCTTTGCTCATCAACTTAGTTTTTCTGGCTACTGCCTTTGATCACTAGGAATTATGATTTGTCCAGGGACCCCACGTACTTAACTCTGGGTGACAGATTCCATTAAATGATAAAGGACCTAAAAGATAAAACCTTGGTACTATTTCAGCAGAGATAGGGATGATAGATTTGTCCCCTGAATGGACTAACTGTAAGACTTTTAAGACATATGATGCTTTTCACTTCGGTTTGACAATATGTTTTAAATCACATGCAAATATGCATCTTATTTCTAGAGTAATTAAACTGTTTAATGTCTAGAACTAAGACATTATCTTAAATGAGGTGAGGGACATAAGGTTCCTAATAGCAAAGTAGTGGCATTTCTGAATGACTCATAAATATTTGGCTCTAGGTGTTTGGCATGCCTACTATATATATAAGATGAGGTGTTTTGGGTTGGGTTCTTTTTTTTTTTTTTTTTTTTCAGCGAGACAATCTTAGTAAGTTGACTAGATCAAAACATATAACATAATCTGAAAAAATATGCAATCTCAGCATCTGTAAATTCAAGTCACCTAAGATTTTAGAGTTAAAACAAAAACAAACAAACAAACAAACAAAAAAAACCCCCATATGTGGCTGACTACCAAGCACTAGACACATTCTTGCAAGAATATGTTAAGATATAAATTTGTATTGTGGGCTTAGCTTCAGTTCAAACATTTCTGCTCTTCTTTTTGTGTCTTACATTTAAAATGCATGTTTTCCACCCTCATCCCTCTTACTGCTGGCTGAAAAATGGGATATTTGAAAAGCCTTGCAGAAGATGTCTATATTGGAAAGAATTACTATGATGAAATGAGAACTTAAATTTTAAGCACAACTTAAATATTTACACTATGCATCATCTTTAATTTATTTTAATCAAGATATATTTAAGATAGAAAGTCTTTAAGAAGAAGTTAGACTCTAGGTTCTATAAAACTGAAAACAAAAAAGGATGTTTTGGTCAAGAAGCACCATCTTTGAAAGAAAATAAATCAGATTTTAACTTTGGATGATGTTTCTTGGTAACTGTAAATTATTTAGCTATCTTCTAGAGTCGATGACCAAGTTTTCATTCACTCTTTCTGTCTAAAATTTTATTGAGAATAATTTTGGTCATAATTTTTATTAACTTTGGAAAAATATCAGAAAACTTCTGCTGACATTTTTTCTTCTTTTGGAGTGTAAAATTTCTGTAATATTCTTAAAAATTTGATGAATGGAATTTTCCCTGTGGAATGTTAAATTTAATATTAAATTTAAGGCAAAATTCTGATAAATGAACTCATCTGAATGTGTTTACCATTTCAGAGTAAACTATTTTTAGCACACTGAAAATTTTCTCTCTCTACAGCCTGATTGTTTGCTTGGTCATTGATATCACCATCATTTTTTTGACCCAGAATACTAACCCATGAAATCAATAATAGTGCACAAGTAACTTTTCCTATCTAGAGTCGTTCTGAAGTGGAGAAAGGAAACAAGGAATAGAAAGAGATGCTCAGGTGTGGAAGTAAGTAAAATACACCCAATCTGTACCCAGTATCTGTGAGGAAAGTGAAAGCTAGAAAGGATATAGACATGAGTGAAAACATGAGAGAAAGGACAGAAAGAGGTGCCTTTATAAATGGGCTTGAAATTATCTGCTTTTTGTTAGAGTTACTAACTGAATAAATAATAATTTAAAATGAAAAGTAGTTGAATGCAGTGGGAAGAAAACACTTTTTAAAAACAATTGTATCTGTCTATATTTCACAATCTTAATGCAGAAATTCTAAAAGCAATGCCAACAGTACTTCTAGAGTTAGAAGCAAACAAGCTGAGCTATTTAATATAGACATAAAGTAATAATACTACAGTGATGTAGGAAACTGTTATCAACTTTACATCATGCTGCGCTCTGTAAATGTAGCTACACCACCCTCTCAAAAGTGTCAGCACTATACACTTTTGCATATTACAGAAAGGCCCTTGGTCTTCCAAAGTTGTTCTTCATATTGTGATGAAAAAAAGCATGAAAAAGAATAATGTCTCTTTGCAACATTAATTCTTGGTAAAACTCGAGCAGGTTCCACAATAAAACTTCAGCTTGATTTCTAGTTCCTGCTGTAATCTGTTGCTCTTTATATGGTAGCAGTGACATTGTCTTTTGCCTGGGTATTATAAAACTCTTATTGTCCACCTTTTTTTTCTTCTTCCTTTTTTTTTTTTTTTTTTTTTTAATTTCTATTTCTTTAAAGATTGTGCTACATTCTTGGATATTCTGGTTGGACCTAATGCTTTATCTTACTTAATTTAATATGAAAATATTAAAAAAAACAAGAACAGGATACGAAAAGATCCTGAAAATTATCAAATCCTGTTTGTAATCTGGAAAAGCTGAGAGATTGAAAAATTGAATATAGCAGAAGATAGTGTTAAGCTAAAATATTGCTGGCATACATATTTCACTGTATGCTGGCCAACCTTGATTAAGTGTCAAGAATATTGAGTAATCTGGATCCTAGGGAGAATGTTTCAACAGGGTAAAACAGCCATTGGAAAGCTGATTTGCCCTTGATGTAAAATTTGTTGCATCTATATGCTAATGACCTTATTTCTGCATGTTCAGCCATAAAACATTTATATTCTCATTGCATTCCACCAACCAAAAACATGCAGTTCCAAATTAGAAGTGTCCCAAAAAGGTCTTCAAGAATAATTTGGATATGAAAATAATGGCATTCATTATTTAGCAATACTGTAATTAGTAATTTCGAAAAAGATAGTTTTCTTTTTCACATATCAGCCCACTCCAGTAAACAATGCAACTCAGAAATTACATATCTAAGGTGAAGATCCATACCCTATGTATCCTTTTGTGTGCACCGGTAGCTTAATAGTAAGGAAAGAAAACTTAAAAGAACAGAAAGATTTTGTTGGGCAATTTGGGGAAAAACTTAAAAAATTGTGGCAGACAATCAAAAGTGAATTTATTCTTCACATAGAAAGTTTTTGGATTCTTCGCTAATGAAGTAGTGGATCACAAATGTGATGTATGTATTTGTGACGACTGGAACGTGTCTTGACTTAGTAGAGAAAAAGTTGTTTTAATACGTGGAATGTGTAAGATATTTTATAAGGATAGTTGCTTTTACTTTATTTTTTTTTTTAATGTTTTTTGAATCCTGATGTGATTTAATGTCACTTTAGTGTAAATGCCAATAAAACTACCTTAAACTAACTGAATATATTAGAAATTTATTGTGGGGATGTACACCACGTATACCTAATTAATTAATATGCAAATTAGACATATTGAAGATAAAATTTATATTAAAGAAGTAATTGTTTTACTTCATTCTCAAGACGATGTCAGAAGAACTGCCATTCATCTTTTTTTCTGTCTTGCAGAATCGCAAGCAATGCTTGTCTTATTTTGTAATTATCTAGCAGTAAGATAGCTCACATTAGTTTGTTGCTGGGTTTTTCATATACAGATTTGCTGCCTACTTCAAATTTGCATTTGGGTTTTCAGGGAACAAACCTGAAAAATCAACAGCTTAATAAATATAAGTAACAAAAAATTGAATGTTTATTTAAAATAATATTTTAAAATACATTTGTAGTCAGATAAGTCTACATAAATAAAAACTACCACTAGTGTCTCAGTTGAAATCTGTACCAAACTAAGATATTTTCCTTTTATAACTATAGAAACACAGAATCATGGAATCATAGAATCATAGGGGTTGGAAGGGACCTCTGCAGATTGAGCCCAACACCCCTGCTGCAGCAGGAACACCTAAGGCAGATCACACAGGAACACATCCAGATGGGTCTTGAAAGTCTCCAGAGAAGGAGACTCCACAACCTCTCTGGGCAGCCTGTCCCAGTTCTCCGTCACTCTCACAGTAATGAAGTTTTTCCTCATGTTGAGGTGGAACATCCTGTGTTGTAGCTTGGTGCTGTTTCCTCTTGTCCTCTCACAGGGCACCACTGAAAAAGACTGGCTGTGCTGGTTTGGCTTGGTGGGATTTTTGGTAGTGGGGGAAGGGCACCAGGAGTAGCTCCTGTAAGAAGCTGAGAAGCTCCCCCAGCTCTAAAGGCAGCCAAGGAGCCATTAGAGAGACAATGGTTGTGCCTCTGCGATTAATATACGAAAGAACTGAGATAACACCTGGGCAGAGAGAGCACTTAAAAGAAAAAAAGAAAAGAAGAGCTGTGCTGGAGAGGCAGAGAAATGCTTGTGGTTGGTGAGGAAGAAGGGGAAGAAGGTGCCCAAGCAGAAGTTTCCCAGCAACCCATGGCAACATGGCAGCTGTCCCCCTGCACTCACAGAGCAATGTGATGGAACATTCCCTGGGAGCGCCAGGAGGGGTGAACTTGGCCAGGGGAGGCCCAGGGGAGGTGGGGAGGTGGCTGTTCCTGAAGCAGCCTCTGACTCTGTGGGAAGCCCAGGCTGGAGCAGCTCCAGACCTCATGGGAAGGACTCATGAGGGAGAGGTTAATGGAGGACTCTCTCCCATGGGAGGGGACCCCATGGATAAGCAGAGGAGGACTGTAAGGAATCTTTCTCCCTGAGGAGAGACTTTGTTCCATCTTTCTCTATACCACAAATAGCAACGGTTACAAAACTTTAATATTTTACATCTCTAATTGGTTTCCTTGTACTTTTATATAATTTTCTGTCTTTTATGTTTCTTAAGTTGCAAGTGAAAAAAAGTAAGAAAAATAACAAATAAGATCAGTCAGTACAGGAGTTTATTTTAGAAATAGTAAGAAAAAGAATTAAGAGACAAACTATTAATTCATATCACATGATGAAAGAGCCATGAAGAGGCTTCATAAATTCTGTGTTGTAAGAAGGTTAGAAAGAGAAAAATAAAGAGAAGCAAAAGTTGAGAGCTACCTCCCTTCAAATGTTTTATGACTCAGTTAGCTGATGTGGAAGATTTAATAGTAAAACTGGAGCATATCATTGTAAGCCAGGAAATATCTAATTGATTCTTTCTTAAATGGGAATAAGAGACTTTCTGTGTCAAATACAGCAAAAGGAATATCTCTCAATTGTTAAGTTCAAAGACAATCATTAAGGGCTTGACACATTTCAGCAGCACTAATGAAAAGGTATTCTTAGCCCTGATGCTGTCAGAGAACATGCTCATCTAAGGTAGCATTAAATAAATAAGTAAATAGATAAGTAGGGGCCTTTTTTCTCCATCTTTCTTCCTACCTTCTCTCTTTCCCACTTGAAAGCTAATTGCAGTACTATTGACCGAATATTAACAGAGAGGGAACTGATTTAAAAAGCTAGACTGGTCACATTTTTCTCTGCACTACACCTGGTACCCCAAAACTTTGTTTAATTTAGGCATCTCTGATCATATATTAAAATCCTGAAAATTTAGATCGGTTCTGTAAACTTAAAACAGAGTCCACTCAGTGGCATATTAAAGTGCCTTGTTAAAAAGGGTCTTGATCAAAGATTGCCTAACATATTGTACAGTTCATATTTATCCTAACTCTGAGACTATAGGCAACACTAACAAGTGTATCACATTTTATTTGTGTGATAGCATTATAGTACTCGAGTGTCTCACACTGTTAATATTTGACTCTCCTAAGCAACATGCTGTGCAAATTATTTATGTCATTCAGATTAATACTGGTGGATGGAAGCCATAAAATATGCACCTTGGAATTGTAGAGTCCAAGAAAAAATATTTATGCATAACTTTAGGTTGTTACTTCTGCACAGTGTCAGCATATTTGGAGTGCTACTATCTATCAATAATCTTCTGCCCTGCTATGTGAATTAAAGAGATTTGACACAGAGTCTGTGAAATAAAATTCTTTTCAAGGTAGGTGAAATTTTAAGGCTATAACCATTTAAAATTTGGGTTCATAAAACCCTTTTCTTTCTTCAATATGATGAAAAAAAAATAAAAATATGTATGATATTTTCTGTTTTTATGAATGAGATTCATGGAATCACAGAATGGTTGAGTCTGGAAGGCTAACTATGGAAGTCGTCTGGCCCAACTCCCCCTAAAGCCACCCAGAGCTAGGTGTGCAGGACCATGTCTAGACAAGTTTTTAATATCTCTCTTAGCTTATCCTCATAGGAGAGAAATTCCAGTCCCTTAACCATCTTCATGGCCCTTCTATGGACCCTCTCCAGTATGTCCACGTCATTCTGTACTGGGGATCCCAAAACTGGACACTGTACTCCAGGTGTGGCCTCACCAATGCTGAAGGACCACTTCTCTTGACATGCGAGCAACACTATTAATGCAGCATGTGATACCATTAAACCTCTTCACTGAAAGGGCACACTTATCCCTGCTGTTCAACTTGGTGTCATTCAACCATAGACGTTTATCAAGTTAGTCAAGCCTGGTTTCCCCGTTGTGAATCCATGCTGACTACAGATCATTTTCTAGTCTTTCATGTACATGTACATGATTTCTAGGATAAGTAGAAATCAAGGTAGGTCTGACTTGTCTGTAGGTCCCTGGGTCCCTCTTCTTCCCCATTTTGAAGATAGGAGTGACACACTTAGGCATTTCTCCCAGTCATCATGTTTATTCAAAGAATTTTGTGAGTAGCATTGTAATGGCACAGTTCCCTCAGTTCTTATGGGTGCATCCAATCACAGCGTATGGACTTATGGATACTCTGTTTGCTCTAACCTGATCTGATTCCACTAAAAGTATGTCTTCCTTACCCCATATTTTCATTCTGGTCTCTAGAACCCGGGGTTCCTGAAGGCTAGTCTGGCTAGCAAAGACTGAGACAAAGGCAGCCTTCAGTGCCCCTGCCTTTTCCATGTCCTGTGTAACCAGGTTCCTCATTTCATTGCACAGTAGGCCCACATATTCCCTAGTCCTCCTTTTGTCAGTGATGTACTTGCAGAATCCCTTCTTGGTTTTTTGTTTGTTGGTTTTTTTTACATCCCTGGGCACAGTGAATTCCATTTGGGCTTTAGCTTTCCTAACTTCACCCTTTGATTCTCAAACAACGCTTTTACATTTCCGCCAAGTAACCTGTCCTTGCTTCCACCCTCTGTATGCTTCCTTTTTGTGTTTGAGTTTGACCAGTATCTCCTTGTCAATCTACACAGGTCTTCTGGTATTTTTGCCTGTCTTCATATTTGTTGGGGTGGACCACTCTTCAGCATGGAGTGAGGGATCCTTAAATACTAACCAATTTTCTGGGGCCTCTCTTCTCTCCAGGGCCTTATCTCATAGAAGTCTTCCAAGCAGACCTTTGAAGAGAAGGAAGTTATCAACAGTGCACTCTAGGAACCTCCTGGATTGTTTATATCCTACTGTGCTGTCACTACAGCAGGTTTTGGGATGGTTGAAGTTTTTCATGAGGAGCAGGGCCTGTGAAGGAGGCTGCTCTTATTGGTCTGCTGACAGCCACTTGTTCTTCCTGGTAAGATGACCTATAGCAGTCACCCACTAGAATGTCAATTTCATCTGTTCTCAGCCAAGAGAAGATAGAGTTTGCATTATTTTAGTTACTCATGATATATAAATCTTCAAATGAGTTTACAGATGTTTTTGCATACGTGTGTTAAATATTTCACTCTAAGGATTTGACAAATGGACTGAAAAAAAAAAACAAGTAACTGAATGGTGGGATATAGACATAAGTCCCATAATTGCAGAAAAAATAGTAATAAAGATCAAGTTTCTTATTGTACACTACAGTATCAGGCCTTTGATATGGTAGTGCAGCAAATCACTAAACTTTTTGGATTAGACACTTCAGATTCCTAAGTAATTGATTTCTGAAACTGATGATTCATTCAGACTCACAACAGTACAAAATCCTATGGATTTGCTGACAAGGCATTTAGAGTGTCAGTGTAAATTTTAAAATCTAGGGAAAGGAGAAGGTAGGATCTTCAAGCTGACTTTGAGAAAATATGCAAAAGTACTATTCTCTGGGCGTAGAACACATGAATGGGAAGATGACAAAAGTTTTATTATTCTTGTATCTTGACAAATATTTCACATAGAAATAAGTACTTAAAAGGAGTGGAAGTCTCCTTCTTCCCAATACAAGGTAAGGCTGTAACATTATTACATGGGATAGTTTTTGCTAGGTTTTTGTTAAGCAGCAGTAGCTTTTTTTTAGGTACAATTGTCCATTATAAAATAAGCAAAGCAGAATTATTCACATTTAATAACATTTAAGACTAATTTGTTAGCCATCCAAATAAGGGAGTTGAAATCCCTTTTGTATTTTCAACAGTGTCTCTGTGATCAGCAGCTTTAGTTTAGGATTCTTTGGCTATGTATATGCAGTCCAATCCTCAGGATATTGATTAAGCCCTTTCTAAAAGAGATTTGCCTTACTTTTTTGTCTGACATGTTTTGAGTCTAATAGGATTTTCCTATGTCCTATTTGTTTATGTTATTTTGTCTGAAATAAATTTGGGTTATTTGTTTCCCTCAACAGTGGTAGAATAAAATTGGAATTGTATGCTGCATGGTCTGGGATGCACATGAAAGAACATGGGAAGACTAAGGCTACAAAGATTGCTTTCTGAAGGAGCATCAGATTCTCACAGAGGTTTCAGGGTGCCAAATGTGGTGTAGTGTCCATCCCACTGCCTTTTGGAGAGGTTTAGGAAGTAAGCTATTCCCAGAAAATGTCCAGATAGTATCTTAAGGAAAGTAAGTTGGAACAGTTCCAAATAGACTTACACAGTCAGTTGACAACTAGGTAGTGTGGACTTGAGAGGTCAAGCTTGCTTCATAACTCTCCTTTATTCAACAGCACAGAGATACAGGTAGGACCCAGGTAATATGATCCTGGGAATAGGGCTGGACAAAGGCAGTAAAAGTAACAAAATTGATAACCGTTGTCTAACTCAGTCCAATAACACAGAATTTTCTTACTTGATTGTTTGTTTTTTTGGGTTGCTGTGGGTTGTGTGTGTGTGTGTGCCTGTGCAGGAGCAGTAATTCTCTGGGGTGTTACAACACTGATGTCATATTTGATTGGTTTTAATGGTGTTTCAATATTATAAAACATTATCTACAAAATTTATTAAGGCCTGCTTGAAATTAGTGCTACTGAGTGAATTTTCTGGATATACAATCTAAGTTTAGACTTCACAGGCTGAGATTTGACTCATCTAATAATCACGGACATCCCCACAGCTAATGCTTCCTTCTAGTTAAATATCTCTAAATGTCTCTAAATGTCTAGAATCACAGGAAGAATCAGTGGTCACAGGGTTGTACAAAGATTTTGTCAGAATTATTCTTTAATAAAAGAATGTTGTAGGGAATAAAATGTTGTTATAAATTTTAATTTATTTTTTTTTTATACATATCACAAGTTCTTCCATGTAAAACTAAGCACAGAAGAAAGAAATGGTTAATTAAAGAGTCTATATGTACTGCAGGAGGAGAACAAACATTATGCCATGTCAATGGCTATATACTCTGCTATACAATGGGGAGAATGAAAAGCTTTCCTTGATTTTGATCTGTATGACTTCAACCACATCAGGAAAAAGGCGAAGTGACATTATCACCAAGTTCATTTCCCCTAACTTTATACACCTGACAGAGGCATCTAAATTAGGACAATATTTTCCTATACCTGTATTTCCCATGTAGAGACTTGGATAACAACAAAATCTGTCTCACACATCAAATGGACTTTATTTCATACAACATTTGCCAAGCCACTAACACATACTTATGAAAAAGTTCGTTGCAACTCAATTGTCAATGAGAAAATAAATTCTGTCAAATACATATTTAGATAAAAATAATAATAACAAAAAGTAGATGTGGTTGCACTTTCAACTGCTTAGGCATCTACCTTGATACCTGAAAAAGTTGAACACTGTATTATTTTCTTCTGGCAGGTTTCTTTTACTATAATCAATGTAGTTTATATCCCAGTTGAATTCTGAATTCTTGTACAGATCATTGTTTCTTATTCCCTAATAGTTATACTAGAGATGTGCAAACTTAATATATTTCTGCCATTTACTGAGTTTGCTGAATCACAAGGAACGTGCATATGTTTTATGAACTCTCAGGTGAGTTACAGTATACAGAAATGAAAACAATATATGTGATATTTGTGGAGTCAGCTAGCAACAAAAAGTCATAGGGCAAAACATTAAAAAAGCCTTTTTGGGTTTTTATGGTGACTCTTCTAGGAATAAATTGGCTATGATTTGTGAGGTTTTTCACACGTTGTAAAATGTTGGTCCTGACTGATGTTAAAGATATTGCTTCCCAAAGGTACAGCTTATGAGTAGTGCATTCAAACAGGAAAATATAGTAGAATGCATATTACACTTCTATTTACATACTGTTCTGTATGGCTAACTCAAATATATTATTGAACAATATATGTAGAGAAAGTTAAGTCATTACTAGTTTCCAAATATTGGATTATTTAAAACCCACACCTATAACTTCTACAGAACAGAGGAATTTTACCTAAATTGCCTACTAAACCCTTCTAATAAAGCATAGATTCAATGGAATGTCAGATGCTAATTTGATTGAAAATCAGTCAGAAACAAGAGTATGAAGCTGAATTGCTGCTATTTAAGAGCTTTAAAAGTTATTTACACTGATTATAACCTTTCAAAAGTACCACAACACCATTTTTTTCCTTTGATTTTGTCAATATTAACTAATAAACTTAACCACTTTTGTAAGTTTTAATGATTAAATTTAAATATATGTTTATACCCTGTTATATACTGAAAACTTTGGATACATCCAGCTGATTTTTCCAATATATTATTCAGTCAGCTCTAGGTCTGAGACTTGCCTTTAATTCAAACCATTAAAGAAGCAGTAAGAACCTGGGCATGACTGCAGGCTACCACTCCTGCAGATGGTTTCTGTGGAGGCCAGAGACATAGAGTTGAGCAGCAGTGTGCTACTAGGTGGGTAGTTTACCACTAGGCACTCATGAACACCAATGGCCTGAGGCTTCTTTGTGGAAAAAGTGGGAGTGGATTATGGGAAATGTTATATTTATGGCTCTTTTGCTCCATAAATCCCAGGAAAACTGCATATGGGAGAGATAAGAACCCATAAGGATGTGAGTGTTCAGTAAAACTTATGACCTCCACAGTATTTATGACATGATTAGAAATAAAAGCTAGTCTGCTGTTAGATTAACTTCCAGGACGAAAGTGAGCATCCTGAGTTTCACTGGACACATCTATATTGTTAAACAAAATAGGATCACTGTCCAGCATTAAGAATTACTGGCATAGCACAGCTCTCTTTCTCACCAGAATACGGTAGCTTTTTCCACTCTGCCTGCTGGGAACCATCAATGACCTAAACATTACCTGCAAGAGTGCTAGTTCATACAAGCCAAAATAATGCCAAAGAAACAAGCTCACTTTTAGAGTGAAGAAAATGCCCAGGGTTTAAATCTGTGTTCCGGTTCTATTAATTTTACTGATAGGAACATAGCAATTAGGTTCAAACCTGAAGTTTGTGAATTTTGGTAAATCAGAGTTGACATGAACTCATAGTTCTGATTTATTAAAACAATAGCAAAAATTGTATTGTACCTGAACACAATTTATGGGAAATAAATCATGAAAGTATGGGAGAAAGAATATTTTTACAGACTCTAAATACTTTCAGTCAGTTGTTTTGTTTTTTTTTTTCCTTAGCTTCTTCATAATTGGATCTGAATTTCTTTTTTGTTGCTTTTTCTTTTTTTGAAGTAGAGATTTATTCCCCTTAATAAATAAATAAGGGATAAATTAGGGCTACTCTGCTTTTGAATTATTCATTTCAAATGAAACAGTCATTATTCGATGGAAATGAATTGTGTTTTCTTTGCAATGTTTTGTTAGTATTAGATAAAGGAAATTAAGAAATTTCAGATGAAGCATGAACATGAGATACAGATTTACAGGTAGGTTCATTACCTTTTTAAAAATCTTGTTTGAGCAAAATATCTACCAGAAATGGACACATCTGCATGTGAACGTGACTGTGATGAGACAAAAACTGTCGTAATATGCTGCCTTCTTTCTGCTATCTGTGATCATGCAAAAATTACATACTTTTTCTATTTTCTATTTCTTCCTCATCTTGCTCCTTTTACTAGGGAAGCATTTTAATAATTTAGAGAAAGATTTATTTATTTTTTTAATAATCTCACTAAAATTCAAAATTTGAAGAGATGAAGGAGATGAATGACAGAACTGTCTGTACCTGCATTATTTCAGATTTTGTAAGTCTTTATTTTTAGGATTTTCTATACAATTTGGCCAAGCATTTAAGATTATTTATTTATTTATTTATTTAATTTTTTGTGGTGTGTTTCTCACATGTCTGTCTTTTGCTGTTTTCAGTTGTTTGGGTTTGTGTTTTGACAGACAGAAAAATATAAATTTTGTTATGAGTCTAGAGAAAAAATACATCGGTTGCTTTGTATTAATCATGCAGTCATTTGCCAGAAAACTGTAGCTTGTCCATGCCTTGGAGAAACAATTTTATATTTGGCAGCATGCTTGCCTTGCTATCTGGAATACCCCCTTTTGCCATCTATGAGAAAGCCCTGTGGAATTCAGCTGAACTGCAAAACTCAGAAAATTGCAGGTTACATATATTCATGAGGGGCTCGGTCTGTATTGCTAAACTAATATGTGTTTTGACAGGGAATGGAAGAAAGTTACTTCAAATGATAAAAGCTCTAGATGCAAGCAACAAACAGACCTACAGCTGTTGGGAAGATAAAGCATTCAGCCTCTCACATTGTTGCCTTAGGTCAATGAGCAATTCAGCCTACACACAGTATACGTAGCAAGCATGTTGGCTTCTTCTCCAGAGAGCCCATAAAGTCTGAGTCGGTGCCTATAGTGTACATCTCACTGTTGTTTTGTGGTTTTGCTTGTTTGTTTTATTTTTGGTGTGTTATTTATTTGTTTTTATTTCCTTGATCTAACCCATGGATGATTACTGTTGTTTTTGTTCAAGAAACAAAAGGGTGGTGGGCTCTTTATGTTTCAAATCCTACCCTGGTCAGCCTGCAGGATGAAGTTGGCATTTTAGTGTGTGTGTATTATCTCAAAATCAGTGGTGTGTTTACAGCCTAGAAAGAATAATGTACCACAGCATTCTCTTAAAAATCAGTAAGAAATGCTGTCAATTCCATTGTTAGAGGGGAAAACATGATAAAGTTATTTGTAAAAGTTCACATAAAAGAAGGCAAATTATATTTATCCATTCTATATTTTAGATATCAAAGCTAGAACTATTCTAAAGATCTCAATGTTATGAGTCATTTCTTCAGAACCTACAGGTTTGGCAAAATCGAAATTCATGGAAAAAAAATAATCAGATTCTCTAAGTAACAATTCAAAGGATAATGGATGTATGTTTTCTATACATGTGCCATAGCACATTGCTTCTTATAAACTACAACCTTCCAGCTTTTTAAATATAGTATATGACAGCAAGAGTTTATGATTCAGGGACAAACACAGTCATTATTTATCAGAGACAATTATAATGTTTAGCTTTTTTTAAAAAATAAAATAAAATTGCATATAGATTACTAACTTCTACTTGGCACTTGAACTGTGCAAAGCATATTGGTGTGCTTTAGTATGATAGAGCATTTATGTAATTAAATAAGGAAAAAAATTAGAAAAAAAGGAAAAAAACAGAAGCTTTTATTACATTGTGTACCTTAATTATATACTTGTGTATCTATTTTTATTTTTTTTCTTAATACAAATATTGGTAGGTAGGTAGATAATCATAACAGATTCATGTTGCATAAGTAATCAATATAGAAACTCTCACATAATCAGCATTCCATCTGCTGTTTTGATCTATGGCTAAAAAAAATAAAAGTGGAAAAAGGTCCAAGCATTTGGTATGCTGATAAGAGACTTTGGAATCAACTAGCTAGCTGATTTTCCTTCCACTGTGTCTAGCCTATTATGATTTATGGGCAATAAGTTTTGCTTCAGTATGAAATCTGAACCTCAGTCCTGGAAGCAAAGAAGAGGTGAGGACAGACTAAAACAACAAGAACTTGGCTAATACTTGATACAATGCAATAATTTGTGGAAATGTGATAATCCAGAATATTTCTACAAGATGTTGATCAAACATAGACTCCTTTAAGTCAAAAATACTATTTTAAGGTTCTAAAAAAAACTAAAATTTAAATAGTGATATGAAATATATCTGAAGTACTTCATTTCCTGAAACACTGATCATGGAGCTGACAGAGGAAATTACATGAAAAGAGATTTTCAGATATTTTCAACTTTGACAATAGCAGTTTTAATCCAAAATCCTTAAATAACAACTTATCATAATATTTTGGTACTTCCAAATTGTGCTTCCTGAAAATGGAAGAGAAATAGTATTTATCTAGGTGTCTAAACACCTCATAAAGATTTAAACAGAATGTGACACTAAAAGTAGACAGAGGTTGGAGAAGTCTCATTTTTAACTCAACTAGTTCTCTGATGCAAAAATATGTCACTTCAGAGAATTACATTGTGGCATTCAGAAATAGTTTGAGACATGGGTTGTATCGATATTTCACAAAAAAACACAGAAACCAGCTCTCACTTACTTTAGTCAAATTATGAAAATATATTCTCTTCAGCAATCACATGAACCCCATTCAGAATCTGAACAGAGTGAAAGTGGGTTGACCAGGAATGTTCTACTCATGTACTTATAATTATATGCAAGGGTTCATAGCCACTTAATGCTTTTAGAAGCGTATTTTAACATTATGATATTTTAACATAAGTTCCCACTTCCTTGAAATATCCTTACTGCAAATTCTCAAATTTACCAGAAATGTTTATAAAAGAGATACATGATAATAAACAAAAAAGGTCCATTCCTTACAATTATTTTTAAAGGAAAAAACAAACAAACAAAGAAGCCCTATTTTTATTAACTCTTATTCAAGGAATTGATATTTTAGTATGAAAACTGGGAGATGTCTGAAATTTATATGCTGAAAATGAAGAACCTATTCCTTGCAGTGCATTGATGATAACTTCCTGAGGCAGGTAGTTGAAGAGCCATCGAGGACAGGTGCACTGCTGGACTTTGTATTAACAAATAAAGAAGGTCTGGTTGGGGGGCTTCTTCAGATACATCAGTGGTAAAAGGAAGACTAGGTAAAATGTGGGCCCACTGCTGCATGAGGTGGGAGTCCTGGCAACAGAGGATGTCGAGAAGGCAGTTACCAAATACCTTCTTTGCTTCAGTCTTTACTTCTAAGAGCAGTCCTCATGAATCCCAGGCCCTGGAAGTAAGAGAGAAAGCCTGAAGGAAGGCCAATGAGGATTATGTTAGAGATCAGCTGAGTAAACTGAACGTACACAAATCCACGGGTCCCGATGGAATGCACCCATGTTCATTGAGAGATCTGGCTGATGTTGTTGCTCTACCACTCTCCATCATTTTAGAAAAATCATTGAAAACAGGAGAATGAGGACTGAAGGAAAGCTAATGTCACTCCAGTTTTAAAAAAGGGCATGAAGGATGATCCAGGAAACTACAAACCAGTCAGCCTCACCTCAGTCTCTGGGAAAATGATAAAGCAGCTCATTCTGCAGGTCATCTCTAAGCACATGGAAAAGAAAAGTGTTATCAGGAGTAGCCAGTATGGATTTACCAAAGGGAACTCATGTTTGACTAACATGGTAGCCTTTTATGATGATGTGACTGAATGGGTAGATGCAGGGAGACCAGTGGATGTAGTCTAGCTTGACCTTAGCAAAACTTTTGACACTGTCTTCTATAACATCTTTGTGGATAAACTCAGGAAGTGTGAGTCAGAAGAGCAGACAGTGAGAAGGACTGAGAACTGGATAAACAATAGAGCCCAGAGGGTTGGGAACAATGGTGCAGGTCCAGTGGAGACCTGTAACTAACAGAGTGTTCCAGGGATCAGTTCTGGGTCCAGTCTTACTCAGCATTTTCATCAACGACCTGGATGAGGGGACAGAGTGTATCCTCAGCAAAATTGCTGATGATACAGAACTGGGAGGATTGGCTGATTCACTGGAAGTCTGTGCAGCCATTCAGTGAGACTTGGACAGACTGAAGAGCTGGGCAAAGAGGAAAGTAATGAGTTTCAACAAGAGTAAGTGTAGAGTCCTGCACCTAAGGAGTAATAACAAAATGCAGCAGTACAGATTAGGAGTTGACCTGCTAGAATGCAGCTCCATGGAGAAGGATTTCGGAGACCTGGTGGACAACAAGTTGTCCATGGGACGGCATGTGTCCTCATGGACAAGAAGGCCAATGGTATCTTGGGGTGCATTAGGAAGAGTGTGTCTAGCAGGCTTAGGAAGGTTCTTCTCTGCCTCTACTCTGCCCCAGTGAGTCCACATCTGGAGTATTGTGTCCAGTTATGGGCTCCCCAGTGCAAGAGGTATAGGGATTTACTTGAGAGAGTCCAATGGAGGGCTACAAGGATGACTAAGGGACTGGAACACCTGTCTTATGAGGAAAGGCTAAGAGACCTGGGGCTGTTTAGGCTACAGAAGAGAAGGCTAAGTGAGGATCTTATTAATGGCTATAAATATCTGAAGGCTGGGTGTCAAGAAGGAGGGGTCAATCTCTTTTCAGTTTTGCCCTGTGAGAGGATGAGGGGAAATAGCTACAACACAGGATGTTCCACCTCAACATGAGGAAAAACTTCTTTACTGTGAGGGTGATGGAGGACTGGGACAGGCTGCCCAGAGAGGTTGTGGAGTCTCCTTTTCTGGAGACTTTCAAGACCCATGTTGGACTCCATCTTCAGAAGTCCCTTCCAACCCTTATGATTCTATGATCCTGTGTTTCTGTTTCTATTTGGTCAGATCAGCTCAAACATTTTAAATACTGATTAGTCTGATTTTTACTAAGCTTTGAGAACTTTCTAACAGTTCTAAATCAAGTCTGGTTAAGAAATGCAAATGAATTGCAAGCTATGCTAGGTCATGGCATCTTTCAATAGTGGAGATGTGTCCAGGGTATCTGTCCACAGGCCTGAACCATGTAAATAACAGCCCTTTGCTAACCCCTTTCATTTAGACAGCAGTAGATTCTAAAGAAAATGATGCAAAACTGATGCTGCTATAGCAATTTAGCTGGCACCACTTTCAGCATACCTTGACACCATAGTAAAATACAGTGTTTGAGAGTGATGCAGGAATTGGATGATGCAAGAATTTCATGTAGCAAAATCAAGCTCATCTGAATATTTCACATACCTACTGAATAACATAACTATATATATTTAGCTCTTTCTTAAAAAATACTTGTAATATTTTATTCAAAACAGATTTTATGTTGCCCCAGTACCATTTCAAAAAATGTCTCTATAGAGAATTAGTGGTTATTTAAACAAAAATGATAGAATGTCCCAGAGCTGACTTGATTATGCTGACTTCTATTTTTACAACATTCTATCAATAATATTCAGACAGCGAACTCCACTGACTGTAGCTGCTGTTAAAGATATTTTTCCACTTTTTTTTTTTTTTTACTTTTTTTTTTCCCCCTCTTTAGGTTGTTACATTATGCAGCTCATACAAATGTGAATTTAGTGAACATGAAATTTGCTAAGTGTGCTACTCTGGAAACTGACAGATTTTTAGCATAGTTGTATGGATTATATTTGAGCTAGTTTTATAATGGTCACAGTCTATCAATCTGCTGAAGGAAGGCAGCAAAAACTTTTTCATGCCTCTTTGCAAATAACAAAATACTCAATCTAGCTATCTTTTCCCTAAACCTCTATATTAAATTCCTGCCTTCCTGTTTTTCTTCCCAGAAACATGAATGCTAACATCCTTTCCAGTGCAGCAGAGATTCTGGTGCTTGTGGCTGCTCTCACTGATAGATAGGATATGTGCCTATGTGAAATGGAGATTTGTTGAAAACTTAGTCCCACTTCAGTTTCCTCCAGGAAGCAATTTCGTTTGTGTTATCTGTACATAACCTGCTGCCTGCTGCAACACATCAGCACACATAAAGGCAGCAGAAGCAGTGAGCAGCCTGCCACGGCTTGGGCACTTTGCAAGTGAGCACCTCTAAGTGACTAAAGCATTAAAAAGCACAAGCATGGCCAAAAGTGCTGGATTTGCCTAATTACTACACTTCTGTGTATCTATTAGCTTGCTGTAAACTGAGTTTATCTTCATGATAAGCCACTTTGCATACCAGGATCAAACTTATCTGGTAGACTGTTCTTCAAGATGCAAATGAAGCTGCAGCTTGCAAGGGAAGAGAGCCTTCTGGAGAGCCTCTTTCAGGTAATGTGATGGTTTTGGGCAGAGATGCCCAAGGCCACAAAGGGATGATCCAGCCCCTGGGAGTCCCACAGCACAGACCAAGGTGGGCAGTGCTGATGCTTTTAAGCTGTGCAAAGTGCCTGTTCCTGTACCATCCACTCTCCCATGAGGGCCATGAGAAGCAGCAAATATCACAGAAGAAAGACCCTAAAGTTGCCTCATCCCATTGTTGAAGCCATATCTGCTCAGAAGGTGTATAAACATATACTGTAAGACTACTCTTTGCATTACCTGCTCAAATGTTCTTTCTCCTAGTCTTCCTCTACCTGAGTGTGCAACAGACAGGATGATATGCTGAAGAGGGGAAAGAGCATAACCTAGAGGTAACTTGGCAAGAGTGGAGACAGATGGCTGATCTGAAAGCATGAGAGGTTTTTTCCCAGAGCACCTCCCAAAATAGAGTTGGTTGTAAATTAGAATTGCCCTTTATAAACAAGGTGTATTGCTCTAAAGTCTGGCCATCTGATTACAGGTGCAGATGGTCTGCTACTGTGGGGATTGAGGTGTAAAGGGATACATGACAGGTAAGTGCCCCAGGCATATATCTCAGTGGCCTAAGGTTACACAGGCGGGACTCAGTTTGTAATTCTTTTTTGAACAAGTTTTTTTGTCTGTGTGTGTTTTTTGTGGGTTTTTTTTTCTGTTTTGTTGTTGTTGTTGTTGTTTATGAGACCACTAACAAAGGTGAGGGTGTCAGTGAGGTTGTTTTTTGAGTGTGTAAATTATGGACACTGCTCCTGTACATAACAGACCAATAATTTTTTTTTTATTTTTTTTTTTAATGAGCCATAGAGCAATCTCAGATATTCTGGAAGATCACATTCACTGTAAATCTAGAATATTTAAATATTTGCAGTACTTATGTATATGTATGCATATGAATTTAGGAATTCATAGATATAGATATATATATATACACACACAGAAGTTTACAAATACATAGATACACAAAAACACAGAGTTTTATAAACACATCTATGCTCCCATATATAATTAACATATACATACATATGCACATTGGTAAACGTACATATTTCTTCAAAAACAAACTTCTTCCTTCAGGCAGAACTGTTGTGTGCTGCTGTGAAAGCAGTAGAAAGTATACTAGCCAAACAGGTTACCATTAAAACAAAATGGCTAATGATTTTTAACCTAATAATATTATGCATGTTAATATATATGTGTTTAGTTATTACACTGAAAAAACCCACTGATTTCACTCTATTCAATATATGACATGTAGCTATATATACTATATATTAATAAAGTAATATGATCGTCCTTGTATTGAAGACTTGGCTTTTTAACGAACCTATATCACTCTTATAGCACATTGCCAGAAACTTTACTGTTTTTTCTCTGTGGACATCTGGGTTCACAGAGACTGTGGCACCTGGCTTCAAAACAAAACAAAACAAAACAAAACAAAACAACCTCTCCACTGAAATATTTAAGATGTCTGAAACAGTCTTTAAATAGCTCTCCTTTAGTTTATGAGACATATACAAATTACATAGTGTATTTCAAAACATTTCTTATTCTATCCTAATCCAGAATTCAGGGTGAATATGTTTAAATAACACGACACATTGTTTGCCCATCTATATGCTGTATGCATCTTATAAGCACATTTGTATCTATATATTATACACACAGTTGTTCTTAGATAGTAAGATAGCACCTCTTTATAAGTCCAGTCCTAGACTAGAAGTCAATACAGGTATTTTTCAATGTAATATGTAAAACCTTGTAATACATTGTCACACTTGTGGCTTTATTAGATCAGGTAAGGCAGTTTCCAGGTACTGAGGTACTGATACTTTTAAAAGTAATAGAATTATCAAAACAAGTCTGCTATTTCTTTGAAAATGGACTATTTATTGTCCTCAATCACCTAGAAGAAAAAATTCTGAATATCAGGCAAACAGATACTTGGAAAGAATGCATTGTGGGCATATGTATGCAGCATGAGAAAAAGTGCAAACATACTGCAAGTCTTAAGGGAAAAAAAAATAATCTTCAGTAGTCTCTTAGCTACTAAGATAATGTCTTCACATCTCCATTTATATTTTTGGAGTCATTAAGGGTGAATTATTATTTATAAGACAGAAAGAACAAGATTTGCACAAAGGGTTTCCATGCCCAAAATCAGTCTAATTTTTCTGGCGATTACAGATGACTGATGGAAGATGTTACATGTCCTTCCAAACTTTATCCTGCCAATGTCCTTAGCCCACTTAATGTAAAACAGAATGCCACTGTACAACAGGGTTTTGTTTTAGCCTAGCAATGATATATGCAGTTTAGGCTTTTCAGTGTTTTTGTTCTGCTTTTTTGGTTGTTTATTTTTATTCTTACTTCTTTGTCCCCCCTAATTAAAACTGCCAGAAATACAGAGAATTTTGCATCAATAGTGATTTTTAAAAATTATTTTTAATAGAGATCCATTACTACACCTGATATCTTACACAGAATTGCTGGTTGACAAAGAGGAATGTACATTTTATTCAGAGTCATGTAAGAGGACCTAAAGGATGCAGTGAACCAGGACAATGCATTTCACAGCTGGAGCTTGTATTGAAATGCTAAGACTGTGCTCTACTTCTTATTGCACACTAAATGCTATATTTCTGATCCTGTGTTACTGAAAGCAAAGGCAAAACTTTAATTGGCTTAGCTGAGGGTTGGGCTAGTTCCTTAATTATTTGCATACTCAAAAGTGCCATATTCTATACCTATGGATAAATTTAAAAACCAAACCAAAACAAAAACCAGATGCAAACTCTTTCCACAGCATTCTCCGTACTAATGAAAAATAGTTAGAACTGCTTCAGCTTCCTTGAATCTGAGAGGATTAACACCCAAAGTCACTTAAAATTCAGAGAGTGACTCCAGTTTTCATAGAAAATCAGTTTAGCACTTAACAAAAGCATCCTGCCTTTGAAATTTAGCCCTGTGATTTTTCAATGAGGAAAACTAATTTTCTATGTGTTTATACTAGATAAAATATCTTTATCTGTGTTTAGTGCTCAAATGGGCAGAAGTCAATAATAAAATATTACATTTATTTAAGGCTGGGCACTAAACCAGAGATTCTCAAATTGATTGCAGAGTCCCAGGTTACTAAGCCACAACAATTTATTATAGGTTTGTGAGAAAAGTACATGGAAACAGTGGTGGAGTGGTGCCATATTTCTTTACATGCTCAGAAAGATTTAGCCTAATTTTCCCAGCATAGCCAACATAACAAACTGAAAATATTTTGCTCTTGAACAGACAAGTGGCACTTAATGTCACCTAATATGCTGTGAATAGCTATATTCAGCCTCTTAACTTTATTGTTTTTATTAACCCTACATATATTTAAATTATCCATACATTAGAAAACCTGTTGCTAACACATGTTCAGAAGGCAGATTCATTACCTGCACTGGCTTGCTTGCATTGTTTTAGAGCTATTTGGCTTAAGTTTGCCACAGCCTACAGGTGTACACTGAGTCCCATGCTACCCTTCCCAGACATAATTTTAAAACATTCCTTTAAAAGCCCTGGGAGATCCCTGAACCATTGTAGCTCTGTTTAATTCTTTTCATGTATAGCATGTTTCATATGAGTGTGCCCCATAGCAGTAAACAAAATCTAATCAATAAAGTCCACTGAAATTTGACCTTCTCTTCACCCTTAGGCTCAGCTGGACTTCTAAAAATTATTATTATTTTTCAAATTAGTAAACAAATGGTGAATACAGTTTTGTGTGTTCCCTTACGGTTGGCTGCAATCGTTTTGGGTGATCAGTTAGTGGTGTAATAGCTCTTTAATTGTACAGCATATATAGAACTGGAACAATGTATTCATAAATGAGCTCTAGTTTTCATTTAATAGTTGAATGCTTCTGAAAGGAGGAGGTTGATAATACTTGATAGAGTCAAGTAAAATGCAAGATTCTTTATTGCTGTTTTAGTGCTGTGTTGCAATCTGGCCAAACAGAAGTCCTGCTGTCCTTGTCTTGAATATGATCAGCTGCTACCAGATGTCTGAAAAGCTACATGGTGCCTTTACAATGCAGACAATGTCTATGAAAGGAGACACCACAACTGGATCATCAGTTACTCATTTGAAGAAAATGCATATTCTGCTCGTGGTCGCTTCATGGAACAAATACAACCACACTGTTGAAAACTTTTCCGTGTTACGTGAAGATCAAACACAGAAAGCTCATCATACTGTCAGTCATATGTGAGTCTAAAGTTTGATCACTTTCTGTATTGTTTATCTGTAAGCTTGGACTCATTAAGAACATTCACTTAAGCTCTGATCCCTATTAGAAGGCAGATTCTCTGTGTACTCACTGTCCTAATGTGCACCCAGGTGCTAAGTCTTGCAGTTTGCTAGATCAGTAAAACCTGACTGTCATATGTAGCAGTACATCAGTTTTTCTTTTTCTAAGCGTAATGCAAACACTTTAAGCCAAGCTACAAACAATTCAACAGACACCAATGCAGGCAAAAAAAAATGCATGGCTCTTAGTGTACATTTATGTTACCAAATAAAAGAGGGACAAGGAGAAACCTTGAGCATGGAATCTGCAAGCATATACCTTTTCCCAGAAAGTTTAAAGGGGCACGTCATGGATATTAATAAAATTGTTAAACCCACAGTGTTAAAGTGTTAGGAAGGTAAATCCCATCATTCAGTCTGTGCCAATCACAACTGCAACAATGATTGACCATGATTTTGTCATTCACACGAGCTAAGGACTGTTTGCAACAGGCAATGCATTGTGGCTAGCCTGACTGGGAGAGGAGGAGAGTTAGGTCTATGTCTATAAACCACATCATAGTACTCAGGCTTAGGGTCGAAATCCAGTCCCTAGTACACAATCCAGCACTACATGAAATGCTACTTTTCACTCAATTGTTAAGTTGGTCCATAACTCAGGTTTGGTTTACTTCAAATAGATGTCTCCAAGACAAATCTGACCTAGTGAGTCAATGTGGGTCTAAAACATTCTTTCTGATTATTAATTCCTGGCTCTTCTTTATTATTTATTAACTTAAACAGAGGCAATATTAACTATAGTAAGTCTGTTCTGAAGTCTACTTCAGGCTTTGTATTATAGATATAGCCAGAGGAGTTTGGATCTACAACATAATCTGTATTCTGACATGTTTATACAAGGTTTTGCCAGAATTCCTTCCATTAATAGAATGCTTAATAATCACTTTTTCATTACTTACTTGTGACAAGAGAATTAAAAAGGTAGACAAGAGTAACACAAAATCATGCCTGCTGTCCTTTCATAGCAGTGAACTTTGATAGATATATCTCACATCTTCTAAGCCATTTTCCATGAGACCATTCAGGGGTAATTCAATAAAGATATTGCTCTTGAGCTGTCCAGCCTCCATTACAGATTCAGTACTCTTAACAGAATACACTTTCTTCTTTGTTGCTTAAGGCATCCAAAATACAATGGCAAAACAGATTTCCTATTAAATGACCACACATTAGGAGGATTTAAATGAAAACTCTTTATACACCTCATAAATACGCAAACCATTACTTTAAGTCATATTCTGACCTCCTGCCATGGAGGAGTATTACAGTACTGTGATTCAAGTAAGCTATATGGACTAGTTTCACAACCTGCAATGTACTCCCTATTACAGCTGAGGCAAAACCAACAAACAAACCAACCAACCCAACAAGACAAGCAAATGCAAGAAATCTGAGTTTGCCTTTTCAAAGTTTTCTCAGTTCTGGTGTTAGGCTCGGCAGGGCAGCCACAGTCTTCGTTATTTGCTCACATCCCAGATTCAGAAATAGGTTAGTTGCTTTAAGTTCCATAATCTGTAATTTTGCTTCTCTCTGATGAATGATTTCAAGTCCAATCATAAATGTAGAATTCATTTTTGCATTTTAAAAATAAAGAAATTAAAATTTGAATTTTAGTTGTACTAGATTAAGTTTCATGAGTCTAAAGTTCATGAAATATCCTTCAGCCTATAATGTAATGTACCCACAGCTGGTAAAGGCCACAGGTTGAAAGTCTTAGGACCGAAGTTTGACAGGATTGCTTTGTCTGAACATTTATTAACCTGCCTACACCTTTGTTTTTATTTTATTTAGCTGTAACAGCAACTTTTCTTCTGATTGAGTGGTCTTGGCTACATTGTTTTGCTTATCATTAAATGATGTAATCATAGTTTTCTAGAGATAGTAGTGACAAGTACTTTTTTTTCTATGTAGAATGAGATATTTATAGTTCTAAAATAATGATGTAGAGGACAGAATACAGACCTAGTCTGACAGCAGAAGTCTTGTGAACTTTGAATGCAGCACAGAAGACCACAGGAGCAGGATGATAATGGACAGAGTACAGGCTGGCACTGGAGACCCTATGGCTGTTAATAACTCACCTATGGTCAGTTACAGAAACACAGATCTGGAGCTGGAAAAAATCAGTTTTAGGGGCAACAAAGAATGAGTATCTAACATACCTAAAAGCTATCCTAGATTATATCATATTCAGATACACTTTGCAGCTTCATACTAATGAAAGAAAAAGTTGTAATATCATTCAGGAAACATAAAATTATTCTTAGTTAATCCCAGAGTGAGGAAGAAAAAACCCTGAACATGAACACCAACTACATTCCTCCCAGTGCAGGACTCCCACCGCTGATTACTTGCTGTAACACTCTCTGCACCATCACCAGAATGAAACCAAGCCTATGTGTCAGAGGAATAGGAAGAGGAATAACACCAGGAGAAGCATAAAAACGAAATGTGTCTGTAACAGTTTTAATTGTATTAGTGTGACTTTTTTTTTTTTTCCTATAGAAAAGTATTATTTCCTTTCCAGTAGTAATTTGACCTGAATCAATAATGTGTCTTGAATTAGATTGTTAAAATAGCCATTACACTCACAATAAGCTATTATTTGCTTTATATATAAGGTATATTTCTTTTTTCCCCTTTAACAAGTGGGAAATACTAATATTGAATAAAGTCTGAACTGAAAGGGAAAAAGTGGTAAAAGCCTTCGAGATTGCTACAGCTCCTTATTGCTTAAATGTGTTTTGCTTTCTCTTTCAAAACTGGTTACAGAGATAAAAGCAGTAAGGGTCACCTTAGCTCCCCGGATGCAAAAACACTTAGTGGCATCTGAGAAGCCCTGGGGTATTCAAGATACCTATAAGGAGCTGGCAAGTATGACACAAAACCTACAAATGACCCGCATTCCTTTCTGACAGTAAATTCTTTTCATTCAGACTGTGATTAGGAGGTTACTTGGAATAATCTAGGGAATCTCAAATGGCATTAGAGGTCTCTGTTAAAAGGACTCACGCCTAAAAACTGCTACTATATCTGATTGAGTGGAAACCACTGGAAATTTATACTGAAGAGTTTTCCAGATAATGTTTGACCCTATCTTATTTTAGCTCCAGAACAAACAGTAACTTGAAAAAAAACTGTATTCTGGTGCCGGTTCAAATTCAGCAAAAACCTCACATGAATGCCTTACTGATAATTATGGTCTCAGCCCACTAATGAATTTCTTTAACACACCTGTGATATTCACTTTTAAAGTTTGCAAAATATAAACTCCTTCACAGAATCATGATTTACCCTTGAGTAGAAGTCTAAAGTTTTGCCAATTTTTAATCTGAACTTTTAAGTTCTCATTTCATAACAGATTCAGAAGCATCTTTGGTGCTCTCTTTATTTTCCATAAGTTTGAAGTATGAGTATTTACAGTGAAGAAATGGAAACTTAATTATAGCGCAAATTGCAAGGGATGTTTCTTGGACAATTGCTGGTCAGAATCACCTTGCTGAAGGTGACATTGTTTGTTAGATTGGTATCTTCAGATTTATTTTTTTTAAAAGCCTCCTAGCTAGTTGTTTGGGTTTTTGTTTGTTGTTTTTTTTTGTTGTTGGTTTTGTTTTGGGGTTTTTTTGTTGTCGTTTTGTTGTTTGTGCAGGGTTTTTTTCAGGCTTTTTTGTGCTTTTTAAAAATAATGAGAAGACTTTATACGTTTTAATTTTTAAGCAAGATCTTTAATTTTTAAGCCCTAAAATTCCTATTCTGGTTGTAAATTTGCATAAAGGCTGGATAAAGATTGGCTTTACCATATCTTTCATTCATATTATGGGAGTGTTGAAGTGACACATCACACTTTTTAAGATGATTGCCACAAGCAGTTAGCTCAAAAATGTCAGTTTAAAAAAACCCCAAACTTCAGCTTGAGATACAATTCAAACCCAGTATAATGTAATATTTTTCTGTATATGAACTTTCAGATTATTGTGCTGAAAAAAAAGGAACAATTTCTCTTTTAAATATGTTGGTTCATATTGTCAGGTCAATGCTATTTTAGTCCAGGATTTTTTGACTGGTGTTTTACCTCCACACCATAAAACATCTATTCACATGTGTCAGGAACTGTTTTCAAAAGCATTACAATGATAGGATGTAGAAGACAGAACCAGAAGTCTAGGTACCAAGAGCCATATATCACTGAAGATCATTTTGCAACAAAAAACATTATTTACCCCATTCTCTCATACAAAACAGATCTTCAACAACAGTCGTTACTTGCAGGTTAATGACACATTTAGCTAGTACTTTCTGGACTTGAATAAGTCCTAAATGAAGCGAAGAGAAAGGGGACAATCTGACACAGATCTTGCTGTGTAACCACTCATTATCACAACACTGAGAAAATTTCCAACACAGAAAGTCAATAATATGTCAAATGACATATGCAAACAATGACCTTAGCTTTGTTAAGACAGTAATTGTTTTAAGGCTTCCAGATTTCCAGTCTTCTAGGTGCATTATTTCTTTTCTTTTATAACAGGGATACATATTCTTATTTTCTCATACCTAATAAGGTATCCTTACATCCTTTCTCTGTTCTTATTCCCCTGGTCTCCATGCAGAACTTTACCTTGGAAAAGCCAATTAGGGATGTAAAGCTTTGATTATAAAATCTTACATTGGTCAATGCTTTCATTTATGTCTTTAGAGATTTATCTCATATATATATATATATATATAGAGAGAGAGAGAGAGAGAGAGAGAGAGGGAGAGATAGGTATAGATACCAAATAATCAATTTATTTTTTGAATTTTATAAAAAAGGAGAAGGATTAGAGGTATAGAATAAGCAGTTATACTAATGTGTGATTCTTGTATCTGTGCTGTGTGTTAATTGCAGGATTTATTTTCCAATACATATTTTTGCACGTTTTCTTAGTTATACTACATACATTTTACAAGCAAAGAAAATACAAAGGTTTCCATGTCAGAGCTTAAATCATCAAATGGATGGTATGAATAAGAATGTTTTAATCTTAATTGTTCTTTGCTGTATTGTGTCCTATCTTCGTAGTTTGCAGTACTTATCATCATTTAAGGTGGAGCTTCAACGTAGGTGGATCATTGATCTGTTTTAGCATGGCAGTCTGGCATAGCAGCTTGTTACCCAACTGCATGTCTAGACTATCTTCCCTACATATTTCCGCATTTTCACTTAAAAAAACCCCAACAAAACACAAAACAAAAAAAAGTAAACCCAGAGCACTTTCCGGTCTAATTCTAGTTTTATTGCTTATTATATATATTTTTGTTTTGTGTTAATGCTACATGTGCTTTCATCACAGCATTCACAATTTTTAATCTTATTTAAACTCGATGATAGGAATGTTTTTGCTGATGCTATTTTAAAATGCACTGCTCTTATAAGTAGCTGAGCATCATTAACCTACCAGCTTCAAGCTTCTAAACTTTTTTCTGTATTACTGGAAATTAAAAATTTACTTATCTTAAAATCTTTTTAAGCCAGCTACCTTATTTTCTCCTAAGATTCTTGTTAATATTTATGTGCTTTCTTCAGCCTTCGTAATAAAAATAAACTGTGGTAAAATTCATCCCTCATTGAAGAAGGATTTTTCACATCACTTAGTCAGCTTGACAGCAGCTTTAATACATTTTCCAGTGATGGTTACAAGCATGTTGTTAGAACAAATGCTTACACTTTTTTATATTTTTCCAATAAAATAATCTTTATGAAGGATTAAAAGGCAAAATCTGTAGAGAGCAGAAAAGACAAGTCTGGTAGATGAATCCTCTGCCTTGCAAGCAGTGTGTGAAATCCTTCTTTTAATTCTACTTTAATAACTCCCTTCTGACCTTTAGTTTTTCAATACTCTATATTTCATTAAAGAAACATCTCATATAGGTGTGACTGAATGAGCTTCAACAGTCTAAACAAGCAGGAACAGTATAGATGCAACAAAATTATACTGAAAAGAATGTAAAGAAAGACATTCTACAGATCTCAAAGTAAAATTTAAGACTTTTGTTTTGAGTAGTTTGTATCTCAACTTCTTTCTTGATGTAAGCTTATTCCCTTCAGAATGTCATATGAATAAATGTAACAAACACAATTCCCAAGCCTAAGTTCATGGTGCTGAAGATGACTTTTCAGACAATAGGAAAGGCATCGCTAGTAAAAAACAGACTGCGTTATGTCTGTTCTTTGACATTAAAAGCTTAATTCAGGTTTTCAGATTCTGTTAGCAATTAAACCTATATACAGAATTTCCACTTCTAACATAGGGTAATTGTGTTGGTTCTCCTTCTCAGACATCTTGGATATGTTAACAAATAAGTAACTTAAAAGTATTATGATGAGCATTATCTTTACGAACTTTCTTTTCACTCCCCTACAATCTTATTAACAATTTGATCAGATCCGAATGCTAATCATAACATACTCAGATCTAAACATCGTATTTGAGTGCTAATAAAAAAACATAGTTCTAAGAAATACTTAGTAATATTTACTCATTCCTGACAATACTTTAACCATAAGTTCTTCAGGCATGCATTTGAAGAAAGTAAATTGAAGGTATTGTTAAAAGACTTAGAAGGCTCAGGTTTTCATGTACTGATTTAACTATCTGCATATTTTAAATATATTCTAGAAAACACTGGCAGCAATAGTATAAAACTGATGCTCATGTTCCAATATTAATTAAAATACGTAGTCCTAGATGTTTGCCAGTTTGGAATCAGTGCTGCAGTGATTTATACCTGATGTGAGGTAAAATATTTATCTCACACCACTTGATTTAACTATCTGCATATTTTAAATATATTCTAGAAAACACTGGCAGCAATAGTATAAAACTGATGCTCATGTTCCAATATTAATTAAAATACGTAGTCCTAGATGTTTGCCAGTTTGGAATCAGTGCTGCAGTGATTTATACCTGATGTGAGGTAAAATATTTATCTCACACCACTTAAAAATAAATAAATAAATAACAACAAAAAAAAAAAAACAAAAAACAAAAAACACAGATTTTTTATATTCATAAGGATAATTCCCAGAGTCCTGAAAATGAAAATTCTTGTGAGAATCAGAAACTGATCTTTGAGGCAAGCAGTTGAATAGTACTGAGCAATCATCAGCTGTGATTTTTTGAACTGGGTCAGCAAATAAACACCAACCAGCTGCTCACATCTTCCCACAGTGAGATGGGGGAGAGAACTGGAAGAGCAAAAGCAAGAAAAGCTCAAGGGTCATTATAAATATAGTTTAGTAAGTGAAGGGGGAAAAAAAACCCCTCCACAGTCAAAACAACGGTGATACAAAGGCAATCATTCATCACCTGTTCTCCAAGCTGGTCTCCAAGCAATGGCTACCTGGGAAAGACTCCCTCTCCTATTTATTGCTGAGAATGATGTTGTGTGCTCTAGAATATCTCCTTAGTTAGTTTGGATCAACCTATGAACACAAGCTGGGGGAGGTCACACTCAAGAGGAGCCCTGTGGAAAAGGAACTGGGGGTACTAATGGATCAAAAGCTGGACATGAGCCACCAATGTGTAGTTGCAGCCCAGAAGGCCAACTCCATCTTGGGCTGTATCAAAACAAGTGTGGCCAGCAGATCGAGAAAGGTGATTCTGCCCTTCTACTCTGCCCTGGTGAGACCTCACCTAGTATACTGCATCCAGCTCTGGTGCCCAAAGCAAAAGAAAAATGTGGACATGTTGGAACGTGTCCAGAGAAGGGCCATGAAAATGATCTGAGGGCTGGAGCATTTCTTTCATAAGGACAGGCTGAGGGAGTTGGGGTTGTTCAGTCTGAAAAAGAGAAGGCTCCAGGGGGACCTCATAGTGGCCTTCCAGTACCTGAAGGGGGCCTACAGTAAAGCTGGGGAAGGTCTTTTTACAGGGGCTTGCAGTGAGAGGACAAGGGGTAAATGGTTTTAAGCTGAAAGAAGAGAAATTTAGGTTAGACATCAGGTGGAAATTCTTCAGCATAAAGGTGGTGAGACACTGGAACAGGCTGCCCAGAGACTTTGTGAGGGCTCCATCCCTGGAGGTGTTCAAGGGCAGGTTGGATGGGGTTCTGAGCAGCCTGGTTTACTGGAAGGTGTCCCTGCCCATGCAGGGAAGTTGGAACTCGATGATCTTCAAGGTCCCTTCCAACTCAAAAAATTCTGTGGTTCAGTCCCAGCTGTGTACTGTTCTAGCCTCTTGACGACTCCCATCCTACCACCTGAAATGGGGCAGAATGCGAAACAGAAACCCTTTACACGATGCAAGCGCTGTTCAGCAACAACTAAAGCTTTGGTGTGTTATCAGCACAGTTTTGGTCACAAATCTAAAACACAGCACCATACATGCTGCTATGAATAAAATTAACTTCATCCCAGACAGACATGGTAGAGCAGGTTAAAAAAAAAACAGAACAAAAAACCAACAACCACAAAACCAACCAAAAAACCAATCAACCAAACAGAAAATGCTGCAAAGAAAAATGAAAGCTGATCACATCGGTGTAATAAACACAAGATGCTTAAGCTTTGCAAAGCCTAAGAAGCCAAGGTAGATTTCACATTGAAATTAACAGTGTGCACACTTTAAAAGATTTAAATATAAGGATAAAAATTTTTGATCTTATGTCCAGGGTCCAGATGATTCAAATACATTTGTTTTTTGTTTCCTCTCCTCCTTGTCCCCCACTAGACTTAGTAGCTCTCCACAAAAACACACGACATACAGATTTACATGGATCTGATGAACTGATCTAAAAGATAATTACATCATCTCAGACTCTGTAACACTTTCATTTAATACTGATAAAAACTATAATGTGGGAAAGAATATAAAGTGTTTGTCACTCACATTTTACAATAGGAAACAGACTCGAAAGTCCACAGTATAGGTTCTCAAATGTTCCTTTAATAATGGGTGAAAATTTAAGTGTCTTAACAGTCCAGACAGAAATAAGTGCAAAAGACCCCAGGGGATATATGTGTCACAGCCATGGATGACATTCACTGTTCTTGAGTTATAAGTACAGCTGTAAAATCATACCTGTGGCTGTCTTGTTTTCTTTTTTGTTAGAGGGAGAAGACAGAGGTGTTCTCAGTATATTTCCTTGAACCATCTCTTTTTCTGATCAAGATAAAGAGCCCAATGACCTCTCCAGTACAGGTAAGAAACCTTTGAGCTGTAGTAATGCCTTAATTGTTTCTATTTTTGCTTGCACTTTGCAAGGCAAAAAGATACCTTCTAATGTGTTAAATGAGCTGTTCACAATGAAAGATGGAAGGTATTGCTCACCCAAGAGGAACTAAGGATTGCATGGTATCCTGTTGGGTTTGGGTCACACAATACCCTGAGAATTATTTCAGATTTTAAATATTCTTCAATTACATTGCTAAATCTGCTTTCTATGTCAGAAGGTGAGAGGTAGGTCAGCAGGCCAGACACTGAACACCTTCACTTCAAGATAAGGAATTTATTAAAAACCAGTGAAGGGAAGACCACATTTCACTTTATTAAACACAAAAAGAGGACCTTTACAAGAGGGGAGGAATAGGTTAGCTCCCAAGAGCAGTGTCATATTTGGAAGTATTGTAAGAAACAATTTTGATTTATAGTGAAAATAAATCTTTCCAAAACTTCAGATAAGTTTGGGTTTGCTCTTGCTTTCTCAATTTCTCTTAATTTCACCTGTATGTCATTATAGCTTTGACAGTATTCCATGCTTTGTGAGATACTGATGTTTTCTCATGTTTTAAGAAAGACTCTCTGCTGAGGAAAAATGGAGTTTGGGCACGTTGCAGCAGCTGCCACTTCCTCCCTAGTGCATGCCACCCTCCTGAGCTGATGGGGCACAAGCTCCAATGGCAATGTTGGCTTTCTCTGTCAATTAGCTCCACTGGATATTCACACTCCTACATCAGAGTCCTGCAGTTTGGAAAGCTTGGGCTTGTTGCAGCTTCCTGTCTTTTTTTCCAAATCTCTCAGTGTTGCAGACTTTTAGGATTGATCCCTGGGTTTTCTGTTTTTCCCCCTTTTCCCTTAGTCTACAAGCTAACAGAAGTCAAAATCCATCCAAGAACATGCTTGCCAACCACAGATTTTTGTAAATAATTCAGGACTGTTTCTAAAAAAAAAATAATGCCCTTCAGCTAGCTCATATTTTATAGGTCAGTGATATTGTTTGAGGATTTAAAGTCAAACATTTTTTACTTGGAAATCTAAAAGAGTAAGTTTTACCTTTTTTTTTAAATGGCTTATTGTGTTAAGTATTTGTAATTTTCTTGATCGACAATCATTGGACTCAGTAGCATTTATCAGATATGAAAAGCAACAAAATACCATCACACTTTGTACACTAGAAGCAGAAGCTAGATGCCACAACATTGACATACTCATCCAATTACTAGACAAAACACGTTTTTCTCAGGTTGGAAACTGCCAAAACTCAAATTTTTGTGGCGTCTGAGGTAAGGAAACCAAAGTCTTTGTCTAGATCCTGGCGGCATGGCATTGCAATACTGCCTTTTATGGAGGACCTGACTTCTGCTGACGTTTATTATCCAGCTGTAAACACCTTAAACAGACCCCATACCTGCGGTGCGTCTTTCGCCACTAGAGGGCAAAGTGATCAGACACACAATTGAGGGAGTGTTAATTTTGCTAAATTTATTTATGATTTTGCTAAACTATGTAGCATTTTTTTGAATTTGGGACAATGTGTGACTTTTCATAAGAAGCAGTTATGATACATGAAGGGAAGAATAGTAAAAAGCAGGCTTTTTATGTGTTCAATTATGGTTTGGGTTTTTTTGGTAATTTGATTTTTCAGGTAGATCTCAAAGGATATCTGACAACAGTTGAAACATCATTAATTGAAATTTATTAACTTTCAGGAAAGTGCTGGGCAAAAATAAAAAAAAAAATAAAAAAAAGAAGGAAGATTTTAAAAGTGAAGGCAAATTGAAAACATTTAATCTTACAATTTTCAGGATATGTTAAAACAAACACTACTAGGAATAAACAAACGTTCAATAGACAAAGGTTGCAACTTTCCTGCAGAATATTCTTTGTAAGAAAATAAGAATTTATTGCATGCTAATGTTTTATTTATAGCCAAAGTCTAGCCTTGTTCAAATAGTCATATGCAATTACTGACATTCAAAAAACAGGTTTAATATTATGTGGATCAAACAAAGATATCATTTTTTTTAACGTTATGTCTACACAATTTTTACTAGAGAACATGATGAGTTTTCCACATGTAATCACATACTCAAACATAAATAAAAATCCATGTGGCCTCGCTTTTAAATAGAATGTCACACATATAGGCTAGCCAAGATAAAACAAAACAAAACAAAACAGACAGAAACCCCACAAAACACAAAAACAAACAAAACCCACCTCAAACAAATAAACAAACAAAAAAAAAGAACCTAAAAGGTATTTACATACTGCATAAATAATTCATAAGGTAATGCAGTCTGGATTGCAAACCATTTGAAAGACTTCAGACTTCATATTGTGCACAAGCCTGTACATGGTATCTTTCATTTTACAATAATCTTAGCATAATATATGCATGCTGAGAGTTAGCATTGATTTTTCTTTATATTATAGCTGTATTAATATTTAAAGTTCACACAGACAAATGTACACCTTTCAAAAGCAGACACAAGGAAATGAATAAGATTCTCAATGGAAACCTCCATTATGAAACTGTGTTTATGTTAATGGATGTATGTATTTAAAAAAAATAAATTAATATTTGCAGTATTTTAAAAGAGGTTTTTTTTAAGGATAACAACTGCTCTTACGCTTTCACATTTACAGATTTTACGTGCAGAATTTTGCTTTCAATTTTGTCTCTTGTTCAAGAGAAAAGTTTATTTCTACAAATGATATTTTATAAATTCAATAGCTGGAAGCAATTGGCTTCTGATGCCTTTTTGTTTGTTTGTTTGTTTAAACAGTAAATAAAATAAATAAACAAATTCCACCCTGTAGCAAGTTCATTACAGACAAGTTTAAAGCTAGTGTCTACTGTGTATTTTCAATAACACCATGTGGGGAATGGTCCATCTTCTCTCCCCCCACATAAGACTAAACAAAATGCCTTTCAAACCAGCAAAGCAAGAGTGGCGGTATTTTGCTGATTTAGCCAAGGACGGACTGGAACAGGCCTCTTGCTCTACCAGGTAAGTCCACAGCAAGAAAACAGCATAAGGTTTATGACAACTGGCAGAAAAATAGACAATAGGTTAAAAACTACCTCTGACAGAGCACGTACCTGGCCAGTGCTAGTTGGCTAATTTGGACAGTGGTACTTTCTCAAACAGTGATTTCTGATCTATAAAAAGGGGGCAAGATCTGCAGGCCGCTCTCTCTGCCTAACCAGCCGACCCTGCTGCAGCACCTGAACCAGCCTGGAACTCCAGCCCCGCTGTCCGGAGGAGCCAAGAGGGAAGGGGGGGCTGCCCCGCGCTCGCTGCCCAGAGAAGCGGAAAGGGGGGAGGGGAGTGGGGGGCGCCTGTGCCCGTTCTGCGGGGATCCTGCCTGCTCAGCCTGAACCAAACCAGACTGGAGTAGGAGCTTGCTCAGCCTGTGTTTGCCACCTGCTTCGGGACTAGAGCTGTGCCTGCCGCAGCTGCTGCTGCATCCCAGGAACTACACACATATACACACACACACACTAACTTTCCTACCGGGCTCAACTCCTACCTTTCCACTCCGTTGGTTCTACGCCTCTTCCTCGGAGTGTGCATTTAATAAGACCGTAGTACCTTTGAATCCTTTTCCCAATATACACCTAGACAACTTCTCCTGAATCTTGATTCCTTAGCTTGTGTTGACCCTTAATAAACCGATTAATTCGTAAACTAAACATTGGTCTCAGTAACAATTTGTGAGCATGGTGAGAGGGCACTCTGATCTACCCTCTAAGACATGGTCCCGCAGTGGCCGTTCCTCTGTGAGAGGCGAACGCCACGTGTGACCCTCGGTCTTATTCACAAACCTCTCCACATTGGGGGTTTGAAGTCGCGAAAACATCTTGACAGCCAGCAACCCCCCAGTACCGGCCCATGACACACCCAATGCAACAGAATATATTATGTAAATTATTTAGAACTATTTATCACAACATAGAAAATACAGTAAGGAAATGTGCTCCCTTGCAAACTTACAATGCATAACAGTTTTTCTTCATCTATCCCTCTGGCTCACCCAGCCCAATACCAGACTGTCATCAAATTCTACAAAGCAACACAAGCTTTTACGTCTTGGAATTTTTATTGTCACTGCATATATTGCTGCAGAAAGACACGATGGAAATGTCACTTTAGCAGTGTGATTACTAATTGTCATTCCCATTACTACAGCCTCAGAAAACATAGGGAAACATAGATTTTCCTCCCAAGTTATATCCACTTGCTTTGGAGACGCTAATTTAATCTGTTAAAGGGATATTTCCTCCAGGCCCTTCAAATTTCTTTTTTACAAAAGGATCAGAATGCTTCATATCATTCAGGAAGAACGCTCCTAGATTGCTAATTGATTGTTTACTTGGGGCTGGTGGGGGATGTTTTTGTTTGTTTGTTTTTTTGTTTTTAGGGGTTTGGATTAGTTTGTTGTTTTAGGGAATTTTTTGATCCTAATAATCTTATGAAAGAATTTTAGGCAAAGATTAATGCCAGTTTATAAGCCTCCACCTCATTAAGGTTTCCAAGGCTGCTTTTGGAATTAGAAAATGAAATAGTAGAAATGCCAGCTGTGGTTTCACTAATTCTCTTGTTAAGGGGAAAACAATATCATTTGTTAACCAATACAAATAAACCTACTGGTGATTAGACCAGTGTCCTATTAAGATAAAAGCGTAAAGCCTAATACTGACAACCTAAGTGAGCTGATTTGTTGTTCTATGCTATCTGCATCTTGTCAGATCAGCAGTAGGTTAAGTTAATGACTAGTAGAGTAAGCTTCGGATTACTTCAGATGTTTTATGGCAGGTAGGCCAGAATCTCCTTAATTGATTTGCTGGGACAGTTTGGAGTAAATGTGAAAATGTCCTGTAGACGTTCACACATATAAATGAATTGTCACACCTAACATGAAAATGGAGTAAGAGTTACTAGGCTGTTTATTTCAGATTCTATGAGGCTGAATGTATAACGGAGGCGTGACAGCTAAATTTCCTCAGCCAGGCTGTGAATCTGAGAATTGAAATTCAGTTTTGAAGTAGTGATTCACTCTTACTCATAACAAAAGGTTAAGTTTTCTGACAGGATTTGACAGAGAGTGGGCCTAGGTGAAAGTGGTAAAGAAGGAAGTCTCTCTGTAAGGGTACACTATATAAAAGAAGATGCAAACCAGAACATAATTGTCACTCTAAGAACAACACTTAAAGATGGTAGCCACATAATATCTTTTCCACTATTACACTTTGTGCTGATGGCAGTATTTGACTAGCTGAATAGTTGATCTCCTTCCTCTGGAGACTGTACCTGATTGCTTATGTCATGAATGAAAGTAGCATGAATGCTGTATATTTCTAGTTAGAGATGTTACAAAGCAAAACACAAAGCTGTTAGATTTCAACAAGTCAGTAGCAGTGACATTGCCAACAATTTCTTTTGAAATTGCAAACCTACTGGTTTTGCAGATAAATTGCCATATTTAACAAGAAAAATAATAACAACAACAAAAAATGATAAAGCAACAACAACGATCATAATTATAAGATCCAGAGCACCTACAGCTTGAAAAACAAAGTGAAAATCAGGTTTTTATAAAAAAAATAAAATCTGCTGGAGAATGTATCTTAATATTTAAAATAGTGGGAGAAAACAAGTCATTTCAGAGAGGATTTTTTCCTTGTTGTAGACGTTTTCTCTTTCATTGCTTAGTTGTCCTGTGTTAATGAAGTATTTTTATCAAATGAGACATTGAGATGCAGTTTTTAGACTACAATAACAAGACATACATATAGTCTCTCGGTTGAAATATTGATTGACCACTCAGGAACACTTATGGATGTTGTCCTGATGATAATGCAAAACTTGAAAGCAAAGATCAGAAACCCAACTTGTTAAGCTTGCCTGTTTTATTAGCCATTGTCAGTGCAAATCCTGCCTCAGCTGTAAAACCATTCAGTATTAAGTGATTATACCTTAAAAACATCCTAAGTATAAAATATGATTCATAAAAAAGCAATCTAATTTAAAGGTAGACGTCAATTTCTGACCTAGGTGTTGGACATGTGGTCTGGAAAGTCACTGCTTCTCAAAACCATTCTTTAAGGCATATTATTCTTACATTCTTAATTGCCTGGAGTCTGGGAGCTGGTAGTTTGCTTCATCATCTCAGCTCATCTGTTCTTGGCAGTGCATGTAGGACATGACTGCCATCATCTTTTCACCCACCCTTTCCACTGACAACCTCCTCCAGGAAGGCAGTAGAACAGCCAGTGTCTACCTCAATCTCTGCAATCAGACACCTGGCTCATTTGGGATGTAGTGTGATCAGGAGATAATTTCTTTTTGTGCATTATTACTCCTTTTCTAAGCGAATGTGATCTAGTCTTTGCATCTAGAAAAACAATGGTGTATTTGAAGTAAAAAGCCTAAAGCTTCCCTTCTTTTAACTTCTAGTTAACTGGGCTTCAGGTAAAGATCTGCAGAGGTATTCTTGAGAGACTGTAAACATTGACATATTGTCCAGAAAGTTAATTGCTGAGTGAATAAGACATGCTCTTTATCCCAGGACCTGTGTACAGTTTCCTTGGGTCCTGTGAACCCAGAATACAACAAATCATGGGCTGTGTTGCTATTAATAGGATATTCAACCAGTCATATGGGTGAATGAGTACATAGATAATGTAATTATTTCCATAATTGGAAATAGTAACTTATCTATCTATCTATCTAATTTTTTTCTAAATCTCATTCCTAGCTAACTAGTCTAGATTAATTTCCTCAGTAACTCCATTATCAACATGCATCATAGGTGATCTTCCCTCCACAACCAGTAAGTACTTATTGAAATAGTATCCTAGATACTGGCAAAGATGGTAAAATATTATATAACAGTGATGTAATTAAGGTAATATTTTCAGTGTATAGTCTTTTACATACTTTCATTGTATCATACTACCTGATTTTGATTAGGTTAAAGATAGTACAACAAAAAGTCATTATAGTAGTTGTAATACAATAGCTGTGGGTTGTTGAGGTTTCTTTTCCTTTTTTTTTTCTTTTTTTTTTGCTGTGAATACAGGATCCTTTAAAATATTTAAACAAATTACCCTAAGGTTTGGTAACTACTTCAGATATAAGTTGTAAACATCAGTAGAAGGATAATATTCAGAGGTCCAGCAAACAGATCCTCATTTCATTTTGAGCTTATGCTCATCCAGTCGAACCTCTTATCACAGAATTATCAAGGCTGGAAAAGACCTTTAAGATCATCAAGTCCAGCCTATGATCAATGCCACCACATCTGCTCACCTGAATGTATATACTAAAAACATGGAGTGAGCTACACAGTCTTACCTATCTGTAAAAACAGCCACTGCTAAAACAGTCTTCCAGATGTTGTCAAGCCCTGTTTTCATGAGTACGATACAATCATGTTGTCAAAGATCAACATCCTCTTTACTTATGATAGATAAGGCACAGAATTTTCCCTTCTAATTCCTGTCTGTTGCCCAGAAACTTGTACTTAAGCACAGAAACTCTGTGTAAGAAAAGTCACATAGGCTCTTTTCTACCTCTGCTTTGACTGCTTATCTCAAAAACAGCTTGGACTAGAAACTTAACGTTCATTACATTAACTAAGCCCGAAGGTGAACTATGCACAAGGGTATATGCAATGTGGCTAATTTAAAAATTATTTGCTAAGGAAAAAGAAATTAAATTCTGGATGCTATGCAAAATCCCTGCCAAGATAATGGCTTTAATGAAGAGTTCTTAACAGCCTGCGGGATTCATAATCTCTTCACTCAGTGTCACAGCAGATCATGGTACCATATATGCCAATTGTCACTATTTAGCCAGCACAAATCCTTATTATTCAGTATTTCCCTCCACTTTATCCTTACAAAGATGTATCCCAAGACAGCATGTTTCAAAGGATTTAATGGTTGGTCTCATTGCCTCACTTTCCAAATTCCTTGATTTATAGCTTTCAGATTTTGTGAAGCACTTTGCCTAAAACCTGTAGAAGTACCTTGGTTTAAGTGTTTTTTGGTCCTGAAGTTTAAAAAATATTTTTTGTAAGGTCTTTAATAATTACCAGAGTAGCAACAATAATAATATTTGCTGTATGTATGCATTCTTTTTTATGTAATTATTTGCATTAATAATGATACTTAGAGCTTTTGTATTTTATGGAAAAGAACTCACCTTTTTGTTTTTCAATGATGCCAGTTGCAAAAGTGAAAAACCTGTAAAATGTACTTTTTCACTTACACATAGAATCACACCATGTCAGAGTAACAGCTGATCTAGTGCACAGTGTGACATATTGCACATCTCTCTGACCAAGGATGTTTTGGAAGATGATACAAGGAAACCTGTAATGGAAAAATCTGTCCATGCAGAAATCTTTTCTCATTTCAGGCACAAACCTCAAAGCATGAAAGTCTATTCATTTTAAAAGTAACCATGCAGTTTCTCATGGTTCATGTAGAAAGCTGGATTTTCCAGTTCACTCTAACTACTGTATTTTCTTATTTTGAATGTTAGCATTTTGGTACAGTGTTTATTCCTGAATTGTGTTGAATGCATTTCTAGTTCTGAATTAAGCAAACCATACTGTTAATAAAGTTAAATAACAGAACAACCAGGTTCTAAATCTCTTCACAAATACCGAGATTTCTATAGTGATCTGAATATTAATACTTTTTCTCTTTTCTATAGACATAAATGCTAATCCAAACTAATGGACATTGTGAGATAGTAAGTACTTAAATCTTGTGCTCAATTATGTGTCTCTAGTTCTAATTTGCAGATTGAACTATAATTACAGTACAGACTTACCTCACTTAAAAATGTGTATCTGTTGAAAATAAGTGAGCAAACAAATTTAGCACCATGATCCTAAATTTTGTTCTTTAGTGAAAGGAAGTAGGCTACTTATATCTAGATGTTAGGTATGCTGAATCAGAGCTGAAAGTATCTCCCAGAATCACAGAATCATCACAGTTGGAAAAGACTTCTAAGATCAACTATCAACCCAGAAAAAAACCCACCATGCCCACTAGAGCATTTCCTCATGGGTCATGTCCACACATTTTTTTAATACCTCCAGGGAATGATGACTCAACAACATCCCTGGGTTCACTCTAACTACTGTATTTTCTTATTTTGAATGTTAGCATTTTGGTACAGTGTTTATTCCTGAATTGTGTTGAATGCATTTCTAGTTCTGAATTAAGCAAACCATACTGTTAATAAAGTTAAATAACAGAACAACCAGGTTCTAAATCTCTTCACAAATACCGAGATTTCTATAGTGATCTGAATATTAATACTTTTTCTCTTTTCTATAGACATAAATGCTAATCCAAACTAATGGACATTGTGAGATAGTAAGTACTTAAATCTTGTGCTCAATTATGTGTCTCTAGTTCTAATTTGCAGATTGAACTATAATTACAGTACAGACTTACCTCACTTAAAAATGTGTATCTGTTGAAAATAAGTGAGCAAACAAATTTAGCACCATGATCCTAAATTTTGTTCTTTAGTGAAAGGAAGTAGGCTACTTATATCTAGATGTTAGGTATGCTGAATCAGAGCTGAAAGTATCTCCCAGAATCACAGAATCATCACAGTTGGAAAAGACTTCTAAGATCAACTATCAACCCAGAAAAAAACCCACCATGCCCACTAGAGCATTTCCTCATGGGTCATGTCCACACATTTTTTTAATACCTCCAGGGAATGATGACTCAACAACATCCCTGGGCAGCCCATTCCAGTGTCTGACTACTCTTTTTCAAGTAAATTCTTCCTGATATCTGGTCTAAACCTCCCCTGGCACAACTTCTGCCCAGAGACAGGAGAGAAACTAAAATTACATGGCTCCTTAAGGAAGCTTTTAGCTACCTGACTAAGCTTAGACTGGTTGATTCAAGGTCTCCTATCATGAAGCTCAGCATACTCTGATTCAAAGAAATGTGATTCATGATAAATTCAGGATCCTGTATTACAAGATAACAAGTGTACTGACTGTGCATAGAATCAATCTCACACAGCTTGCCCAAAAATTGAATTTAAGAAAAAGTTAAGTCTCTTGTAAAAAGATTTCATAGGTTTAGTGAGATGTATTTTGCCCTCATCCTTCTTTCTAAATGTTAGTGATAGATGCCATAAAACCCTCTCAAAATCTCTCTTAGTTGCTGTCATTTTGTATTGGTTTTTGTTTGTTTGGTTTGCTTTTTTTTTAACATTAAGTAGACTCTAATTAGTTAGTTCATAAGCTGCTTCCTTTGACTTGAGAACTGGTAGTCTATTTATTGTTTGATTGGATTCCCATTCTCAGCTCCTAAAGACTGCCATATGATTTACAGCAAAATGTTCTATGCATCTCTTAGAATTTAAGGATGCTGTTGACTCTCATACATGAGTTGTATTTTTTTCTTCTCCTTAATTAGAACATTTATATAGAATAATTTACTGAACCAAAAACTGGAACTATTCATGTCAGTGGTGTTATTACACTTGTTCAACACAATCAGAAAATTGTTCTGATTTCATATTTTCATCATAATTTCATCACATCAGGATTATTTTTTTTACCTTCTTTTTCCTTTGTTTGTAAACAGACCATATTTGAAGCCAGTAAAGCTGTTTTACTGATCAAGCATCTCACTTAACTCAGTTAAAAGAAGTAATTGGGAAAGTTATTACAACTCTCCCATGGAATTTAAGAAATTACTTCGAACTGTAGTAATATTAACTGGGAGATGCTTTATAACAAGGTAATATGTGAGCTTTCTTCAATAAATTGAACCAGTTCAGCCCAGAAAGATCCATTTGTCCTCTTCTTACACACATAACATACTTCTTTTGTGGATAGTATCTTGCACACATTGTTTTGTGTGTGTGCATCTTATAACGTCTTTCAATGATAATGCTATTTATTACTTGGATTTTTTATTTGATGAAAAAAAACCCCTATATAATATAATTTATTTTTTTCCAGTACACTCATGTTTACTGTAGTAACTCCTACTTCTTTTGTTTCCATTTGCTTTGTTAAAAAAAAAGCAAACCAAACCTATTATTTTTTCATTCCTCTCCCTCTCTTTCTCAATTAATGTTTTTTGTTCTGGTATAAAATAATTGAATTCCATTTGAAATGCTATGTGTCCTATGAATAAATGATAAATATGCAAGAAAACACTAGGAAGCTATAAGAGAAGACTGGCAATGGGCAAGTTCCAGAGATTTTAAAATTTCTGTTTTGCTGAAGTATGGATGCTAAGACAAAACTCTGAATTTGTTAAAAAATTGTTAAAATTTTTCCTTCTTTTCTTTTCTTTTCTTTTCTTTTCCTTTTCTTTTCTTTTCTTTTCTTTTCTTTTCTTTTCTTTTCTTTTCTTTTCTTTTCTTTTCTTTTCTTTTCTTTTCTTTTCTTTTCTTTTCTTTTCTTTTCTTTTCTTTTCTTTTCTTTTCTTTTCTTTTCTTTTCTTTTCTTTTCTTTTCTTTTCTTTTCTTTTCTTTTCTTTTCTTTTCTTTTTCTTTTATTTTATTTTTTCTTTTCTTTCTTTTCTTTTTCACACCCTTCCTTCCTTTCTCCCTTTCTCTCTCTCTTTCCCCTTTCCCCTTTCCCCTTTCCCCTTTTCCCATTCTCCTTTCCTTTCCTTTCCTTTCCTTTCCTTTCCTTTCCTTTCCTTTCCTTTCCTTTCCTTTCCTTTCCTTTCCTTTCCTTTCCTTTCCTTTCCTTTCCTTTCCTTTCCTTTCCTTTCCTTTCCTTTCCTTTCCTTTCCTTTCCTTTCCTTTCCTTTCCTTTCCTTTCCTTTCCTTTCCTTTCCTTTCCTTTCCTTTCCTTTCCTTTCCTTTCCTTTCCTTCTTTCCTTTCTCTGCAATCTCATTATGACAATTGACAGATTTAGCTGGAGTGGACCTCCGCCCCTCCGCCCCTCAACCACTGTCTTAATGATTGTCGTTATCTCATTTATTCTGCCCGTGGCCATATGCAGGCCATTACTGCAGTTTACATCCTCCCAGGCAGGCCTTTTGGGATGCATATGAGCAGGGGCTACAATGGGGTTTCGATACCATTTCCCAAAGTAAGTCCGGAGGGCTGGTCCCTCACACCAAGGAGAAAAAAAGACCATAGATAGCAGTGAAACACTTGTGGCTAATTGTGCAGAGACAGTGAGGGGAAGAAATAAGCTTCAAGAAAGAAATCAACAAATAGAAACATTCAGAGCCAAAATCCTAATATGCAAATAGATTTTAAAAAGGTAATGCTTTCCTGTGCTAGATAACAGCTACCAGCATTGCAATTCGCTTTCAGAAATAGCACAGGATTATCATGAAAACATTCTGCTGCAATGCATGCAGAACTTTGGGCTCAGTTTCTAACCAATGGTGTTATACCTAATGTAGTTTATTTTATTATTCACATATTTTTGTTCAGGTTTAGCACAGGAATCTGTCTTTTATAAACACATTTTAGGAATTTTTTTTTTCTATCCGTCTGTTTTCTGAGGTGAAAAAAAGGATTTATTTGCATTTTCCTGTACAATAAATAATGTGCATTTGTCCCTTATCATTTTCAGAGTGAAATTAAATTTTAAACTGTGCTTCTGTCTGATATTACATAGTGTGCTGGGTACTGTAGGGTGTACTTTCCCTGATACTTAACTGCATTTTGTACTTTACAATATGAAAGGCCCATTAATTAATACTTTAAATAGTATTTAATAGAAACTTTATTATCTAGTTTGTTCTACAGGAGAATAATTAGTATATGCCAGTGAAACCGGTAGCTTAGCAGTAAAATAAATGTATTTTTTTCCTCATAATTTGTCATTACTCATAAATGCATCATTCACAATTGTTTAAAAGAGCCTACAACTGTAATTGCCCCTATTGTATGCTAACATGAAAAAAGAGCAGAATCTCACATTCAGATCTTGGTCTCCTTCTTTCAGAATAACATCTTTAGGTTGTAAGGAAAAAAGCAATGTCACATACAAGTCTCACAAAGCAGAAGTTAGTCTTGGGAAAGTGGATGAAAGCTCACATATTTAAACTTTTGATTCAGAACAATGTAACATATGCACTCACATAAAACCTAAAAATAACCCCCAAAAAACCTCACACAAAAATCACACAATTTCTGTATGTGAAGGTGATTGCAAAAGTGATGTTCCTGGGGTTTCAAGATGGCATCACAGAGACCAGAGCTCTCCTCATCAGGGTAGAGTGATGGGAGGGTGGAGGCAGGGCCAGTTTCAGCCTTCTGTGATGTAGTCTCACCTGAACTGCTTATGGCAGCAACTCACAGTGGTGCAGCATCACCAGCACAGACACCCCTGCCTGCAGTCCTTGAGCCAATAACGTGGAAGTCACAGAAGGAGGCTGGTGAAGACTTTCAGTCCAGTCTGGGCTGGCAGAGGACCTTGTGGGACTCCTGACTTTGTTGGCTATTTGTAACTGGATGATTCACAGATTATTTTCCGCAACCCAAGTTATGTAAAATTACCAGATCTGCCCTAGTGATAAAAAATGTATGTGTTTTTAATATCTTGGCATTTTTTTGAGAAAGAACTGAAGATTTTCAGTACTTTTACATAGTTCTTAAGAGGCAGCGTCAAAACAAATTACCAAATTCATTCAAATGTGTATATGTAATAGCTTAACTTGATTGTACTTTTAACTGCTTCAGTCGAAGTAGATCAAGATAAAACTTATACTAATGTAAAGATAGCCACAGGCATGTCTTTTTCATTTTTCTAGTATCAGGTAGGCTATTTAATTTTAATATTATGGCATGCTGGAGTAGAATAATTTACATACAGAGAAGTCATATTTCAGGTCAGTTTTAGGCTGTTAAAGATGGATTTCAGCTAACTAGAAAAAAAAAAAAATCAAAGTTAAAAAGAAAAGTATCAACAACACCTAAACTCTATTACTGAACTCACACAATTATACATATAAGCAATGTTCAAATACACCTATGAGGAAATATTTTCGTTTATGAAGCTATATTCATTACATTGAATCTTCTCTCTGAAGCAGCAAAGTAAATTTCTCATGTAGTTTATTCTTGTGCATTGATCAGATATGGCAAAAGAAGATGCTATCATATGTTCTGCTTTTGTTCTCTCACAGCTACATTTTTGAGATTTATGATGGGAAACTGAACAGGGATTAACTGGAATAATAATTCGGCTTTTTAGAAGATATTTATTTAGCTTGAAAGAAGCTTTTAAAATAGAGATATACACTTGAATAAGTGAAGCAGAATAAAAGCAAAGCAGCCTTATTGTAAACAAAAACACAAACTAATTTTTGCACAATAAAAAAACTCTCAGCTCCTCTAAAATAATGGTATGAATTACTGCCAATGTAACATTAAAATAACCATGTCTTTAGGTTGCAATGCTGGTATTTATAAAAGTTATGGACTATGGTCAAATTTTATTCTCAGTTTCTTCCTACTTTGGGGATTTTGATTGTTTCTAACTATACAGAAGAAAGCGATTTAAAAAGCTTTACCTCTGGAGGTATAGAAGTAAAACATTTTAGAATTGCTAGTATGAGTTATAGGGTTTTCAAAGAAAAAAAAACAAAAAAAAAAACAACACACAGGTTTCCTTTCAAAAGGAAAAGAGATTTCACGGGACATCTGTTTAGCAAGCTCTAGTTAAAAATGACATTCAGCTGTAAAACATCAATACTTCAAGCACACTACTAATATAATTTTTATGACAGCATAACGTGTCATGAAGACATGATCCTTTTCCATTTTCTTCAGCCCAATTCAGCTACCTGTCCTATTCACAGATCCTCTTTCAGTGGACCCTTTTTTGGTGGAAAACTAAAATCTCTGCCAGTAATTTAGGCTAAGCAGCATTTTTGCCTTATATTCTGCAATTACCATTCAAGTAAGTAATCTCCCACTGCTAAGTATTCTGCAAAACTACTTGTACCCCAGTGTGGCCCAGATGGTAGCATGCACTACAGGGGACTTTACTGATTCCAGAATTTCTGTGCTGCTGCTACCTGTAGGAGTTTAGACTGCAGCATGCAAGCCAAAGTGAATTAATGAGAAGATTTCAGCTACATATATGCACATATGTATGATTTAGTGCAGGCAGAAAGAAGTAAACTTTCTAAAATTTATTTTAATAATAATTATCTAAAATTAAATCTCTCCAGGGAGACCTCATAGTGGCCTTCCAGTATCTGCAGGGGGCCTACAAGAAAGCTGGAGAAAGACTTTTTAAAAGAGCGTGTAGTGAGAGGTCAAGGGGTAATTGCATAAAACTTGAAGAGGGGAAATTTAGGTTAGACATTAGGAAGAAATTCTTTGCTATAAGGGTGGTGAGACACTGGAACAAGTTGCCCAGGGAAGCTGTGGAAGCCCTGTCCCTGGAAGTGTTCAAGGCCAGGTTGGACATGGCTCTGAGCAACCTGATCTAATAGGAGGTTTCCCTGCCCGTGGCAGGAGGTTTGGATCTAGGTCATCCTTAAGGTCCCTTCCAATCCAAACCATTCTGTGATTCTAAAATTTCTTCTATTTTACTAAAAATTTAATTGTACTTCCATGCATGAAGCCCACCACTTCATTCAGTGTATTAACTCTTTACTTATTTATTCAATAATTGCAGAGTTAATAACAGTAAAATCAACTTCTTTGCAATAGGTATACATGCTCAGTTTAACATTTTTCCTCATAAGATCCCTGCTCCATGTCTTTCAACATTTCTTCAAATCACTCACTTCCTTATTGGGACTTCTCTTTGTAGAATTTCTTCACATTATAAAACTGCACACAATGAGAAGCAAGAACCTTTAATTAATAGAGAGGCAGCCATCTTTGGGTTAACATCACGGCATCAGGTTTTCTTTGAGGCTCAAACATGGTGGAAATCTTACTGTGATGTCCACCCAGAAAACAACCATACTGATACCCTCAGCAAGTTCCTTAGTCAAGTTTCCATCTTATCTCACTCATATAAGCTGGGCAGCTCTAAGATCCGCAGCAGCATCGCATAACGTTATTGAAAATCTTCTCTTTTGTCCCATAGAGCCAGACCTGCCTTTCGGTGCCACAATGGAGCAGTATGAGCTGAAATCAAATATTCATGCCTTCAGAAGAAGGTCCCTCAAGCAGCTCTGCCCCCTTGTCTTTTCTTCCACTTTCCTCTGTAGCACTGTAAGGTGATGCTTATTGCTGCTCTTCCTGAACTGAGTCTGGAGGTCTCCCTCTTCTCCCTAGTTTCAAAAGAAATTTTGCCCTGTAAAAAAAAGAGAGGGATTTTTGCTGTCTTCCCTGTGAGACACTCTACTGATACTGTGAATTTATTAATGGCAAAGTGTAATAATACTGTTAAGCAGAACAAATAATTTTACTCAAATGTTTTATTATATGCAGGCAGCATTATAAAAATAGCTCTTCTGGGAAAAAAATGAGCAATGAGCATTAAAGAAATGAAAATCATCAACAAGATATGCACATTTTAAGTTGAGCTATCTCTTTTTCTTAGACTCTTGGTAGATTGAGAAACTCAACCATTCTCACCATCTTTCCTTTTTCTTCTTCTTTCTACTCTTCACTAGCAATCTGTGTTTGTAGACTTGTTTATGTGCATTGTAATTATTGTAATTATTTAAAAATAGCATCAAATGAAAATTTGGAATGAAAAAATCTATTGTTACATTGCTATGGTTGACCTTGCCAGCTGCCAGCTGCTCTCTCACATCCCCTCCTAAACACAACAGAGAGAGAAAATAAGATGAGAAAGCTCATGAGCTGAGATAAAGGCAGGGAGATTGCTTAGTAACTAGTATCATGGGCAAAACATACTTAACCTGGGAAAAGTACATTTGCAATTAAAATAGATTTAAATACTGGGAAACAAAGACAAAAGCTTAAAACACCTTCCCCCATCTCCTCATTTTCCCTGGCTTAACTTCAGTCCTTCACTCTTGATTCCGCTAACTCCTTCCCCAGAAAAGAAAATACAAGTGGCAGGTAAATCCCCTCCTGACTTCCCTCACCTTCCCAGTTGCCCTTATACAACAGGTATGGGGCTCTGCAAATTGAGGGCTAGGCAAATGAGGATATAGATGAAGACCCAGCATCTGTTGTGACCAGTAATCAATATGATGCACTGGCAACTATAGTCACCCCCAAGCAATGGCCTAAGGAGCTATTGTACCAGCAGAACACTATGGGTGTTGCAAAAAGAAACTATGTGTGCTGATTGTGGGTGACTCTCTGTTAAAAGGCACTGAGGCCCCCATCTGTCAGCCAGACAGGGAGCCATGGGAAGTGTGCTGTCTCCTGGGAGATAAAGTTTGGGATGTTGCTGAATCAGATACCCCAACTTGTTAAAAGTATGGATAAAAGTATCTCTTGTTGCTCTTTCATGTGGGCACAAATGACACTGCAGCCTGTAACCTGAGCAATATCAAGAAAGACTTCAGGGCTTGTGAAGAGATGGGCAGCACTGCTTATTTTTTCAAACAATTGAGGTAAGTTTTAATTTAGAAATGTGGTTCTGTTGACAGGCATTTCACGCTCTTGAGCATTTACCACACTTGTATTTACTAAATAAGATGTGAAAACTTAAAGCAGTAGAATAATCATTTGCACATATTACACTGAACATTTCATAATGTTCCTGTAAGCTGTGCAAAATGCATTATTGATTTCAGCAATATTTTTCATTCAAGTATTAATACAGTTGAATGCATGCTATCGTGAGACTCCAGATGTAGATAGAGTGAACCATCCAGAAGTTAGTTAGTTGGTGATAGAAGGAATACCTCACTGACTGTGTATCACTTACTCCATGTCTTCTGGTAAGTCAATGGAAAAACTAACCTATCTGTACAAAAGCTCTCGTAAAGAAAACAGGATATCAATTAATTTTCTTTGTTTTTCTATTTTTCTCTATCTACGAAAAATATCCTCACAAGCTTCACTTTCTATCTCTAAATAAAAAATTTAGAACAGGGCCTTGACTTAATGTAGTTACTTTGAAAACCAGTCATGTCCCATAAATTATACTCGTTTGTACTCATGACTTTTTTTTTTTTTTTTTTCTTTTATCTGTGGCAATGATAGTCCAATAACTCTGGGACGCTGAATTAAATAAAATACTTCTAAGTTTCTTAACTGAAATATCTGAAATACAGTGTGCTAATGCATAGGTAATTTAATTATTTTTTTTTTTTTTCCATAGCAGTGTACTATGAAAAGCAAATACTTGCTGCTGAGTTAAAAAAAAAATGAAAAAG
>NW_009953761.1:4778765-4804916 GCF_000747805.2 Chaetura pelagica | reverse complement strand
TGACTTTTTTTTTTTTTTTTTTTTTTTATCTGTGGCAATGATAGTCCAATAACTCTGGGACGCTGAATTAAATAAAATACTTCTAAGTTTCTTAACTGAAATATCTGAAATACAGTGTGCTAATGCATAGGTAATTTAATTATTTTTTTTTTTTTTCCATAGCAGTGTACTATGAAATGCAAATACTTGCTTCTGAGTCTGTAAAAAAGTGAAAAAGTCAGGAAAAAAAAATCCACTCAGTTCATGATACACTGATTTATTTATTTTTTTCCTTATTTATTACTAAAATCTAAGGCATTCATTACCAGTGTTACAGCAGTGCAAGATATGCAAATCTGTTGCAATTGCTTTGTGACAGATGGTAGAAGTATTTAATGTGCCTGTTTCCAGTTTACTTTCTAATTCCAGTACGTATTGCTAAAAGATTGGAAGCTGGACAGGAAAGATGAAAGCTGCTTGTCTTGATATAACTGCTTCACTTTGTGTTGGGAGCGGCTGTTTGGAGACAGAGTGAGACAGCATTGTCTCTGAAATCTTTTGAACATGACCAGCCTTGGTGAACCGGGGTGTGGATGTCTGGCAGCCCAACTGTACTCTGAAAGAGCTGCAATTTGCCAGGGACATGCCCGTGGCAGGGAGTTAATTCATCCATGCTGAAGCTCCTGGGGTGACAGAGAGCAGAAAAGTGTTTACACAGGGATTTGGTGAAGAGCACCTCACCTAGAAAGCCTCTACAAGGTGGTGGTTTGTTAGTTCTACTGGGAAGGTCTGGAGTAAAATTTTTGTTTGTCAAGACCCAGGATCTGCATTTATTCTCAAGTCTTTCAACTTTTCTCACCAAAATATTGTAATTATCTCCATGTCAATTCTTATCCTGGGCCTGTGAATTATTTTCGTATTCCAGACAAGCCCTGGTGTGAGATCTACTAAGCCTTCAGTGTCTTTTGATACTTTCACTTTAAAGAGAGGAGAAAAAAAATAATTAAAAAAATGGTAGAAGGGAAAAAGGGAGTGGTTGCAAAAAAATCATGTGGTGGACTTAGGCCCCAGCAACAAAATTTCAGACTTTTGCTTTCCAGTGGTGACGACATTTGGGATAGAAGACAGCTAACCACCTCATAGAAACCAATAAGCCTAACCTTTAGTGCAGCCTCAAATGTGGACTCATTCTGTTCTTACTCACATGAGAATTTGCACTAATATAATCTTTTAATTGGAGACGATAACCAAACCCATTGGTCTGCTTTTTGCAGACATAAATGCTTCAATATAAATGTGTTTCAAGAAGCTGCCTTCAGGCTTGAGAACTAAAATGTGCCATATACTCAGTAGCCAAATAAATAAATAAATAAATTATATATATATAAGCAATGAGAATTTCAGGTTACAAATACAGCAATTGCTGAGGTAAATCTCAAATGGGAAAACAGAGAAGCAATTTTCCAAGTATACATCCTTAGCTTTTGTACAGATCTTACTCGTTTAGTAAATTGCCTCTGCAAACAGTGCTGGAGAAGACAAGAGTTTTGCTACAGGGAAAGATTTACAAACTGAATCAAAAGATTAATTTTGTAAATTCATGGACTGACATATTAAGAAGGAAAAAAATGAGATGCCAAGAACACCACATGCTTTCATGTTTGATTTAAGAGAAAGGAAAATTACTCTTAACAGAGATGCCAACTCAAGGCCTTGGAAATCCCTTAGATCCTTTAAGTTCTCAGCAGAATGGTTGTGCACAATCTTACTGATCACCAGCTGCTAATTTTCCAAAATAAACTGGAAAACTAATATTTTTTTCGTATATGGTATTGTTGCAAGAGACGTAAAAGTATTTACTTGGTTATTTCCCCAATGTTATTATTAATTTTCCAAAAAGGTTAACCCTTTCTGCTCTAATTAATAATAATCAAAGGCAATAATTTTGAAGCTTTATTGCCCTCACTGCGCTGATATAAATTCACCTCTTTAGCCATAAAATATCAATGTTATGATCATAATCCCCAACACTTGCAACATGTAGTAATTGTATTATACAGATAAGGAATGTAAATTTACAAGTGCAATATCATATTTTCTTACTGGAAAAGCATAGATTTTTCTCATGTTAGTGATGTGTTTGTGCAGTTATGGTTAGGTTTGTCAAAGTTTTCATTATAAACTATGCTTTTCAAGGATTTATAACTAGTATATCAAATTGCTGCGGTCTTAAATTTCACACAGAGTACACAGTGTAAGGAAGGGAAATATTAATTTTATATTGTTGGTATTATTTTAGATATTACAGGTACATTTGACAGTAACATAAGGCAAATATATAACAAACTCAGGTTAAAAAAATTTAATGGTACTTTAGAGTAATGGAGAATTGCCACCTTTATTCTGACATCATCTGTAATGAAATTAGCTTTTTGAGGCATACAGAGAATTTATTTTCTAGGGCAATGGAAATCTGGTTGCCTGGGATGATAAGAAGAAAAGGGTGAAAAAACCTGAAGTCACAAAAGCTAAGCAGGGAAAGGAAGAGCCTAGAATTTACAAGATGAAATTGCATGCTGGAGACTGAGCATGGCTACTGCCCCAAAGGACAGGAAGAACATGATCTGGAGTTAGTGAGGGACTCTGATGAGTTATGGAGATTCACATAGGAAGTCAAGCACGTGGTCACTTGCAGTTACTGCAAGCTGTTGCTATAACTCATAAACTGGTCAATAGCAATTGTGGCCACAAGATTAAGAGACAGAATATGCTACTTTGTCTTCTAAAACACATTTGGATGGGGGAAACCTGATTCAGTTTTCACGGCTGCAGAGCCATAGGAAGCGCTGGTCACAGATGACAGAGTTTCAGTGGGATTTTCTTGCATTTTTCTCCTAGTCTTTTCACTTATTTTTCCCAAGTGTTCACCTAGTCCTATTATAGTCCCTTTATAGTCATTTTGTTTAGAATCCACTAATACCAACTAGTACCTCTTTCTTAATTACCATGCTGTGACATTTTGTGGTGAATCTTTTTTCTTTTAAGTTCATAAATCTCTTAATTTCACAGAGTTTGTACTCATAAAAAAGAAATGGAGGTGTGGGAATGCAGTTGCATTAATGAAAAAAGCCCAGGTCTCTTCCCTTAACTGCTACCAAAATTCAAGCAAATTCCATGTTCCACCAACAATCCTTTTTTTCCTACAGAATTCACTATTTTTACTCAATGTAATGCAGGTCATTGGGCTCTAATGAGGTTTTCTTTTAACTGTATTTAATTATTATTTTTTTAAAATTAATGTTAACTTCATTTATTTTAATAGTCCTTTTTGGACATGTAAGGGTTTTTTCTCTTCTTCACTTGTTATTTAGAATTTTTCTTGAGCTTTCAGTAATGCTGCTGCCATCACCACAGTCAGTATTTAAATGCATGCATATGCCAAGGACACAGTTCAAAGTATTCCAGATCAATAACACCCTTCAGCCTCAGACATAATAGAACTTCAATTTTAATTAAATATTCTGGTGGATTTCACTCTCTTTTACTCAGGAATTTTTCCTAATGGCACGTTGGGCATTTCTTAGATGTGTCACATCTCTTGTGCAGTCACTATGTAGGTTTCCATGTGCAGTAAAACTATGCTTTCTGAATGTCTCAAACTTACTGCGTATAAACCAAGTTATTCTGCAGGCACAGCTGGTGAATGCTACCTGCTTGGGATGTTTCAGAAAGAACTTCAGTCTGCTTTTGTTCTCTGATTTCATTAGTAGGAATTTTTTCAGTGGCATCTACGTGCACTGTGTCAGATCTTATTGAGGTACTTTGCAGAGGGGAGAGGACTAACTAGATGGATAGAGAAGCTGAGAACAGGTTGACTTGCAGAAAAAAAACAAACAACAAACAACCAAAAAACCAAACCAAACAGTTGACACAGACTATAGGGGAAGCTACACGCTATTGAGGGGAACCTTAATTACCTATCAAGTAGTTCAAATGTTCAAACTAAACTAAGGGAGCTGCTGGCATCCTAGCAATTCCCAAATAAGTACTATGAGCATTAGTGTTGAATTGGCATTTGCAGAGCAATTGTGAGACCACAAGTGAAAAGAACCTTGTACCTTTTCAGGTACAGCAATCTCTGTACAAAGTAAGGTTATCTGATTAAATTTAGGAATATTGACAGGCTGTCTTGAATGAATTAGTTCAGAAATGAGTTCGGTGCACTTTATTTAAAGTGCTTTGTCTTAGATCTCAGGCAGCCTAATACACAGGAAACCTGTGAATCTTGATCAACTTAATTTTTAGGAAAAAGTGACATTTGTCTTAAGACAGCATCTATGTGTTAAAAGTTATACGGAATTGCATTGAATGACATTTTGCCTTTATGAATTTTTACATAATTTTTATGTTCCCATGGAGACAGAAATTTCCAAAAAGCAAACAGTGGTTGACCTATGATTAGTAGCTAAAAAGTCATACCTGTAATATGTTTACAAGAGTTTAATAATTTTGTAAGACAATACATCAAGGGTAATGCATCCATGACAAAGTAACATAGAATTATTTGCATTTATATACAGATGCTTGTGAAAAAAATGATCGTTAGCCTTGTGAGTTGTTGAGGACAGACAGCTCAATTAAAGAGTTCTCTAAATCAGGACCTTCATTGGTATGCTTTTTTTATGTGAGATTCAGATGACTGAAGTGGGGCTTTAGACATAACTGGGTAAGAAGTAAGACAGAAAAAAACCAAAAACAACAGATGTGCACTTTGTCTGAGAACTATTTAACTATTTTAAATGAAATCAAGCTGTAAAGTAATGAGTAAGTGATGACAAACCTGAGACTTTCACCACATTGAAACTATTTTTAAATTAGCAAAATTAGAACAGTAGACTTTTACTTCCAGATGATAATTACATAAAAATATGTATCTCTCTTTTTTCTTACTTCTCTATTACTTACTGTAGTTTTTGGAAATTAGATTGGTGCAAATTAAATGATTGAAAACTAATCCTCCTTAATTTTTAGATAGAGATAATATCCCTTTTGTTTTCGTTGGTTGTAAAACTGAAAATATAGTACTCCAAACATGTTTAAGAAGAGGTAAAAGCAAGCACTTTTTTCTTCCTGCTTGAAGGTTGATAATTGCATATGGAATGAAGCAGTTAAAGGTCCTAGGAAGAAAATATTTTAATGCAATAAAAAGTAACGTATAACACAAAACTGTAACAAGCTCTACTAGAGTTTCATCAGGGTCTATGTACATTTACTATTCAAAATCCATTCATTATAATTGTTAGAAATAAGTAATGTGATTGTGACACGAATTAGCATTCAAATAAAATACTAGGTGTTTTAGGAAATATTTTAAATGCTTCATTCCTTTTCACATTTTGCTGGCTACCTATTAACTCACTATTTAGGAGGGGGAAAGCATCAGATTTTCAATATAAAATCTGGTTCACTGCAGTAGAGGCAAGCTTGCATCTGCCTTCTGGTTTGTTAATAGAATACGTAATTTTTATTTTTTTAATTTTTCTGTTGAAGAAGTAGGCCCTTGAGATTTTTAAACCCTCAAGTGTCCTTTTCAGTGTGACAGCATTATCTATTACAAATGAACTATGAAATAGTGTTCAAAATATTTTTATCAATTCAAATCACATATATTTTCTGTTTGAAAATGAAGCACACACACAACTGAGATACTTAATTCTTAAGCAAATAAAATTCATACTTTAAAATTGTGTCTTATTTTTCTCTTTCTTATGCACCCACGATTGCGTTCTAATTTAAAAAAAAACAAGGACTATGGAAAACTTAATTAGTGCACTATATGAAGCACTACAAATACATGGCAAAATTTTAAAAATATGTTTATTGTTTAGTAACTACATTGTTTCAATACTTATATTTTGTTTCAGCAATTATATTTAGATTATCCATAGTATTTTACATTATAAATGAAGAAAAGTAAGGGGTTTTGTATTTGTTTTTTGTTTTTTGTTTTGGTTTTTTTTTTAATACTTCTTGCAAAATAAAATATATTTTAATCCTTGTTTTGAAATTGCCCACAAACTAAAAATACCAGAGTTGTTTTTTTTTCTGTAAGGTTTCATTGGGTTCAACTCTTGGCTTCATGCTCTGGAGTACTTTTACCAAAAACACAAAATCATAAAATCATTCTATGATCATTACTAATAACATTTGTAGATGGCTTGAAAAATTGAGATAGTAGATAATAAAAAATATTTATTTTGCCCTACACAGTTATCTGGATCATTTGAAAAGCTGAACATAAACAATATCTGATTCAATATGGCCAAAGAAAAAGTCATGCATTTAGGTGCAATTAAATTATATTGTCTTTAAAAGGTGAGACAGTCCTGTCTGGAAAACGGTAATGACTAGGAAGAGCTGGGCTAAGATCTAGTTCACCTAAGCTGTAGATGAGTCCTAAAGTTTCAGCCCAAGTAGAATCAATCATTAAATAAATACCTGATGAAGTCACAACACCTGCTTTCTGATTGTGACCAACGTGCAGATACAAAAGCTGTCAAGCATGCATCCACAGCACCTTTCTGGGGAGAGAGAGCCTCATCTTTTGCATAATAGCCTTTGCACTACCGTGCTCCTTCAGAACTGCAAACTTTAGTTTAGGCCCTTTTCATTCTGAGAGGGAGTGCAGCTGAGGGTACAAAGGGGGTACAAAGGGGTACCAAGAGGGTACAAAGTATCCCAAGTGCGCTGAGGGCCATGGACAAATACTGAGATCTAAAATGGCGTCAGGCAAGAAGAGGATGAGGCTATGTTTGGTAAAAAATTGAAAAACTGGTTTCAGGTTCTAGATCTCAGGATTGGCTCTATTTTTTTACAGAATGCAAAATGTGTTGACTTTCCAGACAATAAGGTTTTAAATCCAGTGCTTATGCTTCCAAGAGAAAGTTGAATACTTTCCTGTCTTCTCTGTCTATGACACATGGAAGAAATGGTCAATGACATAGGGGACCATGTGTATTTTTATTATCATTATTTTGATCCTACCTGTGAGGTGAAAAGGCATAAGAAGTGAACAGATCCTCGAAAATCTGCATTGGGTCAAAATCTGGCTGTTGGACTGGTGTTGGTACCAGGAGCTGGCTTTTACAACATCTTTGAGGATCAAGGATTGCTTAAAACATTTGGGGAGCTACTTTGCAAAAGTGTAATCCAAGTTAATAAAGACACAATAAGAGTGAGAAGGGCTATTGATCACTGTTACCTTTTTCTTAGGGGAAAAAAAAACAACAACAACAAAAAACAAACAACAAAACACAGGAGAAAAACATGTGCTGGATTTGATAAAGGACTGATTCTAGAATGTGTGCTGGTCCTGAGATACAGGAAATTTCAGTAGGTTACACAATACCTCTTTCCTCATAAGTTGCTGACTCTATAAATCTTTCCATGTGATCTTCTAAGACAGACTCTGAAACATAAGTTGCATTAATTCATTTGAAAAATGAACTTACATGAACTCATTTTGGCAAACCGTGTGTCTCTGCACCTGTGGGAGCTGGAGTTTTCCAGAGAATAGCAATTGCAGAATGAACATTTATCACAGAGGCTCTTTAGAACACCTCTCTCACTAGATAGAAATATGAATAGCTATGAAATGTTTTCAATAACTTAATTATATTAAATATTTTCTAGCAACTGAAGTCTGTAAACAGATTTTAAAAAACATTCCCCTGGTTTACACACTACATATAATCTAAGACACGTCAAAAACATTTCAAAATGTTTCTATAAAGTTAAAACAGTGAGTTTATCAAATGGCTTGAAGAGCTGAAAGAGGAAGCTTGGAGGGCTGGGATTACCTAGCCTCCAAATCAAACTTCTGGTTGAATTCCAGCAGATTAAGTTAAACCTTACATTTTATTATAATCTTTTGACATTTACAATTACAACCTAAAATAGGATAATTCTATTTAACAGAAAAATTCAATACAACTTTTGGTAAATTGAGGAGTTTCACATTTTGTCTGATGTCAGAAAATTTTAGACAATTTCATTAAGAGATACAGTCATGATTTTATTTTCTCAGTCTGCACTGTATGTTAATGAAAGCCAGATTAATAATCCTATGCCTTTTTTTTTTTTTCTATTTCCTCTCTGAAGAAGAAAAAAAATTCTTCTGTGCTGTTCTATTCCTTTTAATGTTCTATTCCTTTTGACCTACCTATGGTTGCATTGATGTAAATAACAAAAGACAATAAATTTCCTCTTATAGATCTGGCATGGAAGTATGTAAAAACTTCATTATTTTTACCAGAAAACAAAAAATCAAGATTTGGTTTGTTTATGCCATACAATAGTGTTAAAAAATCTTATAAGTTATTGGAGTAAAAAGTTTCTGTTGCTGCAATTAACACTGATTATGCTACATACTGTGTAAATTTAAATAAAGATGTATGGGAACTCTGCTGAGAATAATCTAAGTACTATTATTATTTTTTAATAGGATTTGGAGATGGGGACTATGAGAGGCTGCAGGGAGAAGTGTTGAATGTAAATGAACATATGCTTTGCTAAACCGTTTTTAAGAGTAGCTTACACTTTCTGTGGATGAAAACATGTAATGGATCAAAGAGACAGAGACACTAGTTGTTAAATTATCACATTCAAGTCTGCAGAATAGGTACCAGAACTATCAGTAGTGTTTTGATATCTGTGTTACTATTAGGAAAGCTGCATTGTCTTCCACAATTTGCTATGTGGAATGAATAAGGGATGATAATTATTGCCATACATTTTTAGAATTCGGTAAATAATTTCAGTTGAGATATTAGAGATTAAGAATTCCAAGTATGCTGGCACATTTCCACAATTTTGTCACAAAGACTGTAGAAACTCTATTTGATTTACCTTACAAAATTATTATTATTATTATTTTTTTTTACCTTAAGTGTGTTTTCGTTTCAGAATCATGTACATGTCAGCAAAAGAGATCCAAAGCTGAAAAAAGGTTAAGTAGTCAAAAAAAATAATATTGATTAATATTGATTAATATTGATTATTGATTGATAAATGTTTAAAAAAACTTTCTCCTTCTTTATGGTAAAAAAACCAAACAAACACAAACCTGATATATTTGTATTTCATTTCTCTTGACCAGTTTCTTTATTTTGCAGGTCTTTGATTCAGCCTCAGTATTAGACTTTAAAATAATCCATTCTTTACAACAGTCTGTCCTGGAATGCAAACATTATCTTTCAGACTTGCTGCTTGTCATAAATGTTTATTACATGTTATGTTCTTTTCTACAGTCATATTGCTTTTCATTTTCTAAGATTTATAGGAAGATTTCTCATTTAAGTATTCACAAATTCTGCAGCTGTAATCACACCTGATTAGTTAGTTGAGTGCCAACTACTTTATGTGGGAACAACTGTATAATGTGAGAGCAATTATGTGATTAGTTTATTCCTCCTAATCTTAAGCATTATCAAGAGACCAAAACTTGCAGGTTATGAGGTGATTGTTTTTTCCAGTAACTTTGTATATTGCCATCAAGTGATATTAACTGTTTTACCATGTTATATAGTGTTAATAATTATGATATGTGCTGGTTCTGAAATAGGAGTACAATTTTTGCAACGGTATTGTTTGTTTGTTTTTTCTATTATGTGCTGTTCTTAGTGTAAATCCTATGATGATCTATGCTGCAAGAAAGGTGCAGAGATTTCCCAGTTTATTAGCTGTAGAGCTGTAAGTTAATTGCTTATGATGCTGTATAAGGCTGCCACTTCGATGCTGCTTCAGGATCTGAGCTAGCATCTCTCTGCTTGACAGTATGGCACTTTAGATAGAGGCTCAAGCCTGCTGACAGCTACTTTGGGGACCTCCCACACTGTGTTGCATTATGCAGCGTATTCATGACCATAATTTTTTTTTTTTATTATTTTCTTCAATATTTTATATTGTTAGTATGTACACTGATACCTACTGTTGTCAGTGAAAGTTTTGGTAAAGCCTACAGAAAAAACTTGTTATTGACTTTAAGATATCCTGTTAGTTTTTGTTTGTTTGTTTTACATTCACCAGTTTTCACCTGTGGTGTCTGTTTCTAAAACCAGAAATACTTTGCACCTTGTGTCATTGATTGAGGTGTTTCTTCTGGCTGAAGAAAACACTCCAGCTGGTTTTCTGCTCCCATTTAGTGGTGAACACATACTTGAAGTATATATCAGCCTGATAATGTCTCACAGTTCTAAATTAACAAGGCTCATACTATCTTCCCAGAATTTATAAATAGTACAGGAATGCTTCTTTGGGTCAATATAGGAATTCTTTTGGTATAGTCAGTGATGCGAGCTCCAGTCATAATGTACTGATCTACTTTCATTCCTGTTATTTTTTATCCAGATTGCTGACATTAGTAATTTTATGAGATGGAACTCAACAAACTTGCATTAAAATTGTTGACAGAATGGGGAAGTAATTTTGTCTTAAATCACAAAAAGGAGGTGACAGCTGGACTATGTAGATCTCTCAATTCTGTGAATACTGTCCATGAAAGAGATGAAAAATTATGTTTGAAATACTATTTGATAATCTTTCCTTCACTAGCACATTTTAAACATTTTAACAGCTATTTTGCAAGGAATAGGTCCAAATCTACTCCAGGCTCAATAAAACAAGACTAATAGACTTTGAAAGCCTGGGAAAATTAGAATTAGACCCAGGATATAAATAAATCATTCATTAGGATAAAATCAGCATGGTGACAATGACATCAAGGCAGACTAGACATTTCTCTAGAGTTTTTGGTTAGTCTATAATATTTTTAGTTATTTATTTGTGGTTTTTTACTTCTATTTCTGTCAACTTCAGTCATGAGAAAATGGTTTAAAGCATAAATACCAATAAAATTTAGTACCTCTGAGTGATTAATCTGCTCTATGTTTGGGGTCCAAAATTACTAAGAATAAGTTGCCAATTTTAGAAACTTATTTTAAGTTATGAAAGGAGGTACATCCAGTTATTCAAGGCCAAGAGTGTAAGGACACAAACTTTTTTTTTTTTTTCCCCTTTGGCTATAAATGTTTCTATATATTAACTGTATAAAAGGAAAGAATGCCTGAAATATTTACCTGTTCAGAGTAATTTACTGCAGATTAAATACAGCTTCAACCGGACTGATAACGACAAACGGAATACAGACTAAAAATGTTTATAAAATAGTACCAGAGATAAGTAGATAGAGCAAATATGGTATATTTAATACCTGGGTATCCTTAGCTGTAGTTTAAAGTTATTTCAGATTTTCCATTAAATTCCACGTGACAGGTATGAATTCTACCAAGGAACAATTCTGCATGCAATTCACCAAAATGTTCTAAAAGATTACTTTCATATCTCTTCTGAAACTATAAGGAAATGCTGCCTGATTCTAAAATATGGTCATCATATATACTTTATGAAAATTATAGCATTTGGGGTCAAAGAATATCTAGTCATACCACTTCACTGACTTTTCTTTAAGTTTTTTTAAGATAACTTACATGAGTTTTGATTATTCTTTTTTTTTTTTTAAATGTAAGTAATATATATGTGTGTGTATTTTTATATATATGTATATATTATTTATGCACAGATAATATCTTTGCAGATATGTGTGGTTCCCAAAGAGAAACAGAACTGGGGTTTTGCCTTTCCATAAATATTATAAACGAGATGTATTATGTTACAATAAGGTTTAAACTGCAGTTTATCCATCTGATTTCCTAGTAACTGTGCTCTTTACTTATAGGCATATGCAAAAGTCACAAGCTTCCTTATAAAAAAAAAAAATAAAAAATAAAAAAAATTAATATATTTCAGTGTTTTATCTCCTTTCATTTTTTAAAATCTGTGTCCAGTTACCTTTTCCTTTGCTTGCTTTCCAAATCAATGTTCTCCAGACTTAGTTAGGATACGAGACTAAGTGAATGCATTATGTAGGTGGGAAAAAAAAATAAATAAATAAAAAAATTAAAGATAAAAAGTTATCTTATATAAGGAACTGAGCACAGGAAAGTTTAAACCTTTTTTTTAAAATAAAAGTGAGGGGTTTTTTAGAAGTAAAATACAATAGATCTCATGCAAATTTTACTATCAAATATTTATTATGGTTTCTGCTGTAATTAAATTTGTGAAACTGACATAAATATACATTTTAGAAGTTAGGTAAAGTGCCAGCTTAAAGTGAAGGTATAAAGAAATATAGATGAAGACTGTTACCAAGTGGGAACCAGTATCAAATTTCTTAACAACCCTGGAAATAAATGTAAACCTACTTTACAGAACTTTGGTTAGTAGAACAAAGTGGGAGACATTTCCGCAACAAAAGGGTATAACTACATCATATAGGAATTTCAATATGATCTCAAAGATGGGCTAGAAGAACCAGTATTCAATTCAACACAAAAAAGTCTTAGATCTGGTCTGAAAAATTCTGTTCTGCATTGAGAACTCATCCATCACTTTTGTGGATAAAAAGAGAAAAAAGATATAAATTTACTAGGAGAAACACAGTATAAAGTTACATCAGGTGTTGTGTTTCTAATAAAGGACAATGAGCAGGAATTTCTTGTTAGTTTGCCCAGGTTGCATAAAAAAGAGGAAAGTCTTCCTGATAGTCACAAAATCACTGGAAAACTGTTTCTGCCTTTGGATTTTATCCTGCTTCTTCTATGAGAAAGTGCTGACACTGTGTCCAGAATTTGGAGAATGTGAATGAGGAGAGATGAGGTTTTGTCATATTACTGAAATTTCTTAAATTTTTCATATTACTGAAATTTGTACAGAGGCAAACTGAGCACTCACCAGTCACTGGAGTTATTTCTGAAGGACAGCTGAAATTCAGGAGTGTTTTAACATTTTTATTTTTTATTTTCTCATCAGTCAACAGAAATTAATGTTAATATTGATATTTGATAACAGATACTGTGACAGGAAAAATCAACCATTACCTTACTGTAATTAATGTTCTTCTTTTCCAGTATAGGAATTTGTAATTGTTTCAAGCCCTTTAAGACCCTGCAAGGGAAATGAAAAAAAAATGTATCTAAATAATCTAAAAGACACAGTCTTCATCTGAAAGCTGTGACTATATTCACAAATATACAGTTTTCTCTCATCTAGGCCAGTGTAAATCAATGAGAAAAATTCAGTAACCAAAGGAATTATACTGATGCTTGGCTAAATCCAAAGAAGAATGCTTTAAGTCACTAACTCTTATGCCCATTCTGCATATCAGCTGAAGACAGGCAGCAGGCTTGGTATGCGTTTAATAAATACATGTTATTGCATTAGTTGTGTACTACATTTTCAGTGCAGCAGAGATAAGCCAAGAGCATGAAACAATTTAAAGCAAGTGTGTGATCAGTCAGGTTTGCAATGGAATAACGAAGGCCTGAAACAAATGGTGTTTCATTGTATTTTCTAGTGGTAAATTTAATGCAAAAATCTATAAATAATATAAGAACAAAAGGATATATATTGTACTTAATCGTAAAATTAAAAGATATTGCTACTACTGTGGAGAATTGTCAAAGGATAATGGTCTCCTGCTACCAAAGGCTGTAAACACTGAAGTGAAGCCAAGGCATTTATTTTCAAGCTATTGATCTTATGACAAAATTCTATTACAATGACTCTCTTTCTAATACACCAAATGATAGATGTGTATTTAATAACTTTTTTTAAACGTATGTTGACGCAGTGAATTGACAGCAGCTTGCACTGCCATCATCACCTTACTATGTATGGATTGGCAAAAAATCAAACAGGTACCTTGTGCCTTTCAGACATTCAGAAACTTATTTACCAACAGAAGCAGTTTTATCCCTATTATCATCACTTATTTTGACTTTTTTTGTTGTTGTTGTTTTTCCATTAGCTGAAACAATTTTGCTAGTTAATATTTCTGCTGCAAGACTGAATGCCATAGAATGAGTAGCTAACTGATTCAAGGTACCTTTAAGCTTTATAGGTTGTTCAAGTAACTGAAAATAGTGTAAGAGGGTGAGGAAAACTCAAACTGCAATGCACAGTTTTTGGAACAAATGAGCAGAATGAGAAGAGAAAGGAAAAGAATCTCAGTAGACCCCAACTCACCTCATTGTATTTGTCCTTTTGTACTAGCCAACAGGAAAGAAATTAATTTCCTTACATTACTAGAGCACAGGAATATCAGAGAACAAACTGTGATTTAGACAATAGCAATTCCCTATCTTCTTTCTGCCTTTCATGAGATTAGTGTGTAGTTGAATAGTAGAACAAACTGTGCTCTCCATTTGTGTAGTTCCAATGTAATTCTTACTGATTTCAGTACAACAGTGTCAAACCCTCTCAAAGTCACTAATTAATTTATGCTCATGAAATTCTGCAGTGGTAAACTTTTACACATATTTAATAAAAGGAAATTAAGTTCAGTTACTAATATCACTCATCTTAAGGTTATTATTAAGATAAACGTGAATACAGAGATAAGTACCAACAGTGTCATGATCATTGCTCCAACTATTATGTAACTTAAACATCTATTATCCTTTTAGTGAACATTTCAGATTTTACTGATTTCTCATTGATAATTATTTCTCAATAGCTTTTAAGTACTGCTTTTTGCCTGGTGGCTTTTAGTTGAGTATCTCTTATAGGTCACTGTAGCTACAATTAGTGAAAGTAAATTAATGAAACTATTCTGAACAATCTCCTGAATCAAAAGAGTGACTGCTATTATATTTATCTTTTTCTTGTTTGCATGAGTGCTGATTTAATGTTAGTTCATAGTCTTCAAGGTAGACAGACATAGATCAGCTTTGTTAGCCTCTACAGAAGCCTAATTACTTCTATGAAAGGTTAGTTAATGGAAAGCATTAAGAGTGATAGGAAGAAGTAATCTCTTGGCAGATGCATGTGATGCATGTGATCATGTGATATGATATGAATGTAGGAAATTTCTATATGGGGCATCTGATTGTTTATTTAGTGTCTTAGTGCCTGAAATGTTGAATGCTATAAAAGCACTTAAAGCCAGTGGGATCACCTCATCAAAAGAATTGTAAAGAAATAAAAGAAAAAATTAAGGGATCATCTTGTAGTCTTTCAGAATACAAAACTCCTGCTGTGACTTCAGCAGGGGTTGTCTGTTGAATAGCTGGATGATCAGAATCAGAGATTTTGTTCTGACCTGTAATCAGCTTTTCTTCAGCTGTAACAGTAGATATGAAAAACTTAATGTTTCCTACATTGTTCTATTTCATGCACTTTTTATTTGGAGGATGTCCTATACTAAAACTCAGAACTCCCACTATAAATGAAACTGTTATGTTAGCAAGTATTTTCCACTTTTCCAAATAATACACATAAATATATTATTACATCTATAACCAAGAAAAGTGTTTTTAATAGATCACTTTTAATTGAGTTGGGAATATTTGTTACCATAATAATCTGTGAGCATTTGTAGATGGAGACTAGAAAATTACATGCCAGAAAAATCTAATTACCTGTTTAGTAGCCTAATTTCTGTGTACACATAGGCCTTCTTAAACACAGAGAACATGCAGATAAATTTGGTTTATATCCAGGGAACAGAGCATAGATCAAGAAAACTTTTATGCAGAGAGTTGTAAGGAAAAGCACAGGAAACAAGTTACTGTAAGTGATGTGGTATGATAGCTTACAATTAACTAAAAACAAACAAACAAATAAAAACCCCAACAACAAATCAGGTTTTAAGTTCACAGGGGAAATGGAACTGGGGATGGGAAGTGGAATGAGGTTGGGCAAAATGGCATGGCTGGGAACACTCTTAGCTTTCTATGGATCAAAGGAGCTCCACCCACCTCTTAACTAAGTGAATTAAATGGCCACTGTGCACCACAAGAAGGAGCAAAACCTTTTTCATTTACTTCAGTGTAACAAGCCCAGAGAAACCAGGTAGTCATGCACATGGAGACCTATCTGATCTTCAGAAGCCAAAAATTTATAAGTAAAAATTGACAGTCAGATCAATGTTTTTTCTGCTGCTGCAATTCCTAGCTCCATCCTGGAGGATAGACTAGTCAAAGCAATGACAAGGACACTTAAGATTTTAGAGGGAATGTTACACTTGCATGACCATGTATTCATATGTAGTTTTCTGTATGCAATACTTCTCAGCCTATATGAAGTTGTCATTTGCTACTGCCTGTGTTCACCAAGAGTAGCAGAAGTTGCAAAATTTTTTATGGAAAGCCTATGTAAGGACCCAAAAAAAGAAATGTCTGTAAGTAACTTAGAATATATAGTTTCAGATGGTACACTGAATTTATTAATTGTTATATTGTAGTGAGAGCTAGTGATTTAGGAATTCTTGTTTTAAAATGTGTATTCCTTTTTAATTTTTGGGTTCAAAATGGCAAGCAGTCAATATGGCTACTTAAATACATTCCTCAGCTTCATTTGTATGGTTAGTTAAATACATTTCTCAGCTTCCCTTGGAATTTTAAATAAAACTCCATTATATAAAATTAAAATAATAAAATGTGAGGGATAACGTAGAGCTAACAGTAATCCAACATATATCTTGTATTTTAATATTTCTGTAGATTGGTTTTGTCTTAAACATACTTTGTACCTAAAGAACAGGTGTTTACAAATGCACATGTACATCAGGGACACTATAATAATTGATTTACTTCACAAAAAATGCCTTACTGTTTTGAAACATTTTAAAGATTTTATATCTTTAAAGATTTTATATCTTTAAAATACGTATTTGAGATGGACATAAACTACAACTATATCTGGGAATGCTCAGTCTTTGAGTTAGATTGGAAACGTAAGACACTGACCCTGTAAAAGGACTCAGTTATAGCATAAATCTGACAGCAAGGGCACTAAAAAGACAAGCATATTTGAATTAGAATTAGTAATTTATAGGAGTAGAATGAGCTACGAATACACAATTTTTAAAGTAAATCACCTGTTTTCACTGAAATAACTTGCTGCAATTGAAGAACTGTGTATAACAAACTAGTCCAAATCACAGAACACCATCTTCTTATTAGGCATACTGAAAAATCATAATATTAAACAGGATAACCACTCAATGCAGGTAAGGATTACAGGTTTTAACCAATACCTCCCAATGGTAGGTAAGGCTAAAAGAGTAAATGATATTTCAGTTAAATAGCTGAAAACAAGAAACAATATCTTAATGCCAAATAAATGTATTATTTTCATTATTTTCTGTACAAGTAAAAATAATTAATTATCCACATATTTTTTTTTTTTTCATGTCAGCTTCACTGGTTAATTATGGTTAATTATGGCAAATCAGCATAATAATTTCTCAAAAGTGATTATATTTCTCTTACTTTTTTTTGGAATACAGAGTTATCTCCAGACAACTTTGGATCAAGTATCCATTCTCATCAAAATCATGTATTGGTATTGAGCATATGGACTTCTAATGGGGGAAGAAAAAATTGAATACTGGAAAATCAAGACATTTGTATGATTTCTGCTGATAGTCTTTCACCTTTTTTTTTAATGAATTGGCAAATGCAAATTGCAGAGGGAGTCAGAATGAGGAGGTTTTTTTGGGTTTTTTTTTCACCTTTTTTTGGAGGAGAGTCTGAACCTGCAAGCTAAAGAATAATTCCTGTGTGTTGCTCTCTAGATAAATTACTATTTCAGCATTTATAATATATGAAGTAAAGCTGTTCTGTAATGAAGAAACAGTAATTAAAAATGCTCTTTTCCATGGTAGTGAGACAACTTTCCTGCAGGTTAAGAATCCCCAAATTTCAGACAAATCAAGGGCAAAAATTGGCTTCTATTGTTCCATACCACTGGAAAAGCCCTTTAACATCTTGTAGTGTACCCTGGGTGCTACAGCCTGAGCTGTTGGACAAAAGGAGCAGACCAACAAAATAATATCTTCCTCTAGCTCTATAAATTCAATTTTTGGATGGGATCTGTGAAATATGGCTTAAGAAAACTGAATTTAGTGAATTCAACTGGAATTAGAAAGAAGTTTAAAGGCTGAACACACAACAGCAATTTTTATACATATTTGGAGTCTGGCATTGGTAGACCTTATCTGCCCTTTACAATTTTGCTTCGTTTTGCTGAAATGTCAGAGACAGCTTTTTGAAAGGCCTATGACTTAAGCATGCTCATGAAAGTAAGCTCACAAATTATATTTCCTTTGCAGTTTCAGCTGAAAATAGTAATTTTTTTTTCCCCTTTTGTTTGATGTTATACAGTGCTGCATATTATTAACCAATTGTTAGGTTTTGGTTTTCTTCTTTCATCTAAACCATTCTTTCCTCAAAAAACATGTATAGCTACATTCTGTTGAAGAGTTTGTGTAAGAAAAACAGTAATGATGAAACAAAAATGTGACCCTTCTAGTGAGAAAATAAAACCTGAAGCTGTTGGTTTTTCTTTTGCATGAAGAAAAAATATAATTTCACTTCAAAACTATATAAAAAATGAGTTTGTTGTGCATATGCTATTTAGCATTCTATAGTACAAATACCTATATTTATCCAGACTATCAATTTTGAACAAGTTGTAATTACTGTACTTGTTAAACACTCGTCAAACAATAGCTCTTTTACTTCACAAGCATTAGATTAGTTTCTGAGGGAATCACCAACATACTCATAATTTAAAGGTGAATTCACAGTCTGCTATGGATTAGTAGATCTATGAGTATGGGTTTGTTTTCTTGCTCAGTAATGGAAACCTTTCTTCTTTTAGGCTGCATTTTGTTTTAATTTAAAATAAAAATTAAAATGCTATTAAACATAGACTGCCCCAGAAAAAAAAAATAAAATTGCAACCTTTGGATAATTCTTTGTGTCCTTTGTGGGGTTTTGTTTCCTTTGAAGTCTATTCATTTCAAGTTTTGCTGCTGACAGTTAAAATATGGTACAGCTCTGATTAGAACAGATTACCAGCCAAACTTTCATATTCTGTTCCCCTTATTATCGTGATACTATTAATCATGTTTTTCCCTTATCCTTCTCACAGTCTATTCTGTGTACACCTACATATTTGGTTACATCACTGTGCTTTATTCAGCAGTCCTGCTGTGATAGTTTGGCCCTCAAAGGGAAAATAATGATGCTAACATTTATGTCCATTTGGTTAAGCCATTTACCATTATGTTTTGTGGTTTATAGAAGAGATGAAAGCCAGGGAAAAACAGTATTAAGACAGAATAGACAAAATGTCCTTGTGTTGTGACAGGTCTTCAAAAGAAGGCTACAAACCAGAGGGATTATTTTGTTGATTACAATGTACTCCAAGTGTCATTGTGTAACACCTCTAGTCACTAAGTACAGTACCTTACACTCATCAAAGTGATAGAAATATCTTGGTATTATAAGATTAGATAAAAGCACAGCAAGCAAAGTAGTACAGTATTTTATTAGGTTTATTAAATGTATCTGTCTTAGGAGCTTTAAAAAGAAGGCTTATTAGTCTTCTGTTTCCATTTTCCCTTTTATTCTGAGTAGCAACATCTCTTTGAAGAAAGGTATGAAAGAATGATTGTTTCTGGCAGTGCATTGATACATCCCATCACAATACCTGGTCCAATACAGAGCATGTAAGGAAAAAAAGAAGAGAAGAGAAAACAAGAATGTCTAAATATGTGAAGATACTTAAAGAACACCAATGTGACTTACACTTGCAAACCTCAGAAATCACCAAATCACCAAATTTTGTTGCTATAATACAGGTATAAATACATGGTTCAATAAATTAAAATTACCTTTAAAGGAGCTTTTTATAGAATAACTGAAAGGGAAAGGTGTATCTACTTACTGTCTCCTAGAAGTGAGTAAACAACTTCTCACAAAATTATGATGTTTTATTTTCCTATAAATGTTGAAAGTCTGTTGTGGCATTCAGGAGTACAGAGCTTGTCTCAAACAATCCAAGAGATAAGTGATGGACTTTGGTGCTCAGGATATCTGTTGTCTGTCTTGTGGCATCTGAGAGTTGAACATCTGCTGATGAACTAAAGTGATGTCTCAGCAGCCCACCCAACCATTTTGCTTCCCCTCCTGCGAGGAGTACCTGAGAACTGGGGAGTTTGGTGTGGGATATGCTGAGATCGGAGACAAAGGAGTTCTACAGCTGGCACTGGGAGCAGAATACCCAGTGATAACCAGGCCTTGATATGGAAACCACCGATTTAGCAGGACAAGACAAGGAGTGCCAGTCTCAAGCCACTTCCTAGGACCGAAACTCCACTGCAACGAACTAATCCTGTGGTGGCAGTTGACTCAATCTCCTCCTTTGTAATGGCTGATCTCATCAATTAGCCAAACAAACACTACATAGCCTCTGGCATCATACCTGCCCCTGCTATCACAGAGAAGATCCGAAGGGTTTTTCCCTATGCAGGGAGAAAAGTGGGGGTGCAGTGGGCAAGAACTGTATAAAAATCTGGGACTCTATGTGTGCATTTAAAGCACTTCCCCACCAGGAACCACTTCCCCACCGACGACATCAGTGGACCGTGGGTGGTAACTATGCTCTCGCTTGCTGTCCTCTGTATCTCTGCTTTCTCCTCTCTTTTCTGTCTCTATTTTCCTCCCTGTCCTGCCTGCTCTAGGGACTTTTGTTGTGCTACTGTAATAAAAGTTTGTTGTGTGCATGACATCTGACCTCGTTTGCGTCTTAATTTCACCATTTGGGATCACCTTTATAAAAAATTGCCACATATCTGAATACCGGATCGTGACATCTGTGTGCTGTCCTCAATCAGAGGATTTCAGTAACTGGAGGTGTTTTCTCTTTCATGAATCTGTATTTGTGTCAACATTTCAAATCTGAAAGTATTACAGCTCCACTGCATGTGGCATAAATCTGACTTCTAGCTGAAGTCTTTTTCTCTAACTAGAGAAATAATTTTTCTCTTAACTAGAAAAAAAACAACAACACAACAAAACACAGCAAAATCACCGTGTCTGCACTCTGAAAACAATCAGAGAGCATTTGTTTTTAGAAAATGTCTTTATCTAAAGGTTTATAAAAAGGAAACCTGAATTTCTGAAATCTGCATCTTTCATTCCTATAAGATTTCTCTTTCAGGAGTATTTATAAATTCTGAATTTCAGACTGCCCTAGAAAACAAAAAGCAAACAAAAAACCCCACAAAGCTAGCAAGCAAACAAACAAAAAGCCCACAACTGAACAACAAACGTTATAACACTTTCAATTATATGCTTTGTTTCCTCTCTTCAGCCCTGTGTTTTTCCCACTCAGTTGCTCAGTAACAAAATATCCATTCACACTAAGTGGTAATGGATGGGGGCTCATGCCAGGCCTTCCAGTTAGGTTTCTCTGTTATAATTCACAATCATCCAAATAATATTTATATATGCAGGTGAAACACATTGTAGGACCAGAAAAGGTGATTTAATTATCAAGTCCTCCAGTGTAACTATCTGCATTTGCAGAATAACTCATTTTTTTACCTCACCATTATTTTATTCCTTTAAAATGGTGCTGTTTTGTGTTGTTTTGTTTGTTTGTTTCTTTGTTGTTTGTTGTATGTTTTAATCCCATCTTTGAAAATCTCAATTTACATATTTGCCCCTCAGTCTCCTCCAAGCTAAAGAGACCCAGCTCCCCTCAGCCTTTCCTCATAAGGAAGATATTGCACTCCCTTAATTTTTGTGGCCCTGCACTGGACTCTTTCAAGCAGTTCCCTGCCCTTCTTGAACTGAGGGGCCCAGAACTGGACACAATATTCCGGATGTGACCTCAGCAGGAGTAGAGGGTGAGGAGAACCTCTCTTGACCAACAAGCCACACCCCTTCTAATACACTCCAGGATGCCGTTGGCCTTCTTGGCTACAAGGGCACATTGCTGGTACATGGCCAGCCTTCTGTCCACCAGAAGCCTATACTGGTACATGCGGATTTTTCTTTTCCAGATGCAACACTCTACGCTTGTCCTTGTTGTATTTCATTACATTTCTCCCCACCCAGCTCTCCAGCCTGTCTAGGTCTCTCTGAATGGCAGTATAGCCTTATGGTGTGTCAGCCACTCCTCTCAGTTTTGTGTTTTTTTTTTCCTTCAGCTTTTTGCAGGTGATAGGATTTATTTTAAAGCAGTGAATAGTTAAAGGCTTATAAATAGAAACTGCATAAAAATGCATCCTGAAGGAATCGTTTTTTTGTATTGTGTTCCAAGCAAGGGTTTCAAACAGGTAAGTTTTGTTTTCTTATACTTAGTATGCTGCTAAGTAATACAGTTAGTATGTTAATATCAGACTTAAAAAATTAATACTTTTGAAATTATAGGAAAAGATACTGTAAGGAAAAAGTTTGATGCTCTGCTCTCCTCTCCTCTTCCCTCCCCTCCCCTCTTCTCCTTTTCCCTCCTCCTCCTCCTTTCCCTTCCTTCCCTTCTTTCCCCTCCCCTCTTCTCTCTTCTTTGACAGTCCCAGTTAGTTAGTTTGTTTTAACCCATGTTTCAGGGAAATATAAAAAATAACAAAACAAAACTCAAACACACTTACCCCTTGAAAACTTAAGAATACAACTCTTTTTGAAGGAATCAGATAATAATGCCAGTAAACATCCATTTTGCTTTTGCTTGAAAAAAACTGTGACAGAACCAGGTGCTTAAAGCAATCTAGAAAATGCCACAGCTACCACGTCTGAACATGTCCCTTGAAACAAAAAAGGAATACTATTTTTAAGGGTGTTCGGTAGCCTGCAAGTCAAGCTCAGTATCAAGAGAAATTATTGGAACTTATTCTCAACCTTGCCACTCTACTCAGTACATAGCAGAAGTGAGTTCTAGCTCCCTTATTGGAAAATTAAGGAAATAAAGTAATACTATGGTGTTGTTTGAGATTTTAAATCCTTCAAGACAGGTAAACCCAACATTTATTTGAAGTACAAAGTTTCTTTAGTCATGCATTTATTATTATTATTATTTTTAATCTTTTGTTTTCCCTTGCATCCATCTTGCTAGTTAGTAAGGATTTAATACTAACCAGAGAAAAGTGTTTAATATTCATTAGTTTGCTAGTAAGGTCACTAATCTTCAATCTGTTCCATGTGGTATGGCATAAAGTGTGTTATCCATCCAGAGAAATCCTATCATTTGTGTCAAACATGCAGCATCTCAGAAATATTCCTTCATGCCCCGTAGTCTCCATAGAAACATTGTCATTCAAAAAAAGCATCTGCTTAATCAATAAGATTATATCTAAGTAAAAGCTAAATTAAGTATTGTGAAGATTTGCAGCAAGATATAAAAGTAATATAAATGTGTATATTTTTCCCATCTTTGAAGGATAACTCTGTAAGCAGTAATTTCTTCAAGACCTGTCAATCTGCCAAAATCACTTCTAGCTTTCTTCTCATTCTTTCAATAGGGTTTTATTTCTTCATAGAATCAATTAATGTGATATTGTACAGTGAGTGTCTTATGGGCTGAATTAAAAACCTGTTCATTCCTTTGCATACTTTAGAGAATATGAACCTGAGAGGACACCACCACTCAACACCAAAGCATCAATGTACACACAAGATCATCTTCAGCACTGTCAGTAAGGAACAAGAGGGATTTGGTACCCTCACAGAACTAGTCATATTGAAGTTGGAAGTCACTTCTGGAGGTCATCTTGTTCAACCCTCCTGCTCAAGCAGGACCATCTAGAGCCGTGTGTGCGGGATCATATCCAGATGGCTTTTGCATGTCTTCAAGGTGGGAGACTCCACAACATCCCTGAGCAACCTGTGCCAGTGTTCAGTCACCTGCATGGGAAAAAAGTGTTTCCTGACATTCAGACAGAGCCTCCTGTTTCAGTTTGTGCTCATTGCCTCTGATCCTGGCACTAGGCATCCATGAAAACAGTCTCATTCTGTCCTCTTTGCACTCTCCCTGTAGGTATTTATATGCATTGATGAAATCCTCACTGATTCTTCTCCAGTTTAAACAGTCCCAGCTCGGTCACACTTTCCTCATATGTGAGCTGCTCTGGACACCTTGGTGGCCCTTGTTTGGACTCTCTCCAGTATGTCCATGTCTCTGTTGTGCTGAGGAGACCAAGACTGGACACAGTACACTGGGTATGGCCTTACCAGTGCTTAGTAGAAGAGAAGGATCACCTCTTTTGACATGATGGCAACACTTAGCCCAAGGCAGTCCAAGATAACTACGTGAGAGCAGGTGGATATTTCTTGAAGGAGCTATGGGTGGAACAGGGGAATAATTTGGAGCCCAGCCTAGAAAATATTTTTACAAAGAGGGCCTTAGAGTAGCAGAAAATCAGGACTGTCCAAGGTATCTCAAATGGGTACATAAAAATGAAGCACCAAAATGAATTGTTACTTTGAACTGAAAAACCTGATATTATTGAAACAGAAAATGTCTGCCCCAATGGCTGTTGGTGAGAAATCTTTGAAGTGAAAGCCTCCCCCATCTACGTAAGATTTGAAATAATTTACTCACTTCATTGAAAACTAATTATATAGTATTAACTCCTGCATCAAAAAGCCAAGTAATTAATCAAGCCTATTACTAACTCTTCAAACCACGCCAGCTGGATGTGAAGGAGGTGTGAAAAATTAAAGTTCAGTAATCTAAAAAAATATACTGCAGCTTTATTCCTTTCTTTGTTGGCTAAGAGTAGTTGTGGAGGATTCACAGTAGTATTCACTCTGTGAGTGACTCTTGAGATGGGCTTTTCTGATCTAAACAACAATTGTATTCTAAAATTGAAAAACAGGTTGAATTTGGCATTTTCTGTGCCAAAAATTTTTGTGAATTAGACATTAAGCATATTAAGTAAGCTCCAGTGATTTTCTGAGTCACTTATGTGTTTAGTATTTTTTATAATTAAAGCTTTTGAGAGACTCGGTTCTAAGCAGCTGCACTAGGCTAACTAGCAGGTGCTCTTGCTTCCACTTGCATTAGTTTCTGTCCTGCTGTGATAGCTATCTGGGCTGGAGCAAACATAACATCTGTGAGTGAACAAAGAACAGATCACGATCTTTTATGATCCCTCCACAAAAGACCATGTAATCTCATTTCAAACAAGGCATCAGTTTGTATAGTAAGTAAGAAGAAAACAGGGATGTTTGAGAGTATGTAAAATATCCAGGCTTACCTGTGGAAACCAAATGTTTTAATTTAAAGTGTCCTGTTGTTTCTGTTTAAGTATATATTTTCAAAAAGTTCTCTGGTTTCAATTTACCATTACAGATTGATTACTTTTTATAGATATTAAATACAAATTAGTTTTAAGGAAGAGTATGAAAGAGAAAAAGAGTTTTAGGGTGAAGTAGAAGGGTATTCCAGGTGTGAAGAACAGTTCTGGAAAATAACTCAGGGTTTGTGGAAAAGTAGATAAGGTAGCAATTAAAACAAAAGCTGAAATATAAGCAATAAATAAACTGTCGGTGGCTGAGGTAAGGAACTGAAGTCAAAGATTTCAGTAACAAGAATGGCTGAAACAGAGGGCTGAGTGGAAAACATCAAAGGCAGAAAGCACTGTGGAGTGTATTATGTAGGCGAGAACATAAACGGTAGGCACTGATCATCAAACAACAACATGACAAATAAAGGATGAAGGGAAAAGAGAAACTGATTTTTAGGGAAGATATAGACAAACTCTAAGGAAACAGAATATTAAGAGTAAAAGTGAGAGCTGAAGAGGTAGAAAACAAAAATAATAACATTGTAAATGAGAGTAAAAAAGTGAATTAGATGAAAGTGAAGACAGAATTTCAGGAAGGAAAAAAAAAGGAAATGAGAATCATGAATGGGAATGAAAATGTGAAAATAGTAAGACATTATTATTTTCAATAAAATGGAAGAAATAGTATTATAAAATAGAAAGGTCTTGAATATAACTTCTACACCACTTGTTGTATTTAAGACAATCACCCATTGCATCCAGAATGAGAGTGTGTAAACATCTTTTTTTCTTGAAGTCTCATATCCATGACCTAAGAGATGACACTTGATAGTTATGATCTCATTAAGATGTTTCTCATAGCGGTATCTGATTTCTGTCTTGTCTCTCTCCACAAATTGGTTCACCTATTCTGTAAAAAGAACTTTGGCATGACTATCTGAGCTCTCTTCCTTCCGTTAGATCGGCTCTTTCCC
>NW_009953761.1:4777010-4778711 GCF_000747805.2 Chaetura pelagica | reverse complement strand
CTTTCCCTCTCCTACTCATGAAACTGCTTGTCATCCAAGTCTTTCTCTGAGCATAAACACTTTATACTGTCTTATGCATTTGCTTTTCTCCATTCCCCTAGTCTGGATAGCTCCTTTCTTTACAACAGATCCCATAAATATTGCAAGTCTTTTTGCAACTTATTAGATAAAAGAAGCTTTCTGGTACACCCAGTATCTCACATATAGATTCTTCTGCTTCATCTTTGCCTCATGTTTTAGACAACATAATAATGAATAGACTAATTAGAGCAAACCAAAAGAACAAACCCAGCTTTCAAACACCAGGTTATTCATCACTGCTGATGGAAGTTGAACTGCTTTTACAGATCCCCCACTGAAGAAAACTTCACAACTTCCACAGGTACGCTCAGACTAAAATTAGCATTTGAGGATAAAAGTAAACTGGATGAAAAACTGTATTTTGGGATTGTCTGCATCAGGGAACCACACAATTAATGAAACTTGTTTCTATAACCTCAAGTTGTTTCAGCTGCATGTGAAGGAGAAGCATCACTACTTTTGATATTAAAAAGTTTGTGTCTAACCAAACTCTTGTAGCAATTTCAGTCTTCATCTTTTTTTCTTAAACCCAACACTTCTTTAAGTTCTTCCCTTCCTCTGCATGTCAAATTTCTATGAACATGAATATGATTTATCATGTACTTCCATAGTTTTCTAGGGAAAATTATTCCAGTTCTTTCCATCATTTTTTGTACCTTATGATTAGTAAATAATTTCTTTACATCTTCTAGGGATTGTCCTCTGTTCATGTCTTTCTTAAAATGTAATGTTCAAAATTTTGTAGGTTTTTTCTCCTTTTTTACATGATAAAACACTGGTCATATATTCTATTAGATGCCTTAGAATATTTGTCTTTTTCTGCTAACTGCTTGATCAATAGTCTAGTATTTTAATAGATAATTATTCTGTCTAAGCTTATGAAAATGCACATGTCCCTATTTAAGTTTATCCCCATTTTCCAGTCCATTTCTCCAATTTATGGGAATAATTTCAAATTCTAATCCTGTCCTCAGAATCTTAGCTGTCCACCCCTGTTTCATGTCATCTAGAATAATAATCATGCTCTCTATTTCATCAAACAGGTCATTATTGAAATATTGGATGCTCTAGTTTGATGTTTGGCAGGGTATCATTACTCATCACAATTTTGAAACAAGGGAGGGATTTCTTTGTTACCATTGCTCTGCAGACTTTCACACCAAACTGCTTCAGACAAAGTACTCAGACAAAGCATACACTTGATGTGGATTTACAAATTAGAAAAAGCTAGCTACACATCTAAAAGCTATCAAGGTTCCTCCTGTCACCTGAAGCAACTTCTGTTCTTCAAAGACCACAAAGCATGTAGTAACATACTAAGGAGGAAAAAAAAAAGAAAGAAAAAAAAGAATGCACTATGACACACAGTAGTCAGTGAAAGAAGAGCTTGTGTTACAATTACTCTAAGCAGTTTAAAAACATGCCTGGGAATTTCCTAAAGCATTCTCTATGTTTAGTGTTTTGTTTTACTAGAAGAGTAAAAATTAAAATTAAAAAAAAAAGGTAAAATTTAAATAATTAAACAAAAAACCTTCCGGTGAGAGAGATAAAGAACAAAAAGGGACTGATAATCAGTTTCCCTTATACTTGTTTAATCTTTATATGCAGGACCTTTCCCTA
>NW_009953761.1:4757985-4776863 GCF_000747805.2 Chaetura pelagica | reverse complement strand
AACGTGAACCCCCCCCCCTGCCCCAACCCCAGAAAGGGAGCCATTAGAGGGACAAGAGATGTGCCTCAGTGACTAACATACGAAAGAACTGAGATAAGACCTGGGCACAGTGAGCACTAAAAAGAAAGGAAGGAACGATGAGCTGGAGGGTCAGATCGGTGCAGGTGGATGGTGAGGAAGAAGGGGAAGAAGGTGCCCTACCAGAAGTTTCCCTGCAGCCCATGGTGAGATGGCAGCTGTCCCCCTGCACTCATGGAGAAATGTGGTAGAACATTCCCTGGGAGCACCAGGAGGGGTTAACTTGGACAGTGGGCTTGGATTTTGTGGCCCAGTGGATCACAGGGGAGGCCCAGGGGAGGTGGGGAGGTTACTGTTCCTGAAGCAGCCTATGACTGTGGGAAGCCCAGGCTGGAGCAGCTCCGGACCTTGTGGGAAGGACTCATGAAGGAGAGGTTCATGGAGGACTCTCTCCCATGAGAGGGACCCTGTGGGGAAACAGGGAAGGACTGTAAGGAATCCTTTTTTTCTGAGGAGGATGGTGCAGCAAGAACCACCAGCCTGTGAACTGACTCCAAACCCCATCCCCTGTCCCCTTATGCTGCTGGGGGGAAGGAGGGAGAGAAACCAGGAACAAAGTGATTTAGGCCTGGGAAGAAGGGAAGGATGTGGTAACATATGCCAGGTCTGCTCTTTGTGTTTTCTGTGTCCTGTGTGTGTGTGATTTGTGTGAAATTAAACTATTATTTTTCCCCCAAGTTGAGTCTGTTTTGCCCGGGACCTTAATCGGTGCCATGTGGCTGTTTCTTTGTTGTTGCGTTGGGCCCAAACCATGGCAATAGTGCATTTGCTTTCTTTTATTCTTAGGCATCTCTTAGACTGGTACTCATATCACTTGATAGTATTTATCTATAATGTCTTGTATACATCTCAACTAATCACCATAAGCTCACCCATTCAGGCAATTGAAAGACACAGATGTTTATAGAAAGAATCATAAAATTATTTTGATGTCTATCTGAGGACATTCTGATTAATTTCTTTCCTTTGAAAGTAATTGGAGACTTCATCAGATATGTCTGCACTTTAGATGAAACTTTTCCTCTATCAAGTTTCGTATTTGCAGCCCCTCTGTCTCTCTCCCCTTGTACCCATCCTGCCCTCAAGTCCAGATCCATCGCCTGGCTGAGCACATTCAGATGCCATTGGGGGAGAAAATGGTTCTTCAGACATTCTATATGATCCAGAATTAACAGAAATGAGCAATGACAGGACAAAAAACCCCACAACAAACCACAAAACCAAAACAATCGGATTACTCTTTTCATGTCACCTTTTTGCTAACATTTACAGAATCCACACAGTAAACTAACAGCAAATAAATAAAGCAGAGGGATACTGTGCCACAGTGCTCTTAACCAGAAATTACTAATATAGCTATTTTGCATGTTTTATGTCCAATTGGAGTATGAAAACTAGTGGGGTAAAAAATGAGACACATTCATTAATCCATTTATTTTAACTAATTGGAAGAGACTATCTAATGAAAAGTCATAATAGTGACTTTAAAGGTATAAAAAGTAACTTTTGCAACACAGTTAATGATTTTATATCTTTGAGTTTGGATGCTGACAGGAATATTAATGAAGGTTTCACTGGTTTCCGTAATACAACACCTACATTGGAGATTGAATTTTATTTTTCTAAACAGCTGTCACTAATTTTATGATGGTTACTTATGCATGACTGACTTGTGTCAGTTGTAGCAACTGTAACAATTTGAATAAAAAGTCATATATGAGGTTTTTTGTGGATTTTTTTTTCCTCTGGGTATGCTTTTTACAGCATCTTCTAAAAATAATCTAAGAGGTATTGTAAAATTACTAAATAAGAATTTCTACATAAGAAAAGCTAGTCCCACTCTGATTGTGCCAGTAGTAAAGGCTAGCTCTGGAAATGCAAACTTTCATTTCTCCGTTGTTGATTCACACAGGAAGGAAGCATATTTTTCAAAACGTTTTAATCTGCAGACCAAAGATGTTTTTAGCTGCAGATACAGCTCACTCAAAAATAATAAAATTCTATTGAAAATTTGCTTGGTTTTAAAAAGTAATAATAATTAAAATTTTTGTTTCCTTGAAATCAGTCTAAAGCCCATGCTCTGCAGAAATTACTAGAGTAATTGACAACAGCAGTAGTTGGGTGCTTCAGCAATATAAATGCTGTCAAGGAAATGTTATTCACTCAGTCCTTCAAAATTATGAACTTGAACTCCTGAGGTAAACTAATCACAGGGAGGTAATTCTGAAATGCACATAGTCCAGAGGAAGAGATGCTCTCAAGAAAATGTAAATTGTTGAGCAGCTTCCCTTATCAGAAAGAAGGTGTTATAAATATATCTCCTTCTGTGTAATTGATCACAGAAAGTGCAACATTCAATCAAGATTTAAGAAGTGTCTATAAAATGATGAAAAATCTTAACATGCTCAATGCTCCAAACATGTCTGAAATAGAAGTTCAAGATGTGTTTCAGGTGCGCATCTCTTATTTCAAACATGAGTGGCTGATTACTCAGCCTCATTCATTGCAAGCCAGCTGTCAAAAAGAAAGACTGTTGAAGTCAGTTGAGAAATATCTTAGTTCTCTCAGCCAGATTGAATGTTTTCCAGAGCAACAAAGTTAATAGAAATGTTTCTGTGGGAGAGGAAAGAAGCACGATAAGCTCAGGACATCCTCTTGTTCACTAATTACTCAGCATGAAAGAGACAAATAAAGGTCTGCTTCACTGACCACCTGCTTTATAGCTGATCACCCATGGGTAACCTGTATTACCTAGTTTGACTGGTTAATTCCCAAACAGTCATAGGAAAATTTTGTGCAGGAAACAATTCCCAGCATTTTAATTCTTGGTAAAGTTAGCCATAATAAACTAACAATAAACAGTTGTTTTTATGGAACTTGATTATGTTCAATTATTAAAATAACTTTAATTACTAAATTTGATGTCAGTGTTCCATCTGAAGTAAATAACGATGTTCAATTTATTCTGAAATTTGCTCATGCTACTAGATGTGCTGTGTGAAAAATTAATGCCATTTCCAGCCTTTGAGAGATAGAACACTAGTTCTGACTGTACTATTTCTTCCTTGGGTGTATCAGTGGAAAAAAATAGTTTTGGGAATATTTTCATAGCACATAACTGTTGGAGTCCTTTGAATGTCTTTTGCTTCCAGATTTATTGTAAAAATTATTATTATCCCAGGTACCTTTGAATTTTTGTTTTTTTTCATTCTGGGGCAACAGGGTTGGACACATATTTGCTCAAATAGTTCACAATCCTTATATATTTTCCTTGATTTTTTGAATCAGACATTTTTGGGAGCTGCAGTTTAATGTTCTTTATCTGTAGATTTGTTCTGTTAATTTATCTTCCTTTTATGTTATTTCAATTTCCCACAATTCACAGTTCATATTTCTTTTCCTTTGGTTTTTGTGGCTCTTGTTTGTTTGTTTGTTTTGGGGTTTTTTTTGTTTGTTTTGTTTTGGTTTTTTGTTGTTGTTGTTTGTCTCTTGGTTTAATTCAAATGCTGTCCAGAGTCTCTGATCATGGCCTTCTACTGTCCTTTTCCTGGATCCCAATGTTGCATTTTTTGGTAAAACACTTTATGTGCTGAACACAGCCCAAATGGCAGTTTGAGAAACAGTGTTTCCCAAAGGAGCTATTTCATGGTCACAAATATGTAATATTTTCTGTTTTGCTAATGACAGCTAGCATAGCTCTGGTGATGTACAAAGCATTAAAAAAAATAAAAAAAATAAAAAAAAATCTACATTTTGCATCAGCCATTACATCCTGAAAACCGTTCCTTCAAAAGCAGAAGAAAATCTTAACAAAGATATTTAATTATTTTTCTTGGTTTGTTTACATGCTGTCAATTATATCAAAATTACAATTTTTTCCTACAGTGGCCAACAACTATATGCATTGTAGCAGTTTGATACAAGGTGATTTCCAGAGCAATTTTCTCATTCCAAGCTTACACAAAGGAACTGTGGCAAGGTTATGAAATGGGATGCATTTAGCATTCCTCAATACTCTTCTAGATTGAAGTATTTCTCAATCTTTGGAAGGTGAATTCAGATTCTTTGCGGTGAATGTACTCTTGATTAGGCACAGGGTATGAAAAACTTTCATTTTGTTAAAATTTCTTTTAATATGAAAAATCATCCAGTACTTGCACATTACAAGTTGTATACATAATGAAATTAAGCTCATAATCATCAGTTCTGAATGTTTGCTCCCTCCCCGTCCATTTACCTATCACTGGTGGTTTACAGATTTGGTTTTCCTTTGGATTTCTACTTTAAAATTAAAAATTTTTTATTTACTCTCTCATCAGTAGCACATTCATCTCTTCTGCCTGTATTGCTGCTTTTTGTTCTAATGAAAACTTCCTCTAAGCTAACTGGACTGCTATGTTATAAATACTCAATAATCTAATATATGTATATATAAATAATATACTTTACTTATTACATGTTCTATATTGTTTTATATATTATAACTAATTTAATAAATAATAAATATCCATGCTTACATCGTGCTTCACAAGGTTTCTATTTTATCTGTAAATATTAAATATTATTAAGTTTGGGATTATGATGTCAGTATCTATAATTTCTTCTTATTTGTGAGGTTTTTCGTTGACTTTGCTTGCCTGACAGTCTTTCTCACATTGATTTGTCTTTGCTTTCAAAGAAATCCATTTTATCTAACCTAGGATGCAACTCTTGGATTAGAATAGTTTATATTTTCTGCTTAGAAAACTATAACTGCCCTCCATAACACTTTTTTTCGCTTTCTTTCTTACTGAATTTATCTATCATAGATAGTTTCATGGTTTGGTCTCAGATTTTGAAAGAGATGCAAATTGCATTTTAAAGAAAATATTACGGTGAATTTAATAATATTTTTAATGTTACCTTTCCAATACATTTCTGTTGTTACCACCTCCCACTGCTGACATATGTTGCATAAAAAGTTCTACAGAGTCCTCCTTATTTCTGGAGTTTCAAAACTGTTTGAGATTGTAGATGCCCTAGATTTTCAATCAAACTGTTTTTTGTAATTTCTCCGAACTGTGTTCTAAATCAGGGAATAACAAAGCACAGCTTCAGTTAGTGTTTACCTTCTACCTTATCATTACTGCAAAATCTTAGCTATTGCAATGCTGAAAACACAGTTAATCTAGCTCATGCTAGAGGTGAGAATATCAAAAAGGTGCCACTTTTCACTGCTTGTAATTGCATTTATGTGCTCATCTCATGTGATGGGCCAAAGCTTCCAAATGAGCCATCATTTTACATAACTCAGGATAAACAAGGAAACAGAGGCACAGAAAATACTGATAAAGATAAATGACATATTTTCTCAGATTTCTCAGGCTGAGATTGTTACCGAGGGAGGTTTTAATCTTTGTTCTGTGTGATTCTAGCTTTGTTCCTCTTCCCAACTAGATCACTCATTAGGGCCTCTGCAAGGAGTACTGAGGAAGAGAAAGGCCTTACAAGAATGAAGGGGTACAGACAAGCTGTTCTTCAAGGTTTTTCTGAGGTTCTGCTGCTTAAGGTTGCACACTTTTAAAGAACTGAGACAATATCTATTTTCTACTTCCATACTTCCATAAAAGGAGAATGTTCTGGAGCAAAAAATCTTCATCACCACATGTGGAACTGGGAGGAAGGTTTCTTATTTTCTTCGACATCTTTGAACTTTTAGTGCAGAATGTAGAACACTTGCTACCTGTTTGCAAATGAATACTGATAATCAGAAACAGGTTGTTAATGCTGCAGATAGCATCAGACAGATTACTGGAATGTTTCTTCTTGAGAAGACAAAATAATCTAGATTTTTTTCACATACGTCAGTGTATGGTGCCTGATTCTGTTTCAGTATACACAATGTAGGGAGATTACTGTTTAAGAATAGATTAGGACATTCTAAGACCACTCCGTTTTTTAATTATCCACTACTATCATATGAACACCAAACTATCATCTCTCATGAGCTTCAAATGTACCTTGAACATAGTATATGAGGGCAGAATAGGGACTTAAGCACGTTAATTAAATGACAAGAATGTTAAATTTCTTACATAAACTTGGTAATGGCCATTTGAATTAAAACTAAGGTTGTGGATTCACCAGGCCTTGTGGTTTGCAATACTGTTGCATACTCAAAATATCATCACACTTGAATGGGCAAGATGATTTTAAATTAAAACATTGGTCTGTTTTAATCAGACATGCTAAGGGAGCTGGGGTTGTTCAGACTGAAGAAGAAAAGACTCCAGGGGGACCATATAATTACCTTCCAACCCCTGAAAGGGGCCTCTAAGAAGGCTGGGAAGACCTGTTCACTAGGGCATGTAATCATAGGACAAGGGGCAATCGTTTTAAGCTAGAAAAAGGTAGATTTAGGTTGGACATTAGGAAAAAGTTCTTTAATATAATGGTGGTGGATCACTTGGACAGGTTGCCTAGAGAAGCGGTGGAGGCCCCATCTCTGGAGACATTCAAGGGCAGATTTGATAGGGCTCTGAGCAACCTGTAGGAGTTGGAAATGTCCCTGCTTATTGAAGGGGGGTTGGACTAGATGACCTTCAGAAGTCCTTCCAACCCAAGACATTCTATGATTCTATGATCTCTACAAAAATATGGTTAAATATTTGTTTGGGTTGTTATTAGGCTTTTGTTGTTGTTGCTGTTTTTGTTTGTTTGTTTGTTTTCTATTTAATTACAATTAATACTTTTACAGTTAACTTTCACACACTGTTTAGATTTTTTTTTTCCATGTAACTGCATTAGATAATAAGCTTTCAAAGGCAACAAATTTGTGCATTCTTAATATTGTAAACTGCAGCATACAATACAAATCTCATTAGGTATTATCCATACTGAGACACTGAAGGAAGTTTATGACACAGTTAAGCTAAACAGTAAGTTAACATTTGTCATAATTTTCCTGTCTTTCACCCTATTTATGACATTCAGGATGAACTAATACTGTGATGAAAGTTTTTTTTCTCAAAAATGAAGTAATTTACACTGAAAATCAGAAGCACAGAAGATTATTTTTTTTTTTTCTAAACTTAAGGAGTTTCATGTTTAAAATAATTACACTGAAAGCTATGAATTTAGGCATCCTAATTCTAGGTTTAAATCTATGTATTATTTTATTAGATGTATTTCATGATTCATTAAACATACAGTATATAATATCTAAAAAAAGCTCTGTTCAACTCAAATGTTAGTAGCCTTGAAAATATGATCAATGTGTTGACAACTTGTTGAAGTAACATTTAAATTTTCTTCACCAAAATTAAAAGTTTGATTTTTTGCTCCAGAATGTATGCAATATACATACAACATTCCAGTGACACCAAATCCAGATTTAAGAGTTATCTGAACCCATCTACAAGATTTTAATTTCTTGGATTTATTTATCTGTAGACCAAGCAGAAAACCTTGAGTAACTGACCAATGCTTAGTAGATACTTCTGTAATCTGTTGCTTAGTAGACATACAGGAAAATAAAGTCTGGTATTGATGTCCCTGCCTGCGATGCCAAGATCTGAACTTGTGTTTCACTGAAGATAATGTAGTTCCTATTAGGCATGATTAAATAGCCTATGAGGATAACACAGTTTAAGACTTACATTTAGATGTCTCTAGATAAGTTTAAGTTAAATATCTAAACTTCTATAAACCGCAGGTCTACTATAAACATTTGCCAGCCTATTAAGAACATCCAGAAAATACCCTAAGGCACCTGAAATAACACTGAAAGCGGAAGTTCAAGCAACTTAGTTGAGCTTGCAGTCAGTCCAGACAATTCAACTCAGGAAAAATCAGCTCATCCTAGACTAGACAGCTATAGCCTTAACATAGGTATGTAGTGCAATTTTAGACTGTTAGAATCCTAGGGGTTGGAAGGGACCTCGAAAGATCATCTCTTCATGGTGTTTGACAAGCCCATAGAGTTAGGAAATACAACAGGGGTATCTAGAGAACTCATACATTTCTGGCATAGCAGCTGGAACCTGAGAGAGAAACCCCAAGGCATCCCAAGGAGTGTTCAATGCCACATACAGAGATGTCTACTGTGTTAAGATAGTTAAGTGGTAACTCCCGTATGTTAAGTATATACATGTCCAACTTACTTGTTTACTTCTACATGCAGACCCTACCATTTTTTTGTCCTTATCCTGAACTGAATCTTTTCATAAGCTGCTTCACTTTTAATAAAGAAACAGTGAAGGAAGAGTAAAAAATCACATTGTTAAGAGAATAAAGAATGCTTTTTTTTCTCAAAACACAGGAATCAGAGTTAATAAAACAAAAATTTTAAGTTGGTAAATCCCCCCAAATGAAGTAATATTATTTTTAACACATTGCCTAATTAACCAGTAATTTCATTTTCAGTGTATTTTTCTTTCAAAATCTGATCATAGGAATGCACAGAAAAAGGCTCATGGAAAGCATTTAGAGATATCAGTATTGATATACCTTCCATGTCTAAACCACATATGGTAAATTTTGGAGAAATACACATGGAAGGAATGCACTGCAGTTGCTTTATATTATACTTCAATATCTTATGCTTGTCAACAATCTGAACCTCTACTGCAACTCACTATGCCTGTTGTTAAGTTCCTGTCTCGTGTATCATTTTGCAACATGCATGTCATGAGGATGTCCTAGTGGATTATTTATGTAAAAAAAAGAATATATTGTGCTAATGGTAATGGCTGGCTACTTTTGTATGTCAGTGGTTAGGAGACCTGGAATTTTTTATATAATCACCACCATTTAATTATTTCTCAGAATGTTTATTCATTTGTACAGTGTTCAACCATTCCAACATCGTGTCCTGGCTAGAGATACCCAATGGTGCTAGAACAGTTCCTTGAAACTTTAGCCCTTTTATGAATCAACAAGGTTATGAAGTTGACTCTAACAATGATCCACAACCTCTTAACAACCCTAGTCTGCTCTCCATAGAGTTTTTTTGGTTTTTTTTTTATATATATTTATTATTTTTTTTTTTTTTTTTTTCTAGAATCGATACCATGATTCTGGAAAACACTTTAATGGAATACCTTCTTATCAAAACAGAATACTTCTTTGATGAAGGAATGAGCAAACTTAAATAATCCTGAAATGCCTACAGGAAAGCTGGAAGGGACTTTTACAATGGCTTGTAGTGAAAGGACAAGAGTTAATGGATCAAAACAGGAAGAGGAGAGATTTAGGCTAGACATTAGGAGGAAATTCTTTATTGTAAGGGTGATGAGACACTGGAACAGATTGGCCAGGGAAGTTGTGGAAGCCCCATCCATGGAAGTGTTAAAGGCCAGGTTAACTGAGGCTCTGAGAAACTCAATCCAGCGTGAAGTGTCCCTGCCCATGCAGGGGGGTTGGAACTAGATGATTTTTAATATCGCTTCCAACACTAGCCATTCTATGATTTTATGATTCCATGAAATATTATATTATATCCTATATAATCCATGTTTGCAAAAGCAACCTTCTTGGCAGCATATTCCTAGATAACGTTTACACAAGAAGCTCATTTCATATGAAACTTCAGACACTGATGTGACTCAAAGATTAAGTGTCATAATTTTGCTATATATCTGCCTCATCCAGGAAACTATGCATTCTTGCTTGTTGGTCTTAGAAAAGATTTAGGCATGATTTGGTTATTTAAGCATAGGCATGCACATAGGCATCTAGTACCACTTCAAACACACTTGATGCCTTAGACATTTATTCATATTGAGCTGTCAAACCTTAGAGGAACCCTATATCTGAAGCAGCTTTTGGAGGCCAGACCTAAGGGCAAATCAAATTACATCAATGTCTGTGTGTGGGATCCAGAGTAAATGCATGTTTGGAGGGAATTTCAGAATTAACAAATGTCCTTCTTGTAGGATCACTTTCAGCACCACTGCAATGATTGTTCTCAACATGTAGGAGCATGGTTTCAAAAAAGAAAATGAAAGACTATTTTTTTTTGGTGCAGTGCAGACCACAGACTACCAATTTAAATTATTTTTTTTTCTATTTTTTTCCCCTCTGTCAGTACTGTTTGCTGTTTCCTTCCTTAGCATGCATGCCCTTTACTTTTTCTAGCTGTGGATGAACAAGTTTTCCAGATAGTAGGCATTATTTTGGTCCCCATAGTATTTTTCTCCACCCTGCATCTTCCTCCTTGTGCTTACTGCATAGTCTTTTTATTCTGTTTTCTATAAAAGACAGTACAAGGCAGAGTCCCAGTGAACAAAATTTTACAAAACTTTTAATGTCAGCATGTGTAATCTACAGGAACTTCATTTAATCTGGTTTTGCAGGCCTGATGCTTTATGCAGGGAAGAAAGCTTATTAGTAAGGATATACAAGAAAGTAAATGAGTATTTACCAGTGAAGGTGGGGAACAGTACAATCCTTACTAATTGGTTATGATTGAAGTTTAATAAGCCATTTAAATAACTACATGCCTTGGACTTGCCTTGTCAGCTAAGCTCTAGAAGCTGAGTGGCTGCTCAATTCCCAGGATGGACTAATGATTAAAATGAAGTAGGATTGTTTGAAATCTTATAAACTTCATTATTAGAATATAAGTGCAACATGTCAAATGAGCTATTACAAAATACAATGAATGCATGGATTGATTATAGTTATTTTAGCATTTAAGAATATCATGCAAGTACTCAGCCAGCCCTTTAAATAGCTGAAGTGAAATAAGTGTATCTATGCACTAAAGCTTCCTAACACTCTACAATAATGCTCTCACTGCTCTACTTAGCCTGTGACTTAGTAAGTGAGAGCATGAATGACAGCACCAAGAAATGGGAGAAAATCTGTTTCATTTTCACCAGCTTCATAAGCTGGAAAGTCTTTCTGTGTCAGCATGTGTCCAGTACAAAGCTTTACTTCACAATATGCACAAAATGTATTGTCTCACTGCTTACTATGAGTTTATGGAATCTCAGATTAGTCATTCTTACTGAGAGAAAGGATTTCTAGTCCTAGTAACATGCAGAAACATTATTCACAAAGACCACACTACTCTAGCCAAGATTTAAAAAAAATAACATACTAAAATTGCTTCTCATAAATCCATTTATCAAGTCATGATGCATATCACAAAGGTAGCATTGTTTATTATTGCTGTGAAAAAAAACCCAACATAAACAACCAATTAACAGGAAATCAAAGGTTTTCTGTATTAATACAGTTGTGGCGATTTGGTTTTATAGATTGTTGTAAGCAGAAGGATTTCAGTCAGTTTCCCCTGTCTTGAAGAGAGCAGAACCATTACCACCATAATATCTTACACACTAAAAACTGCCTTAATATATTCCAGAATTTGGGTTCTTCTTTTTGTTTCACATTGTTTACTCATATTCTGTTGAAATCTCATTATAATGCCAAGATCTATGCTTGGTTTTTATGTTTTGTTTCTTTTTTTTTTTTTTTTTTTTTTTTTTAAATAAATATATTGTGTAGTCAGTTAGCCCTTATTTTTAATTTGCAATTAAGCTTTAGTATAACCCTTGCATTTCTCCATATTTTCTCTTGCAATTCTCTGAATTTCAATTCACTCATAGTAGGCAGTGAGACAATGTGTTTTGCATGTATTCAAAACTAAACCGAAATCTGAAATTATCCAAATTTAAAAGTGTTGAATTCTGTAAGAATTTTTCAAAATCACCTTATAGTCTTAAGTTGTCCTTAAAAATTATTGCCAATTGTTCTATTGTGATGTCATCCATATACATATTTCATCTACTTGAGCTATTAATGAAAATATCAAAGACAACTAAGGCAGATCCATAAGGAGTGAAACTGGAAACACCCTCCTCAGATATAGATAAACGACTAATACCTAATTCTTCAGTGTAAGTTTTAAATGGGTGATTATCATTTAATTGCATATTCTTATTGCTTGTTTATTAGACTGTCATGCATGACCATGTAAAAAAAAATAATAAAGCCTATCTGTACTAAATCTAGTACTTTATTCACTTGGCCTGTTAGTGTGTCAGAGAAATAAATTAGATTAGTCTGACATGATCAGTTCTTGACAAACTAATTTTGTCCATTTTTATCACCTTATTATTTTTGAGGTACTTGTACATTAATTTCTTCATATTTTTTTAAAAATATTTTTGGCAGAAATAGGAGCTACAGTAACACAGATATAATGCTCTGGGTTCCTTTTTTGTTCTATTTTCCAGCTTCCTTTTTGAACTTTGATATGAAGCTTTCTCCTGTTAGAACTCTGGATCCCGTAACTGCTAAAATTGGTTTTCCAGGGGTCTAGACATTTTGTAAATTTAATTCCTTATGCAGAAAGATTAATTTAGCCACAACTTGAATTTGCCCACCATACTTTATAAAAGGCACGCTGTAGTGTTGTTTTTCTGTATTCTGTTCTGTACTTCATAACACCTCATTAAGTTTATTTCTTTATATAGGCAGTTAACAAAAGGTTTGGGGTGTGGCTTATTTATTTGTTTTTTAAAGCAAAGAAGACACTATTTGTCTCAATCTACCTAAGCCAATGCTTTTTTATATATCCTGGCTTCTTTTTTGTCTTATTTCTAATTTCCTTTTTCTAGGACTTTTCTGTTCCTTGGTATTGGAAATTAGTTTGGCACACTAGTCTCTCTGATTTTATCCCAATGTCCTTTTCTGAATTATGTGGTCTTTAGTCTTCTTCTTTTCTTCTGCCATCAGTTCCTTAGAAAAATCATCATTATTCGCTTTAAAATAATTTTTATCCAACTCACATTATACTTGTAGATTTTCAGTCAGTACTTCTACATGGGTTAGAACAAATTATAAAATAACATTTTCCTTCCAAGCTCCTTTTCTTTATAGAGGACAAAAAAAAAATAATTTAGTAGAATACTGTTGTGACCAAGAAATCTGAAGCTGTTAGTGCTGTCTTTCACAGCAGTACATTGGTTCCCAGTTCATTAGTATCTGCCTGAGCTTAAATTTTCAGCTGAGAGATGTGAGAGCAGCCAGACACTGATATTCCCTCTCTTATTACCCAAAGTGTTATGATGTTTTCTGAGCTGACCATGGCAGTACACGGCACGTTGCCAGTACCCATATGGAAAAACAGCAGGAAAACTGTCATACATTCGGGTGAGACTCTCACACCTATATGTAAGCCCAGATTTTGCCCCTGGAAAGAAATCAATGTGGATTAGTACTTTTTCCTCACAAAACAAATAAATAAATAAATAAATGAAATCCTACAACAGACAAGACACCTTTGTTCTCTTCTGGGGAATATGAATCGCTAGATTTCCTAACCTGGTATTGAAATAACTTCCCCCCCCCCATCAATTTTGTTGCAACAATTGCCTTACAGCATGTATTAGCAAAAAGGTAACATTTCAGCACTAGCCTGACTCTGTTTTATTTTGGATCCAAAAGCAGATGACGCTTCTTCAGTTTCTATTTGCATTCACTGGAGATTTGGTGCACAAAGGTCAGATTGCCACAAGATAAAACTGATGCTTGCCATATGGTGGCAAAATCTGATCAGAGGAGTTCAAAAGATTTGGCATCGGTGAACCTCGAATAGTAATGCAAACCCCATTTAGATCTAAGCACTGCCTTCTCACCCGTCTTTAATGTGTACGCATAGTTAACGTGTGAGCTGTGACATTTCCTAATGTTATGTTCCAAGAGAATAATTTTGTAAGTTCATATGGTGATCTCAATGAGTCAGCTCAGATTTGTACTTTAGGACAGACTGCCTTAGAATGAGCACACAGCTATTATCTCGCAGATGTCTGTGGCAAAATTTTTAAAAATTACAGATGCAACTGGAATGAGCAGGGAATCAATTATGAGCCACAGAAGTTCTTTCAGAGTCTTACTCTGTATTAATTATGAACAAATGAAAGATGTAAAAAATGCCATTTTCAATGATCAAATAAGGACATCTTATTTTTTTTTCCAAAATAAAATTAAGCATGTACCCTTTTTAAGCAGTTAATTAGGAAGTCAGTGCTCGAACACACACACTTCACTCGGTGACTGGTGCAAAATTGTACTTGTTTGTTAATTATTTATTGCTATATAATTTTATTTAGCAGTACCAAATTTACTATAAGGAGCTGTTTCAATGTACTATTGTTGCAACAGCAAACACAACTGTGTGGATGATTGTACCCTAACCTGGTTAGGGTTTCAGTTTAGGTCTATCAGCATATAGATTTTAGTGAACTTAATAGTATGGACCTTATTTTCAAACTATATGTGAAAGGTTAATGACACTAAAGTATTACTTACTATAAGATATGTCCACAAATACAAGCTTTAGAGAAAGACAACCTTTATGAGAGAACATAGAATAAACTATTCCAAAAGAATAACATTTCAAAAGTCCCTTGTTGTGAGGTGAAGATAGTCATATAAAACACTTGCCTCTAGTATCCAGGCCTGGATTTCATGTTCATATGTTCACAAATCTATATTCTTGTGCCTTTTGTGTTAATTTTAACTAATGTGACAGAAACCTTGATCCACAGAATGCTCTTACTCTGCCTAGTAACATGAGCACATAAGCATATGACTATGTATATGAGATTAATGAAAAATGCTTCAGTAAATCTTGTTTATGGGTTTGGTTGAAGTATCTGACTAAACAATTTACATTGTATATTTTCTTATAACATTCAAGTCATTTATGGCTTTATATTTTGCAAACACTTAAAATATGGTGAATTGCTTTTAGCAAATCAACAAATTCTTTTAAAAAAGACAAGAAAAAACAACACCATAGAAACTAGGGAGAAAATTCAGAAAACAAAAAAAAATGTCTAAGAACTGTTGACATGTAAGATGGTCAGTTTTCAGAGAGTTCATGTGTCCCCATTATGGTTGAAATAGGCCTAAAAATCAAGAATATGCATTTTCATTATATTAATTCAGGTTTTATTGAATGCAGAGCTATGTGTCTGAACGTACATTATTCATATGTATTACATCATATTCTGCAGAATGTACCACAGAAATGCAGTGTGTCTCCTTACAAAATAAAGTGTGGACTACAACTTCTAACCAAAGTAGTGATATTACACAAAATTACAAGAGACCACAAAATCTGTTAGCAATTATGCCACAGATTATTTAGGACAGGTGATTTTGCAAAGCTTATTTATATTGCATAAGAAAAGTAAAAATTCCATTCACTTTAAGCCCAGTTAACACTAATATAGAGAAAGAAAAATATTTTTTATATTGAGAAGCAATTATAGCTGGGAAAGTCTGCGGGCTACAGAACTGTTCAAATTATATAAATTCTTACCACTACAAAGTATAAAATATTGAAAATAATGGAGTATTTGTGTGCCATTTAATATGTTGGTCTTGAATTAGTTTCTGTTCCTCTTCTGGTTCCTCTCCTGATATAACTTAGCTGATTGGAAAAAAATAATGCCCCCAAACACCTAACTAACAGCAAACAACATTTGTCTTATAAAAATATACATATATTGCATATATATATATGTACAGTTATATATGTATATGTGTATGTGTTTGTGTATGAATACATACATCAGCAAGTAACTTCTCAGGGAATCTTTCTATAGAAACAAGTTTTAACGTTTCATACATGAAACATTTAGTTTGGTTATAGATTTTATTTTTTTTATTTTTAGAGGTAGGATTTTCAGAGTCAGGAACCTAGGTCAGCAAGGTAATGGAACTTCTAAGAAGGGTGAGACATTAACAAGATCTGCTGTCTCTGGTTGGGGCAAAGTTATGGTGCTGTGTTTTAAATTTGTGTCAAGACATTCTCTTTATTTCACTCTGACCCCTTCTCCAAGACAGTATTCTCGGGGTGCACAAGAAGTTGTGAGAGGGCACAGCAAGAACAGCAGACCCCAGCTGACCAAATGCATATCCCACGGCATATTCCCAAGTAAATGTTATGCATGCTGAGGCCAGGCTTTCCAGTAAGTGGCTAAACGTCTGCCTACTTATAGGATATAGTGAATTAATTCCTTATTTTTCTTTGTTTGCCTGTGAAATTTTGTTTCAGCTATTAAGCTTAATAGTAATCTCAATTTATGAGTTTTCAGCTTTTGCTCTTTCCTCTCCCCTACCTTGCTGGGGAGCAGGGGACTGAGCAAGTGAGTAGGTAGGTGCTTAGTTGATGGTTGTCCTCAACCTACCATGCATAGATAGTGAAAATATCTAAGAAGAGAAAATTAAAACATGCTTGAAATTAATCCACCAACAAATAGAAAATAATTAAGAAGATATTTGAGCAATTAATTTATAATAATAGTTCATAAAGATCCTAATGCATGGTTCTAAAGAAGCTGAGAGAGGTTACTCTTGGAGAAAGACTGCTGAGGTAGCTGCAAGGAGGGTGCTCATTTTACTATCAATTTATACACTCTCAACATAATTTTAATTTAGTAATTGTTGTGAAAACACATATAATATGAGAGTAAATAATTTTTGGATAAAGACAAGGTGCATATCCCCAGCAAAAATAAAAAGTTAACACCTGTTTCAAGACTTAGATCACAGCTCCCATGTTTTTCCAGGCATTGATGCTTTCTTTCTTGTACCCCTCCAGATTAATAATACTGATTCTTACTCAAGAAGAAAACAGGGAAAGCCAATTCCACCATCATTAATCATAGTAAATCTGTTTTGATGTTTTTTTCTTACCTGAGTGAAGATGGAGAAGAGGATAAACAACATTAAATTACATATAAAATACATTAACAGGTGGTGATTCTTAAAACAAAAAGGGGAACAGAAAACATCTTGATGTAGCAACATTCTGCAACACAGCCATATGGCAGATTGACAGTGTTCCCATTCCTTGTACTTTAGGCAGTTCACAGACTGCAATAGCAAAGAGTTTGGCTAAGTCTCTGTTTTGCAGATTTTGGGTATCTGCTATCAGCTGCCTCAGAGTGACAGTACCATACATATAAATTACACTGTTACATATTTCATTCTTCCATCATGGCTACAGAAAGATAGGTCTATAGGAAAAACAGGAAGTTACACGGGATAGTGTAGTGATATATTCTGAATACCTTAATTTCTTAAGTTAACATCTCTACATTTTGAAATTCAATATCTTGCACTCAGATATGAAATAAAATTAAAAAAAAAAAAGAATATTTTATTTTTATTTAAAAACTCCCACTTTTAAAAGAGATGTTGGGATTTAAAATCCAAATAAGAATTGCTTAAGTTAAAATTACTTGGTTTTCAAATTAAATTTGACAGGCAATTATTCTGTAAGAATGACAGTCTTAGTAATTGCTTTTACTATTTTAGGAAAAACAAACAAACAAAACTGGAGAGCTTTTCATTTTAAAGAAGATATTGGACAGCAATTAACTATTATAATCACCAAAGCTGCTAGGTGAAATGTAATTTTTGGATTTGCTTCAGGAAGGTGTGTGCCTTTGCAGCAATTCTGGGTATGGACTAATGTGTCAACATTCATGTTGAGATACATTAGTAATCAGAGTTTCACATCAATGTAGTGTCTCAACGGTTAATGGTTTAGCAGGTAATATATTCTCAACAGTAAGAAAGCATGACTCCATGGATTATATGCTCCTGATATTATCATTGACACAAGTTAATTTAATTGCACAGCTCAAATATCCAATTGCAAAACATCTTTTGCAGCTGGTTGTGTCAAACACATGGCAGGAGTCAAGTATCTATACGCTACACATTTTCCTATCATACTTAAGAAGAAGAAGCTGAAACACTTTGAGTACATGTAAAATGATGGCTGCAATAAACTCTACCAGTGAGTCTGCAGTACACAGAATAAACACTATGTGTCAAGAAATTGATATAAAAAGACCATAAATGCCATACAGGGCCATTAAATCCTAAGGGTGAAAATCATTGACAGTATACACTATAAAAGTCCAAAAAGAGCTTTTTACAGTACACTCAGTAAAACCAAAATCCTGCAGTTCATCATGTGACAGAACTAGCATTGCCCTCCAACTATTCAATTCTGGCACAAAATTTAAAAGTTCTTTAACATTTGTTCAGATTAATACATAGGATCATGAACCAGTAAAACCCATCATTTGATTGCTGATGAATTTTTATATATTTTGGTTTCTGTAATAATGAATGCAATATTTCAGTCTAGTACTGATTATAATAAAAATATAATTATGTTATATAAACATATTTATCCTGTATCTCTAGCCCTCTGATCATCTTTGTGGCCCTCCTCTGGACTCACTCCAGGATCCCATGTCTTTCTTATCTTGAGGACTCCAGAACTGGATACAATACCCCAGGTGGAAAATCACAAGGGCAGAGGGGGGCAATCACCTCCCTCAGTCTCCTGGCCACAATTGTTTTGATACAGGTCAGTACATGGTTGGTTCTCTGGACTGCAAGAGTACATTGATGGCTCATTGAGCTCCTTGTCCACCTCACTCCAAAGTCCTTCTCCTCTGGGGTTTTTTCAATCCATTCTCTGCTCAGTCTTGCGCTTGGCCTTGTTGAACTTCATAAGGTGGGCATGGACCCACCCCTCAAGCTTGTCAAGGTCCCCCTAGATGGCCTCTCTTCCCTCCATTAACCTTAGGATCTTCTTATCTTGTTTTGCATTATATAGATGCGTTCTTACTATGTAGCATACTTTAAATAAGGAAAGTGATGTTGAACTCCATGCAGATGCTAAATGGTGTGTATGATCTGTGGATCATTGTCGCGAGCCGGTACCAGAGGGCTACCGGCTGGCAGGGTGTTTTTGCGACCCCCCCCCCCCATTT
>NW_009953761.1:4664269-4757588 GCF_000747805.2 Chaetura pelagica | reverse complement strand
GGTTCGGTCCAGGCTGGGCAGGCAGGGTCCCTGGGAGTGGGCACAGGCGGCACCTCCCTCTTTGCTTCTCCTCACAGCGGAGTGGCACTCAGGCAGATTCAGGTGCTGCAGTGGGGTCTTGTCCCAGGCAGGCAGAGAGAGCGAGCAGAGACCCACAGAGAGCAGATCCTACTCTCTTTTTTATGGATCAGAGACCATTGTTCCAGAAAGCACCACGGTCTGAATTAGCCAATCGCCATTGGCCAGGTACATATTCTGTTAGAGGCAGTTTTTAACCTATTGTTTATTTCTCTGCCACTTATTATGACCCTTGTGCTGCTTCTTCGCTCTGCACTTATCTGGTAGTGCAAGAGGCCTGCTCATTCTGTCCTTGAGTGAATCAGTGAAAAGGCATCACTCCTGTCTTGCTGACTTGAAAGGCATTTGTTGTTTAGTCTTCTATAGAGGGGAAAAAGAGGGACTGTTCCCCACAATCATCCTGCAAAATTGTCTACTCTGTGGTCAGCAGAGACAACACAAAGCAAGAAGAGAAGCAGAATTAGTATCCAAGGTTTTGGAAAAAGTTGAAAGCTTAATTGTACTACAGGATAAAACCAGACCTCGCATACTACATGCCTTTCTGATCCTTCCAACTCAAATGCACTTAGCTAGTTCAACATTCTAACAGAAAGTATGTAAGGTGGGCAGTCTTCTAGAATTCATGAGTGTCATGATTTCTGTGCAGTTCTTTGCAATAAGGTTTTTCTGCCAGTTGAGACCAGCTTTATGTCAGCTCTAATTACATTCTTCATTTACATCTCAGATGATATCTAACCTGTTCTCTGTCTCCCCAGCTTTGTATATTGGTCTCTGTATGAAAAATGATTAAGTAGCCTGGGAGCTTTTCCTTTTGAAGAAGTATGAGTAAGGGAAGCTGTGAGAAAGGCCTACAGAATAATGGCTGGCATGGTACAGATGATGAATAAGGGATGATTTTCAGTATTACTCATTTAAAAAAGAACTAGAAAATATCCAGTCATACAAATATTAAAAAGATTAGAAACAATGTATAATTAAATTCTAGACCCCATTGCCAGAATATTGCAGTGTTTAAGGTTAGCAGATTTGAAAAGAAAATAAATAGAAAACAGTTCTATCAATGGATGCTAAATATGGTGATCCCAACCCAGCCTTCTGAAGACATCGTGAACAAATACATTTTAAAGTTATGCTCAGATACACCTAAATACAATCTCTACTGTTGCCCATTTGCAAACTGTATTTTACAAGGGTGTTTCAGATAAAGTTAAATTTTAAAGGAATCAACCCACCACAACCTCCAATATAAAAATGGATAGACAAAAATGTACACTCAATATTTTTTCAAGTAATTATAATATATCTAGGTTTTAAATGGAAAAATATTAAACTTTATTAGTCTTCTATAGAGGGGAAAAAGAGGGACTGTTCCCCACAATCATCCTGCAAAATTGTCTACTCTGTGGTCAGCAGAGACAACACAAAGCAAGAAGAGAAGCAGAATTAGTATCCAAGGTTTTGGAAAAAGTTGAAAGCTTAATTGTACTACAGGATAAAACCAGACCTCGCATACTACATGCCTTTCTGATCCTTCCAACTCAAATGCACTTAGCTAGTTCAACATTCTAACAGAAAGTATGTAAGGTGGGCAGTCTTCTAGAATTCATGAGTGTCATGATTTCTGTGCAGTTCTTTGCAATAAGGTTTTTCTGCCAGTTGAGACCAGCTTTATGTCAGCTCTAATTACATTCTTCATTTACATCTCAGATGATATCTAACCTGTTCTCTGTCTCCCCAGCTTTGTATATTGGTCTCTGTATGAAAAATGATTAAGTAGCCTGGGAGCTTTTCCTTTTGAAGAAGTATGAGTAAGGGAAGCTGTGAGAAAGGCCTACAGAATAATGGCTGGCATGGTACAGATGATGAATAAGGGATGATTTTCAGTATTACTCATTTAAAAAAGAACTAGAAAATATCCAGTCATACAAATATTAAAAAGATTAGAAACAATGTATAATTAAATTCTAGACCCCATTGCCAGAATATTGCAGTGTTTAAGGTTAGCAGATTTGAAAAGAAAATAAATAGAAAACAGTTCTATCAATGGATGCTAAATATGGTGATCCCAACCCAGCCTTCTGAAGACATCGTGAACAAATACATTTTAAAGTTATGCTCAGATACACCTAAATACAATCTCTACTGTTGCCCATTTGCAAACTGTATTTTACAAGGGTGTTTCAGATAAAGTTAAATTTTAAAGGAATCAACCCACCACAACCTCCAATATAAAAATGGATAGACAAAAATGTACACTCAATATTTTTTCAAGTAATTATAATATATCTAGGTTTTAAATGGAAAAATATTAAACTGTATTATTGTTTATTATTATTATTATTATTATTATTATTATTATTATTATTATTATTATTATTATTATTATTATTATTATTATTATTATTATTATTATTATTATTATTATTATTATTATTATTATTATTATTATTATTATTATTATTATTATTATTATTATTATTATTATTATTATTATTATTATATGTATCGCTTTTAATTTGTACAATCCTCCCTATAAAGCATTTTAAGTTTCCTGCTCTTTGCATTAATAGTACTGAAGATTTTCTGTTACATTCAATGGTTTTCAAGCAGGAACTTATTAAGAGTATAAGATTTTTTAAAAATTATTATTATTTTTTTTAAATTCAGAATACCAGAATTATGAAATGGTCTTTCAGCTCTTACCTGCTACAACTGATAATTTTGGGTTATGCCTCAATCAATGTATAAATCAAGTTTCTGTAAGCCAGAAAAATAATATATGGCACTTGGCATGCACCTAGGGGTAGAAACAGATATAGTCAGACATTCAGTACATAAACTGAACAGAAACTATACACAAACATTAATTTAAGAATCCTGGTGAATGTTTATTCAAGCTGTAAAAATATTTGCCATTCAGAAACAATAAAAAAATAAAGAGGAGGAAAAACATGTTTAAATATTAATTACATGCTGAATGGAATGTTGAGAGATAGTTCACGGAAAGTGATTGCTTAGTAAATGGAACACTAATTTACCAGAAAAGCCTCATACATACCAATGAAATAGTAATAGCCATCACAAAGGTACGTCCCTTAGAGATTATTTTTCCCTCTCACCTTACAATAGTAATAACGACCTTCAGGGTCTCTACCATAAGCATTTCTAAGATCCTTATCTTCCTGATATGCATGTACTTGTTATCTCACCTTTTCATGAAACATTTAGAAATGTGTAGAGAAGAATAAAATAATCAGAACTGTTTCCTGGGAATAATGACTAGCTACTTTTATTTCCTTCCTTTTGATCAATGAGCCCCAGGAAATACCTTATAACTCAATTGGTATTGTTTAATCTGCAAATGAAAGTACTCCATCCTGCTTCCTGCCAAGATCCTGATGTATTAGGGGGCAGCTGTTGTATCAAGTGTCTATATTTAATCTTAACAGAGACATGAGTAAGATCCTGGGTTTGTCCCTGGATACTTAGCATCAGGTAATGATCCACCTTCTCTGACAGATTGTTGAACACACCCAGGCCTATTCCTGCATTACTATATGACTTGTAGATACAGGAGGCTTCCTCCACCAACTCAATCATCCAGCTTGTTCAACAGTTGTCTGTCATCCAGAAGCATATAGCAGGTCTACATGTTAGATCATTACATGATACAGAGAATTTAGCAGAAACTTTTTCCCTGATGTGACTTGTACAAATATCTGTCTGTTCAATTGATGTTTTGTGTATCAAGGAGGATGCCAGGTAGGTATAAGGGCTGTGCTGGTGCTCAGGGAATCCATAAAGAAATAAAAGATTAACAATGAAATACAAAACCAAAAAAATAATAATGAGATAAAGGCAATTCAATCAAATGTATTACAAACAGCTTGTCTCAGGTGACAGCCCTGAACATTACTTTGAAAACTATGTTTTGAAGGTTTTTTTAATTGCATTGTTTAACATTACTTTTAGAAAATGCCTCACATTTCATTGAGTGGCCTTTATCTCGTTATTTTTTTCTCTTTCAAGTTTTGTGACTCATGCACTTGAACTTCCCTATATATACAGGGATTTTTGTAAAAATCAGAGCAGCATGAGCAGAGCTGCCTGCTCCTTGAGGTTCTGTTTATATTGTTGAAGGCAGCTCTGTTCATGGTGCTGAATGAGTATCACCTGCTGACTGGCAAGCAGTTGTCCCCATGGTGAGTCAGCAGTGAAGAAGTGCCTGGCAGCCAGTTGGTGGTCTTCAGTTAGCAGCAACCAGTTGGTTGTGGTGAGTTGGCAGGGCCCAATTTTCCCTTTCTCTCCATGAATGTGCTGGTGTTGTGAATCTGGAGAGTGTGGTGTGTGTGCTGCACTAGTGATCTTCTGCCTCTGCCAGCCCAAAAGGAGGAGGGAATGTCGCTTTCTGTGCCTGTGTGAGTTCTCAATGTGGGTGCTGCCTTGCCTGTAGCTGTCTGCATGCCCAGCGATGCCCATGTCCTCTATGTGTGCATGGGATACACATTCAGCCTCACTGCTCAGTAAACCTGCAAACAGGAAAGTAGCAGCTGCATTCATTGTTTCTGGACAGAGACCCCAAAATCTCAGGGCTGGGCACAGTGGCTCGGAATGAGGAATTACCAGGCATGGAGCTTCTGGAGTCAGCAGATGACTCTAACCCATTAAAACATACACATGGAAATTATAATATTTATATCTATTCTTACCTTATACCAGATTGCTACATACTTTCTGTCAATGTCATTTTTTGTTGCATCTGTTATGCATTTGCTTGTTGCACCCAGAAGTTACAGGATAGGAAATTCATGTTAGGTACTGATAAGTACATAAAACATTCTTCATATGCAATACTTGTAAATTATAGACTATAATATTAATAAAAATCACATATAGTCATATATTAAGATCCAGAAGATTTTTTAATAAACTTGTACTTAATGGAAAAGTCCATTTTAAGTGATATGGGGAATTTCACTACATAATAATTTGATGTGGTAAAGCAGCATTACAAGAAATGTTATAAATAATTAGTTTCACCTCCTTTCTAAGATACTGTTAACATATTGAGTGTTAATATTTATTCTCCGTTATTTTAGGCTCATCTGAGATATACTTTTACCATTCCACAGCCTAAATCTGATACAGAACTTTTTAGTCTGGCTAACTGTTAATTTGGTATAGAGCAAATGTAAAAATGCAGTTCATCTCCACAACCCTTTTTATTTCGCTCTGAGGCTTTACTAAGTACCAGTCACCTTCCCTACCCCTCTATTTTTCGATTATTTATTGCTGCACAGCTAAAAATTTTGCACAGAAATTTGGCTGCTTTACTACAGTATGCTAAGCATGTTATATCATGTTTGATTTAATTAGACTAAAATAGTTCTTTCTTCCTTGTCCTTATGAGCAACTAGTACAGACACTTTCATTTTGTTAAGAACTGATACATTCTTCTTCCAAAAATCAAATTATTTAGCATGTGATAAGGAAAGTTCTTATCTGAAAATGCTGCTTCTAAATACACAGTGACAATTGTGTGTAAATAAATTTGAAAATTAAATTCTAATGATGTCCGAGCACTGAAATTATCTCAGCCCGTTTCAGAGGTAAATCACATATGTTGTCTATGATTAAAAGATCACTTCACCTTTTGAGGTGACAAACACTGCCAAACATTGCCAAACATTATCACTGTTGATAAATGCCAGCGTCCTGCTGCACCGGTTATAATGAAACTTTTCCCAAGAGGAATTTTTAAAATAGATATCAATTCTAATAAAATACTGTTTTCAAACTGTGGATTTCTCTACCAACACAGCCTTTTCATCCTTTACTTTCCCATCTTCCTATCCAGTTCCTTATGTGAGTCCAGACAAACTCCATCTAACGTCATTGATTTTTATGCTAATAACATGTGCAGTAATAGACTTATAGGAATAACTTTAAAATAATATAACTAGTGAATTAACTTTTTAGTCTTGATTTGTTTTGAAAAGCTGTTGCTCTGGAAGATTTTGTGGTGCCTATACAATTGATTTTACTTGATTTTTTTTTTTTTTTTCCCTTTATTGGAAAAAAAAAAGCAACAAATGTATAGTGAAGTGTTGTAATTCTCATTATCATCGGGGGGGAGATAGGCACCCAGAAAGGGCAATTAATCCCACTCAGATACATATCTTTCTTTAAAAATTAATGAACTTGGAATTACATCATATATATTATGTTACAGTCACTGTTACACAGGTTCTATTCATGGCACTAGTGTTCACCTTGTTTCAATTGAGGAGGCATGGAAAAAAGTATAGGGTGGTATAGTTACCAGTGAAAGAGAAACCAGATACCTCAGATTTCTCTGCTGGTTTATGCTATCCCCTTGCTGGTAGTCTCAAATCCTTTACAACATTTCAGAATTATGTTTTAGTCTCATGTAGTTTGTTGCATACAGAAGAGCATAAAATAAGCCAAAAGAGTCAGCCCTGACAGGCTATGTGAGTTTTAGCAACTGTGTGAGCTGTGAAGAAGAAAATCAAGGAAGAAAGTAAAGGATATAGGATTTTGGTTCAGAAGTAGTTGTGGGTTGTTTGGATTTTTCTGGGGGTTGTTGTGTTGTGTTTTGTTTTATTTTATCCAACTGTGAAAATGAATAGAATCATGTTATAATTCTCTTGGATGTGGGTAAATACAATAACTGTTGTGAATGGTGACTGCTCATTTCAGTGTTCAAATCAGTATCTGTCTGAAAAGATTTCATCATATTGCAAATAATTTTCTCAAGCAGTGTAGATCACTAATTTCCTTTGGAAGCAAATCAACCAACATGTTATCTAGGACACACCTGGAGGGCAATTTGCTTGACTCAAGTTTTGTGAAACAGAAATGACACAATGTTAATTTGCTTTTAAACTGCTTGCCATGTCTAAGAATTAAATAAGCAATTGGATGAGACCAAACTGAATTCATTGAGATATCAGCCATGCAGTCCACTTATTTTACCTGATTGTGATAGAAAAGCTTTTTATATGAGCAGTTAATACAGTCACATTTTCCACACTTGGCCTTTTCAGAAATCCCAGCGACAAATTCTTCGCTCTTCAAACGCTCCACTCCATGTTTGAATAAATTACAGCCATGTAGTTTACCTTTGAATGTTTCAGATTTTTTTTTGCCTCTATATTGTTGCTGGGTTTATTACTTTAAATAGTAGCTTAGTTTATATGTGGCATTTGAGGAACATACAGGTGCGTAGAGATATATTTGCAAATAAAGTCTGTAAGAACACTCAAGCTCAGGGTTCAAATAATCTATGTGTTTAGAAATATTTATATTTCCGTATTAACATGTAATTTATTACTATTAATTTATTATTTTATTAATTAATACATGGCAGCTATTTGCATAAATAGGATCTTAGTCTCTATCATCAGTACTGTTAGCAACAACTATAATTATAATACTTATTATAAATTTCAGTTAAGCTTAATTCAATTGATTCAGGTGATCAGAATGGCATCTGAATAGTGTATCCTTCTCTAGTCTTTCATCATAGAGATTTTTCAGTACAAAAATTAGTACCCTAAATTTAACTAGGATGCACTCATACCAGATTATCTTTCAAAAGCCGCTATCTTAGTTCTAAAGCATAAGTGGCTACCACCTCCCACATGCATCTCCAGACCAAAGACTCCTGCACATCTGGGTGCCTGGAGACCTGAGGTCTCTGCCCAGGCTGAGGGATGTGGCTGCAGTTGTCCCTTCAACCAGTAATGAGGATCACACAGAGGACACAGCCACAAACTGGCCACACAGACAGCCACAGAAAAGCTGCTGCCGCCAGCAATGCCCACACTCAAGACTCACAGCAGACACAGGCAGGGAGAGGCACGTCCCCTCCTCCTTTTGGGCTGGCAGAGGCAGAAGGTCACTAGTGCAGCATACAACATAGTCTTCATGTTCACAAACACATGCACGTTCACGGAGCCCCAAAGCACCAGCACAGCGCTTCTGCCCACACAGCACCTCTGCCCAGATCCCAGCCCCCCCTTACTCACCCCATGGGTCCCCAATTCACTGTCTGGTCCAGCTGAGTTCTTGCTGCAAACATGCAGTACTCACCCATTTGTCCCACAGGCACCCCACACTCACAGGTCCCCACATACCAGCATAGACCCTCCAACTCTCTGATACCCCTGCCTGGACCTGGGGCCTCCCACCCCCCAGCTGGTACAATTTGGAATCTGTCAGTGAATACACATGCACAATCCCCACACACATCTGGGGAAGGTACAGACACTTGCTCCCAGCAGCTGGTATCTGACACACAGACTTGTCCCCACAGTGGGAGTTTTTTGGGATACACAGCACTCCCAACACAGTGGCTCCAGCAGCTGACATCACAGGCCACAGGCACTCACTGTCAGAACAGGGGGTCTGACTCAAGGAGCTAGCACCCAATGCACTCACATCAGTCCCCTCAGTAGCTGGTACTGAGTCCTTGCAGTACTGACACATGCAGGAGACGGAGTGAGATTACTTGCAGAGGTCATTAAGACAGATTTAATTGAAAGACAGGACAGACAAGTATGCTGACCAGCTCAATTTTTCACCTGTCCTGTTATTTTATACCTCTTTCTGTCTGTTCTTCCCATTTGATCCTCCTGGATTTCCTTCCCCTAAATCTTCCTTAAAAAAATTTGCTTAGTCCCACAGACCTTACTTAGGATATCCCAGTTGCTCATGCTCTTCCTGTTTCCCCCCTTTGTATCAGTTACCAAGGCCAAGCTGGTCCTCTCCAAATCTGTGCCTGCAGTGTCATAATGGCTCATCAGATAGTGACAAGCAACTTTTGAGGTTTTTGCCTCTGTTAGCCTGTGTCTACTGGTTTTCTGCTTCTGCTTGTTATCACTTCTCCCCTTACTTATCCTCTATTGAATGGAAAAATATCCTTTATCTGATAACCTGAATGAAGCTAATATTCACACTTACAGTACAAATTAAATATTTTGCTCTAGGTGAAATGTATCCCTAGACATAAAAAAAAAGGATTCAATACTATAAAACATATCTATATTTCTGAAATATTTTGTCACAAATATCATGTGAGTACATATTACATTGTCTAGATCAGCATGTTTGTTGGATGCTGCTTCCATCAGTAAAAAATTAGTTGATTTATACAACCTGAGGAAACAATACAGGATATGTCTTAAATTAAAAGAAGATAAATCAATGTACTTCACCAATTGTCTGATAGAAGGTCACTTTGACTTTCTCATTATAACAGGAAGGTGGTTAACTTAATGGCTCTGAAAATGAATAACTTTATTATAGCAGCAGTGTAAGACCTGTGAGATTAAATTGCTAATTACACCATGTCAAATACATTTATGAAACAATTATTTTTTAAAAATATTTTTTACATTAGAAACATTTCATTATGCTTTACATTACATGTTTTACTGAGGTCCTCAACTGAAAATTTTTAATTTGAATAAAATGTGTAAAAGTACTCCTTCTGGTAGGATAGTGTAAAGTGCTGTGAGATAATGCAATGTAGCATGTACTATACCATTAAAAGATAATCAAAGATGTTAGTGTAATACTACCAGCAATCTACAGGGCAAAAAGATTGCACACAACCCAGTCCTGCTAGAAGATAAACCAACTAAAATTACAGACTACCAGTTCTGGTTTAACTCCATGAATTAAATCTTGCTACACAGCTGCATGTCTAAAAGGTGCTCAAGAGGTCTAAAAAATGCCATTCAGTTTAATGCACAATTGCAGTAACACACACAAAACCAAACATTTATCAGCACACCAGTATGCTTGACTTCTCTGAGGCAGATGCTGCAACATGACCGTGGGATTTATACCTGGTTAATTGGGTTTCTCCAGGTATCTGACCAGCTCTTATTTGTGTAGTTAATGATTCATTACTTTACTGCTAATCTCTAATTCTAATCTAGCTACTTGGCTTCATTATGAATTATCTGAACTTATTAAGCTAAACTTAAACCGTAGCACTCTCAATTCTATTGCCTCCTATATTGCCATTACTGAAAATAAATACTATGGTCTTCGATTACAGAACTTATAACACTAGGAATCTTTATGAACAACATGGAAATTATTTATTCCATAAATACGAGATAAGTTAATTGAGAGGTTATAAATATTTCATTCACATATTTTAATGTGGTATTAGATTATAGAAGTAAATTCAAATAAATTCCCTGTGAGGAGGTCCTAGAACCCAAACCAATGTATCATGGTATTGGGAAAAATTAACTTCAGTCTACTAGTTATGCATCTGTACTGCAGTTAAATAAGACAAAAGACCAGCTGTAATAAAATATATGTGTATCATAAATACATGTTAATTTGAGATAATAATAAATAATTACTTTTTTACACAGCTACATTCAGGACCATGGCAAACAGAAGAGAGTTATAGTTCATTCTTAGATGAAACTGCAATAAGGAACAACACTGATATTATGCCTTCTTAGGACAAGACATACATCTGTAAACATCTCAGTTTTGAACAAGTACATGAATGTGAGATAACAAAAATATTTCCCCTAAGTGTGCTAGAGAATCTTGCTTAGCTAGAAAGCACCAATATGGAAACGAACATATATTGAGAAACAAAGACACAACATATAATATAGTATTAGTTGTGAGTCAGACATTTTAATGTCTGTCTATATACAGACATACATACAATATATAAAACACATATATGCTTGTGTTTCTGTATAAGTATAACAAATGTATTTATAGATAGGTGGGTAGGTAGGTAGATAGAGAGACGCCTAAATATTTACTAGTGTATGGCTCAGTAACTGATAGATTCTGAATCAGAGATCCAGAGATGTGGATTTTGAGATTGTTCAGGACTTGAAACAAAGGCTAGGTTGTTTCCAGCATGCCTCACTGTAACTAGAGAAGAAATTATGCATAGTGGTCATGTTTCCCATGTTACTCCCTTTTGAATCTCTGTTTACTCAGCATGCTACTTATCCTGCTTAGAAACTGTAATCTTAAGCAATAGGATACTTTCTTATTTGTAGCAGAAATAGAAATTGAACTATGAATATGTATGGCTAGAAGGAGAGGAAGAGAGAGGAGAGAGTCCACTGGTTTAGGAATTATGAAATGCCTTGATAGAATAGATAGAATAGCCTTGGCTCCTAAACAAATACTAAATAGAGAACAGGTAGATTATTAGAAGAGTAAACCTAAATTCTCTACAGTAAAGGGGACAATTTCCTGTCAGCTTATATCTGTAATGGCATTTCTTTTATGGATTAGTGGCACATCATTTTCTCTTTCTATTCAGTCTAGCTGTCTTATGTACTGGACATAAGCAGAGAAAAAAACCTTCATTATTCTCTCTACATCTAGTCTGTCAGCCAGCTGTGAGGAGAAGTACATTCTGTCAAGAAATGTACTTTTTGGATGACCACACTAATATTACCTGCAGTTTACTTTTAACTGTTTTTTCTTCCTTTGAAAACCTTATCTTCTAATCAGACTTGAAAATGTCATTTTATAAATAGCTTTTGCCAGCTGATAAAAACAAGACATATTCCTACGGAGTGATATACACACCCATTCAGTTTAAAGTTAGAGAAGTACAAATGTACAAGCCACATTAACTTGTTTAGGTTTCCCATAGCAGGAAGCCAATTTAAATCACCTATTGCAACCAGGAGACAGCAGAGCTGAAAAATAATTTCTTTTTTATTCTTGTTGCCTCAAAAACAGATACAGTAACAACAAAGTTGGTTTTCTGTTAACTGGTTTTGAGGGTTGGGTAAATAGTTGAGTAGGTAACTCTGAACTTTCCCCTTTTGGAAGGAAACCCAAGTATATGGATGGCATTTTGACTAATTATGCTAGTTCCTTCAGCCTTTCCTCATAAGGAAGATGTTCCACTCCTTTCATCATCTTTGTGGCTCTGCACTGGACTCTTTCAAGCAGTTCCCTGTCCTTTAACTGAGAGGCCCAGAACTGGACACAATATTCCAGATGCGGCCTCACCAAGGCAGAATAGAGGGGGAGAACATTCTCCTAGAAGTCAGCAGCCCTCATTGACAGGGCTTTAAACTAGGTTTGAAGGGGGAAGGGAAAGCAAAGCCTGCTGCAAACATACCTGGTGTTTGCAGAATGGCGGTTGGAGGTCTGGAAGTCCTTCCTTATGTCTCTGTTGACTTATGCACACACTCAGTACAGTTCCTTCCTTTGAATTTTTTGCAAATGTAATTATTTTACTATCTATCATAATTATCACTTTTAGGTTAAGATGTTGAGTGTTAAGAAGATATAGGTTGTCCATGTAATAAGGAATTTGTAATTTAACCATGTACTGTTCAATGTAGAACCGTTATGTTTTCAATTATGCTGTTTGATAGTTTCTTCTCATTTCATGCCTTTATCTTGGTGATTTAATATCTAAGGTTTCTGTTATTTCTACCACTGTGTCCAGATTCCACTTTTGAATTATTCTTTTTTCAGATTCTGGCTTAATAAATTTCTCCAAAGATAGCCAGGTTGGATTCTTTCATCTTTGCCTCTTTCTTTCTTTACAAAGAGCCAGGACAACTGTCTGTTCCTTCATCATGGCCTTTTTTTGCACTTAGAAATAATTCTTAATGAGTGTTACTTGCCATTGAGCCATTACAAGCCATTGAGTTACTTGGAATTCACATATTTGGGCCATTTTCACAAGTCTGTAACTTTCTTTTCTTCTTTCTTTTAGATAATCTATTTTACTAGTTTGTAAGTGACTCTCTCTGTGCAAAGCCTTTAATATTTCTCACTGTTTATGTGAATTAAATTCACTCTAGTCAAGTTGGCATATGTATGCTTTTGTTTTCTTCAAATAGAGTCTTTGACCATTCAGCCATTGGTCATCTGTTTCCTCTGAGTTTTCTAACTGTGGACATCTAAATCCTTGTGACATGTTGCCCCAGATACTGAGGTCTGATTTACTCTCTTGGTTCAGGGACTGCATAATTCCTTTTTTGTTTGATGAATACTGGATTTACTTAGAGTGATGGAGATCATGCCTTTTCTGCATATCTTTATCCCTCAGAGAAAAACAGTTCTCTTTCCTCTTCATTGACACTTTCACTCTCTTTGCCTTGGTTATATTCCTTAATTTCAGATGTGTATTTACACTTCCAAACATTGACATCTTTAGGTGAAGTTCAGTTTAACTGTGGTAGGCACCTCAGACCATGAGGAGCAAGACAGCAGCAATGGGAAGTACTTTTCCTTTAAGAAAGTGCTCTAGACTGAGGTGAACAGGGGTGTTCCCAGAGCCAAGGAAGCCTGAGGATGAGCAGAAATACTTGAAAGAGTGAATCAGCAGCTCTCACAAAAGGGGCTGAGAGCTGACATGGCTGCGGTGCTGCCAGGGCAACCATGAGAAATTTAAACGCAGCCATTGCAGAGGAGCGGAGCATGCCGGATGCATGGGTGAGAACAAGGGGAGGAACAGCAGCTCTGATGGTTGTTTCCCTCTTGGAAAGACATCTGCTATGGTCTCCACCTTGCAGAAGGCCATGCGCTCAGCACCAGTCAGGGTTGACATGGGAAACCAGACAGAGAATCTATGGAAACATGCAGCTATGTGGGTCACAGGCTGCAGGGAATGTCAGAGCTTTTCCCTGGCAACAAGGGGCAGTTATGACAAATGCTGTGTGCTCTGTGAGCAAGTGGATTATATCATCTGCTGAGAGGCAGATTTACAAGAAGAAGTTGGAAGGCTAAGAAGCATCAGGAAAGCTGAAAAGGACATAGGCTGGCTCTGCCCTCTTTGACACAGAAGTGGGAGCAACCATCAGAAAGTATGCAAGATCAGGGAGTCACTGTATCCTGCCCCTACCAGACAGGAGGCAGTAGTCTGGATTAAAGGAGTGAATGAAAGCAATTTTGTAGCTGTGGCAACCGATCTTCTTTGCCCCCCTCAGATGCCACTGAAAAACAGATACAGGGCTCTGATTGAGAAAGACTAGCCAAATTAAGATGTGGACTTTGGGCAGCCTGCACCAGAGGAATGTCCGAGTCTTATTTTTCATTTTGATAACCATTTAAAAATAGTTCTATATAACAAATGTAGCCCTCCCTTCTACCCCTCTCCCTTCCTTCCTTCTTCCTTCTTTCTCTCTGTCTCTCTTTATGAAAAAATTAGGACTTTGAGCCTTTAAATATGATTCTTACAACAAAATATATTCTAACAGAGAAAGCAGAGATGTGTAGATATAGGCAGAAGAGTAGGAGCTGTTCAGCTGCCAGTAACGGCAACTTCTTTTATGTGAAAACAGTGCAAGCATTATACTCTCAGAGCTTTGACAAGTATCATGTGGTAAATCTATCCATAGTGTTTCAAGACATTATTGTTTTTTTCCCCATCACACCTATTGATCCCTCAGACATTACTATCCCTTTATAAAAGTTGACAGAATAGGAGATATACTTCTATTATATTTCCCAAGTTCTTTTTACAGTTATCAGAGAGAAACAGACAAATAATAAGCAGGGTTCTTCCTAGTCTTGTTCTCTAAACATATATCAGGTAATGTGTGTCTTAGTTGATTAGCTGAGTCCTTTTCTGGCCATTTGAAGCATGTAGTGATAGCACTGCTTGCCCATTTATTTTAGCTAAAATGTCTATATGCAAGCATATGAACTATCTGTTAAGCAGAATTATGTTGGAAGTTTCTGATTACTTTATGGCCGTAAACTCAATCAAAGTTATTTCTGTACAATATAAGGTGTACACTGTACCTACCCCGTTAACAGCATCCATTCAGATATGTAATTTTTAGCTTCTAAAACAACTGATTTGGGATTTCTTCCACTTGTTCAACTTAAAACTAATTTCCTCTATAGTAACTCAATTATAGTCACTTTGAATCATTTGAACTTAGATTCTAATAAGCCACATTTAGCTTTCTTATATATCTAAGACATGATGATAACTACTGTATTTTCCAGTGAAAGCTCCTGCAATAATATGTAGGAGGTGTAGCAGGTGCCACTACATTGTCTGTGTTGCATGATGGCAAAGAGTGCCATTTACTTATCTTGAAGAGATGCACTACAATATTGCATGTAAAGCATCTTGAGGGTTCAAAACCTGAAAAGATAGCTTGAAAGATTTTTGCAGAATAAAAGGGGTTAGAAGTCATACACTATCATTCCCAGTATTCATAATAACAAACTGTCACTATTGCTGAATTCTATTTTACTTTTGGAATAAGCTGGTCTGTTAGAAAATCAAACTTAAATATGCAACTAAGGTATATACATTTTGAGTGGTTTCCTGAAAACATGCAGCTTGGTCCAGATAACAAGACCTGTTTAAAACAATAGAAGGAACTTTGGTCTCAACTACATCCCACTTACCACTGCCAGTACATCAGGTCATGTGTTATGGTTTGAGCCAGGATAAAACTAATTTGCTTTTTGTGATTTTGCTTTTCAGTTCAGTCCCTTCTAAGGACTGAAATTAACAGTATATTTTTCAGTCAGTGTCTGCCTCTAGGGCTGGTAACGCTCCATGTTTATAGTTACGGCAAGAGAATGGTATATAGAACCAAGGCCACTGCTCAGTTCTGAAGGAAACATCTTATGCTCCAGAACCAGAGGGAGTAAGGGGTCACACCTGAGAACCCTCCTTTAGGGAGGAGCGGACCAGACAGGTGACCAAAGTTAAACAAAGTATCTCAACCTGTACACATCATATGAGATAAAAATTGGGGGATCACAAGGGTCACGCTCGCTCCCTTAACACATAGTTGGCATCCTGGGAGCAATCCATCCATTTATCTGCTTTTGATCCTGATCCCTTCATTCCTGCACCCCAGTCTTCCTGCACTCCAGTGTTCCTGCACCCCAGCTCCTATCTGCCACTGACTCCAGGAGCTGAGTCTGGGACTTTTCCAGGGCCTGCCCTTCAGCTTCAGTGGTGACATTGGTGTAATTGTGGGGTGGAGGAGAGTGCAGTAGTGCTTTTGTGTATATTTGTATGTATTTGTATGTATTTCATCACTTTTTGATTCATCACTACTGTCTCATTAAAGCTGTGTAGTTTAGTTACCAGCCCATAATAGTCTCTCCCTTATTCCCTCTTTTCCCTATAAGGGGAGGGAGGTGGGTTAACAGAGAGCATCCGTTGTTGGTTTAATTGCTGGCCCAGTGTTACACCATGACACCATGGCATTGGAAAACTGCCAAAGAAGCAGATTCCATAAAATTCCAGGCAAGTTGCTCCAGTTCTGCACTAGTTTTCTAATACATTATTTTTAAATGTCCAGACCAAAATTCCAAAGCCACAATCAGTGGCCATAATTGTCTGCCACTGAGAAAAAAACACAAAAAAAACAAACAAAAAAACCATCCTTTTAACTTCACTTGATGTCATTGTAAAAGGCTATCAGATTCTTCTCTTCATGAGCCTAAGAAAGGCCAACTCTTATAACCTCTTTTGACAGTATAGAAATATCCGCTGTGGAAGATAGTAGTTTAAACTGTATCTGAAAATGGAAAGAATAATTCAGAAAGTTGATATGAAAAAAACATTACACAGAACAGAGAAATCTTAAGAACTGAAAAAGATAAATATTTTGGATTTCAGAGACACTTAAGGGTTCTTTTTCCTCAAGACAGATTTTCTTATTCAAGATGTAGAATTATAAATAAGTACCTAGAGACTACTTTTACAAATACTTGTCATAATTGTACACAAGTCAGTTGGATAACTTGCATAACTACAATTTTTTATAGACGATATTTAATTGAATGGTAAAGTTAATGTTAAATGTTTATTTTTATTGTTTGTGCTTATTTTAATTTGTTTCAGACTTTCTACAGTATCAGTAATGATTAATTAGAAAATAATTTATTATATAATTACTTTATGCATAAAATAAATTACATTATAAAAGAGAGGAAATATGATGATCTCTTATGGCCAATCTAGTAATGTAGAAGTTTTAAAATACTGAATTATACAACAGAGTATATTGTCACACATTTATTTTGTTGTTACTTTATATTATGCTTAAAGATTATATGAATGGTATGTTAAGGGCTGTTATCAAATATTTAATCCTCTCACTTTTTCCTTCTTCATGATTCTCTTAAGTACCAGCTTGAAGTTCACTACTGAGAGCACAGTTTGGAAGATTTCAGCTTCCATCAGTTACTGGTCATGTGTGCTATTAATCCACCCTATAAAAGTGGAGACCACACCTTAAAAAAAAGTGTATTTATACTCTCAAATACTGCAGAGACAATCCACATTGTAATTTCAAGTACTTTAACAATCAATCTCAAATAAGAAGTCAACTATAATAATTATTTGTCTACTCTTAGTAAATTCAAATTCTAACTGGCAGAATTCAGCTTAACACTATAATATACATCTCAACATTATATTCACTTCCATTAGATTTTATTTTATTAAAGTATTAAAGAAGAAAGATCATTGGCAAAACTTCACTGGTACAAAAATTAATCAATTTATGAATACTACTATAAATAACCAATCTAGATATAAGCTTTGAATAAGTGTAATGTAATGTTAGAGAATTTCAGTATGTTCTAGCAAAATACTTTAGAACAAAGTATGTTGTAGAACCACAAGAGAAGACAACTCTCCTGTCAGTAAGAATGAAGTGAAAGAACTGTCTCTTTCTTCATCAGTGATTAAGCTTAATAAAAAAATTTCTCATCTTTTTGCCCTGTTTAGTGGAGGAGATGCAAATAAACAAAGTATTTACGACTAAGATAAAAATATTAATATGTTACCTGGTCGTATGTATCGCTCAGGGCACAAAGATGCATTGCTCAGTGTCACAGAACCCCTTACAGGCCAGGCCACTAGAGATGAAACCTGGTAACATGTTTATGTCTCACTTAAATAATGTAAAAAATAAATAAATAATAAATCTCTCAGCATTTCCCTGCAAAGAAGTATTTTACTTTATTATTCAAAGTGTTTGACAAATCAAGAGGGTTCATTCCTCTTGGGTTGGTTTATAGTGACCCAATGCAATCATAGCTTTTCAGTCTTCAGACTAATGAGAATGTCTGGAGATTTTAATATATCACCTCTCCTATCATGTTGTACTGATTTATATTGTGCCAGTTTCTGTTCTCATTAAAATCTGTGTCCAAAAATGAGGTATTGGAATTTTAGAATGCCTAGTCCATTATGAGAAATCAGGCACAATGTTCATGCATTGCACTACTATGACATCTTTTGAATTTTAATTGCTTAGCCAATTCTGTTTTTTCCCAACAGGTTACCAAGTAATAAATAAGAAATACCCAACTGATGAAAATGCAGACATCTACCAAGGACAGTGTATAGCTGTGTGTCACATTAACTTAATTTTCATATTGTACAGAAGTGGAAATCTTTATTTTATATGAAAGGCTTCTAATGAAAGTAGATAGCAGAATAGTTTTGTTTTTTTTTCTCTTATGCAAAACTCTGAAATAATAAGGATTAATTAAAATCTAGCAATATCATTATAGTCTTCTTCTGGAACTAAGCAAAAGATTTTAGTATTTTGTTTTCTTGAACTTTACACAAGAAAAAATATGCTACACATAAAGAAAAGACAGACAATACCATGAATTTAATTACTGTCCATTTCAATGAACACAGATAACAGAATTTTAAGATGAAGTGATGAACAAATATATTTCAAGGGTGAAATTTTAATAATAAAATGACAGTTGTATTTCTTTATGTCTATCTTCAAACCTTAAATCCATTTTGTACTACTCATAACAATATTTTACAGTGAATGTACATAATCTCATTCATGCTAACAAAAAATGGATGGCAATATTCTGTTTTTATCCTGATTTTAGACCACAGAATCACAGAATGGTTGAGGTTGGAAGAGACCTCTTCAGGTCATCTCATCCAACCCTCCTGCTCAAGCAGGGTCACCTAGAGCTGGGTTCCCAGGACCATGTCTAAACAGCTTCTGAATATCTCTAGAGGTGGGAGGATCCACGATCTCTCAGGGCAACCTGAGCCAGTGCTCAGTCACTTTCACAAGAAAAAAAAAATAATCCTGATTTTCTGATGGAACCTCCAATGTTTCCTTTTGTGTCTGTTGCCTCTGGTCCTGTCACTGGGCAGCACTGAGAAGAATCAGGCTCTTTCTTCTTTAGAATAACCCTTCAGGTATTCATAGACATTCATGAGATCCCCATGAGCCTTCTCTTCTTCAGACTGAACTGTCCCACTTCTCTCATCCTTTCCCCATATGTGAGCAGCTCCTGTCTCCTCATCATCCATTAGCCCTTCATTGGACTCTCTCCAATATATCCCTACCTCTCTTGTACTGAGAAGCCCAGAACTGGACAAAGAGCTTCAGGTGTGGCCTCAACAGTGCTGCTGACCTGCTGGCAATATATTACCTAATGCAGAACAGGATACCCTTTGCACTCTTTGCAGTAAAGGCACATTGCTGGTTCCTGTTCAAGTTGGTGTCTATCAGGACCTCTGGGGTAATTTCTTCCAAAGTGCTTCCCAGCTGGGGCAACTCTCAGCATATATAAATGCATGGGCATGTTCCTTCCCAGGTGCAGAACTTTGCACTTCCCTCTGTTGAACTTCATAGGCTTCCTGTTAACTAATTTCTCCAGCCTGTTGAGGTCCCTCTGGACAGCATCACAACCCTCTGGTGTGTCAGGTACTCCTCCCAGTTTTGTGTCATCAGCTAACTTGCAGTACATTCTGCCCTATTAGCCAGATCATTAATGAAGAAGTTGAACAGGATTTGATCCAGTGTACCCATGGGGTATATTGCTTGTTGCCAGGCTCGAAGTAGACTTCATATCACTCATCATACATCAACCTACTCGTCTGTGAGGATCCTACAGGCTTTTTAAGCTATTGAGATGTGAAAAATCCTGACTCAGCTACATGACTGATACACATTTTCAAATCTAGTTTAGAAGAAAATTTTTGAAACTCAGTGAAATTGCATATTCTGCTGGTAGATGGTGTTACAAACTTGTTTAGGGAATCTCTATGGGAAAAAAAGACTTGCCTTCCTGCCACATTAGAGAGGTCATAATGTACCTTTGAGTATTGTAAATAATCTCAATTCAGAAGCAAGGTTTAGAGTAAGGAACTGAACAATTACTTTTGCTCTGGAAAAGTTCCTTATGCAGATCAGAATTTGCAGAGGACTTTTCCAAAGTCTAATGGAGGTAAGCAGAAGAAAGTTCCACATATGATAAAGCCAGGAACTTGAAGGTAAGAGAAAAATTCACTCATAGTGATGAAGCAATGGACAGAAAGAAAATCCATAGCTTTTAGCCTCCCAGAGGAGAATTTATTTCTTCCTACCTCCCACTGAGATCGTCACAAGACATGAGCATTCGTGACTAATATTTTGACCTCTTGATGCTTAATTTTTTCTGAGAGTTTAACTCTTGATTCTGAAATAGGAAATATACTGTTGTAGAGAAGGTTTTTTTTAATGTAAAAAGTATTTTTTGTTTGTAAAGTGCTAGAGTCATGTTCCTGTCTGAACTGATGAAAATCTCTGAAGGTCAATTTTTCCAATAAAAAAACAGATTTGTAAAACATTTATGTTCCATGAACTCAGCAGACTCCTTTTTTAATTTTTTTTTTTTTTTTTTTTCCTTTTCTTTTGGGCACTGTGGTAACCATAGATCATGCTTTGTCCTACCAGCAGGAAAGCATGAAAACAAAATATTGACTCTAGATTTACTTTAAAAAGTTCATTCTCATCAGAGTCAGGCTCACCTCACAGTTTTGTGATATTTAAGGAAATAATTTGCAACAATCTCAATGTTATTTGTTTTCCAGGATACCTTTTGCAGTAGACAATTTAGACAAAAAATAGATCACAAAAAGGAGGTACTGCAGAAAGCAGTGTAAAGAAAAGAACTGAGAAGTACAATTCACTAAACTCTATGCATGATTTTGTGACTTTTTGTAATTCAAATTATTTTCATCCTATTCTGACAAAAAGTGGTGTTGTGTTATATGAAGTGCAAATTCATGGTGAGAAAAGATGATGAAAGGAAATGAAGAAAAGGGAATTTCATAATAGAGAAAGAAGTTGGCTTTCATCAGTCTCCTGAAGAGACTACTTTCTGCAATACTTCTCAATTCCCCCTTTCTCCAATAGTTATGTAACAACAAAAAAAGAGTAGGAAAATGTGAAAAAATGTGAAAATATATATTAAAAAAACCACTGCAACAAAAAATTCATGTCCCATGAGCATTGTTTTCCAGTTAATATATAAATAAGTATATTATATATAGTATATTATATATAATATATAAATAAGTATATATAAATAAGAATATCAGAATTTGCAGAGGACTTTTCCAAAGTCTAATGGAGGTAAGCAGAAGAAAGTTCCACATATGATAAAGCCAGGAACTTGAAGGTAAGAGAAAAATTCACTCATAGTGATGAAGCAATGGACAGAAAGAAAATCCATAGCTTTTAGCCTCCCAGAGGAGAATTTATTTCTTCCTACCTCCCACTGAGATCGTCACAAGACATGAGCATTCGTGACTAATATTTTGACCTCTTGATGCTTAATTTTTTCTGAGAGTTTAACTCTTGATTCTGAAATAGGAAATATACTGTTGTAGAGAAGGTTTTTTTTAATGTAAAAAGTATTTTTTGTTTGTAAAGTGCTAGAGTCATGTTCCTGTCTGAACTGATGAAAATCTCTGAAGGTCAATTTTTCCAATAAAAAACAGATTTGTAAAACATTTATGTTCCATGAACTCAGCAGACTCCTTTTTTAATTTTTTTTTTTTTTTTTTTTCCTTTTCTTTTGGGCACTGTGGTAACCATAGATCATGCTTTGTCCTACCAGCAGGAAAGCATGAAAACAAAATATTGACTCTAGATTTACTTTAAAAAGTTCATTCTCATCAGAGTCAGGCTCACCTCACAGTTTTGTGATATTTAAGGAAATAATTTGCAACAATCTCAATGTTATTTGTTTTCCAGGATACCTTTTGCAGTAGACAATTTAGACAAAAAACAGATCACAAAAAGGAGGTACTGCAGAAAGCAGTGTAAAGAAAAGAACTGAGAAGTACAATTCACTAAACTCTATGTATGATTTTGTGACTTTTTGTAATTCAAATTATTTTCATCCTATTCTGACAAAAAGTGGTGTTGTGTTATATGAAGTGCAAATTCATGGTGAGAAAAGATGATGAAAGGAAATGAAGAAAAGGGAATTTCATAATAGAGAAAGAAGTTGGCTTTCATCAGTCTCCTGAAGAGACTACTTTCTGCAATACTTCTCAATTCCCCCTTTCTCCAATAGTTATGTAACAACAAAAAAAGAGTAGGAAAATGTGAAAAAATGTGAAAATATATATTAAAAAAACCACTGCAACAAAAAATTCATGTCCCATGAGCATTGTTTTCCAGTTAATATATAAATAAGTATATTATATATAGTATATTATATATACTATATAAATAAGTATATATAAATAAGAATATATTAGTCTATAAGATAGACTATCTCGTTTTCTGTTGTAGACCTTGCCTCTCTTAATACCTCATACAGTTAGACCATATATGCAAGCCAGGCATTACTGATTGCTTCTTTCTGAAAAGCAAATATTTTAAAAGTACAAGGTCTCAACGATTTGGTTATTAGCCTTGGAAATATCACCTAGTTGCCAGGACAAAATCCCTATGCATTTGAGGTTTTTACCATGATGATGTGTTTTAACTCTTTCTTTGAGTTTAATTTATATTTTACCCTTTCTTTTTCATTGAAATATGCATTTTCTCATAAGCCAATACCATGCTCACTTCAGCTCAAGAGAATACCCTACTTCCTCTGTCATTTCACTATTCCATGTTCTTCTGTGTTAAACATTAGAATATTCCTAAATTAAAGAAGCAAACAAATAAAACCACCATCCCACACAGAGAACCTTAACAAGTAGGTAAAAATCTCATTTTCCCTTTCCAATTAGTTGTCATAAAAATATTTTTCCTGGATCTGAACTTACGCATTCTTATCTTCACAAGGGTTTGCTTTCAGGACTAATAAAGAATGTTGCTGCCAAGGACATCCTATGGTAAGATGGTTGTGGTACACAAAAAAAAGGGTTTTCAAGCTCATTTAGATTAAAGCAGATGTGTAGGCAGTTTCTCTCATTTCCTCAGCATTATCTATTGCTAGGTTATTATACAAGTGATTATTTATTTACCTTTCTCCACATATTATCACATAAGAGTATCTGAAGTTATGTTCTCTGGAAACCTGGGAAACAACTTGTTGGAAAACAACCTGGGAGACGCCTTTTGAACATAAGCACTAGTGTCAGTAAATCCTAGAAGGAGCTTACCTAATAATTTAGATTTTACTAGAGGCATAAATGATTTTCCAAACATAAACCCCAAACTAGGCAAGAGTTAGATGCACTGGATCCAATACTAGATGGGAAAGAATAAGCCAACATATCTAGGAGTTATTTTTTTTAGGTATCAGGTGAGTAAAACAAAGGATAAGCATGAGATGTTTAATAAATCAAGGAGTATTAATCCATTTACTGGAGGTCGAACAGAGATCATAATATAATACTGTTGCTAAGAGAAGAAAAACTCTTACAGTTTCCATAAATTAAATCTCAGGTTCCCTTCAGGTTATAAAGCTACAAAAAAGTAGTGCAGAACAGCAACTAGCCACTTGGCTCATTACATCAAACACTACTAATTATTGCAGTGAGAATCTTCAAGACATTTAAAATGTCTTGCAGTCACAGATGTCTCTTTTTAAAAGTTTGCATGTATCCTTATGGTAATTCACAATCCCATAACAACAGTTTAAATACTGATCCAAAACCTACTCTAGACAAACTGGAATTCATCCCCATTACAGTTAAAAGAGAGTTAAGAAGCAATTAAGTTAACAACACAGTCAATGGACTTCAGAGAGCCCAAAAACATGCTGATCTTTGATGCAAGCTCTAAACTAGTACCTTTGCTAAACTAAAAAATGATAACTTGTGATTAATTCAGTTCAGCTGACTATACTAGCTGAATGATAACTTTTATTATTTAATCAGTTCCCCTCCATATATACTCCCTGATCAGCCATTTAGGGATGATTATAGAGGAAATTATTTGAATGTTATTATCTGCAATCCATATATTATGCTTTAGTTTAACTAACGTACCTGTCTGAGAAGTTGTTTTATTTTCTGAGAGATCTTTGAAGTGAGGAACAGGAGGAAGTTAGAACTGAAACAGTTGTTTCACAAGACATGAAAAAGGAAAATTAATTAAGAGGTGTGACTGTTAAAGTCTGTATTTCACACTTTTGGTTTATGTTTAAAAGAAAAATGGAATCAATCAATGATTATAAGATTTAAAAGTGTACACTTATACAGACAGTAGTCAGCAAGGCATAAAAGCTAATTTTGGAACAGACTGGAGACCAGCACTATTTTGTGTTAGCAAGTCTTGCTAGTTTAGCATGGGTCTGTGACTTCAGAAGAAGAGAAGTTAAGATAGGTCAAACGGAAGGGTTGAAATAGTGGTGGAGCAAACACAGAATTGAGGACAACTCAGAAATGTTTGCTGCTATTGCACCATGAATGATTTTTTTTTTTTTTTTCTTTTTCTCTTTTTGTTTTGCTTTCTTAAATTTTAGGTTTCCAAGTCTTTTCTTCCATTATACTCAGAAGAGAGAAGACTGTCATAAGTCACCTCCTCACATTAAATTTATCTTCAGTGTGGGGTGAATTGCCTTATTAGAAGAGATTTTTATCTTCATTCGTTATATATATAACAGGTTTATCATATGCACTTTATGCCATCCTGGCTGCTTTAGAGAACTTTCCTTGATCTCCAGCTGATCTCCAGTTTTTCTGGTTGGAAAGTAATTTCCAACTGAGAAGCATGGGTTCCATATTTATATATTTGTAGATATTTGTAATATACCATCATTATTATTACTACTTCATGAAACGTATTGTAGGTTTTTTCCAACCTGGAAGATAAGTAGAGGGGATAGTGAAGCATCTGTTGCCAGGTTATTGGCTAAAACTCTGACACGACATGATTTGCTTTGCTGTTGTGTAGCTCATAAACCATGCCACCAACATTTTTTTTTATGCTAACCTAATAATGGGATAGAGAAATAGAAACCTGGTACCATAGGAGAGGCCTCAAAGTAGATACAAAGCATGTGGCACAGAGGAGTACAGATATGTTATGGTAAGGGATTTAACACTGGAAAACCGTGCAACTTTAAACCAAGGCATTTATTTGGTCTTTTTCCATATATATATCTATTATTTCTTCTTCTGTAATAATTGGATCTGAATTAATAATGAATCTTGGGTTAGACTGTAAGCATTTCAATTATATTAACAATAATTTTTGTATCTTATATATAAGGTGATTCCTCCTTGCCCATGAAGAAGTTTTTGATTGTTTACTGTCTGCACAGTTAAATTCTCTTCCTGTTGACAAACTGAAATTAGGTGCCTGACTATAGATGGTGACCTTTAGGCAAAATGCTTTGGGTTTTTTTTTGTTGTTTTTTTTTTTTTTTATGCAGCTTGATTCACACATATTTACAGTGATCTAGGACACAATGCTGGCAAATATGGCAAGTGCGAATTAGGCAAGCCCACAGATTTCCAGCAGCAGCAGCTGGCAGCCACAGGAATTTCTCAGCAGTCATTAACAGCTCTATAAACTTAGGTTTACATGACAGAAACCAGTTCATTTGGTAAAGTTTAAAGATGAGCAAAGCAGCATGGAGCTGGTATACAAAAAGTCATCCTCTTCCCCCCCCTCCAATTTTCGAATACAATGAAATTCTCAAATATTTGGAACTAAGACAGAATTTAAAGTCAGATTTTCTACCGTTAGGCTAATTACAACTTCTGTATACAACCAGTTTAAAAGAGTATGAATTTCAGACATGCTAAGAGTAAACTCAGTTGTGAAAATTAACTTTTAGAGTTCACAATGGTTCTGTGGGGAACAGTCCATCTTCTCTCCCCCACATAAGACTAAACAAAATGCCTTTCAAGCCAGCAAAGCAAGAGTGGCATCTTTTTGCTGATTTGGCCAAGGATAGACTGGAACAGGCCCCTTGCTCTACCAGATAAGTCCACAGCAAGAAAAGATCACAAGGGTTATGATAACTGGCAGAAAAATGGACAATAGGTTAAAAATGACACTGACAGATTATGTACCTGGTCAGTGTTAATTGGCTAATTTGAACAGTGGTACTTTACTCGAACAGTGACTTCTGATCTATAAAAGAGGGCAAGATCTGCAGGCCCGAGGCTTTCTGCCTGCCCGGGAGGAGACCGTGTTGCGGGACCAGAAGCTGCCTGAAATTCCAGCACCACTGTCTGGAGGAGCCAAGAGGGAAAGAAAGGGCTGCCTGTACCCACTCTGCGGAGAATCTGCTGTTCCATGGGGATTCAAGCCTGCTCGCCAAGGCCTGCCCACTCCCGAGGGATTGCTGCCTGCCCGAGCCTAAATCAGACCGAAGTAGGAGCTTGCCCAGCCCGAGCTTGCCACCTACCTCAGGCCTAGAGCCGTGCTTGCCACAGCTGATGCTGTTGGTCGCCCTGGTTACCGCAAAGCCGGGCCCCCACAGATCTGCTGAGACTGCCAGTGCATCCCGGGAACCACGTGCTACGGAAGGAGGGTAAACGCACACACGTACACACACACTCTAACTTTCCTGTCAGGCTCAACTGCTCAACTTTCACTCCATTGGTTCTACACCTCTCCCTCAGAGTGTGCATTTAATAAGACCATAGTGCCTTTGAATTACTTTTCCGATATATATCTAGACAACCTCTCCTGAACCTTGATCCCTCAGTTTGTGTTGACCCTTAATAAACCGATTCATTCGTAAACCAAACATTGGTCTCGGGAACAATTTGTGAGCGTGGTGAGAGGGTACTCTGATCTACCCTCTAAGATACAGTCCCACAGTGGCCGTTCCTCTGTGAGAGGCAGAGCTGTGTGTGACCCTCGGGCTCATTCACAAACCTCTCCACACTGAGGGGGAAGTCATGGAAGCACCTGAGAGCCGGTAGCCCCCCAATACCAGCTCGCGACAGGTTCCTTATTATTCTCCTACACTCATATGTCATGGTGTTAACTTCTAGATAGACACTAATACTGAGAAGGATGGTATCTTGCTAATAGCAGAAAAAAGACACCCTCACCTAACCAGCTAATGATATAACCCCATTCTCTAGTAAACTGTGGCACACTGAATGTTCTTAAATGTAGTTTACAAGAGTATCTGCTGAAATCAGTGCAACTTTGCTCATTTTAAATGTCAAGTATGTTACATGAGTAAGCATATGACGCATTAAGATGGTGGTGTCTTGGGCACAATTTTGTAAATCTAAAATTCCATTTTTTTCAGTCTGGGAGAGTTAATCAGTGTTACACTAGTATTCATAGGATCATAGAATGGTTAGGGTTGGAAGGGACCTTAAAGATCATCTAGCTTCACCCCACCTCCACCCTCACATCCTGCACCCCCCCGCTGGGTGGGGACACCTCCTACTAAACCAGGTTATGCAAAGCCTCATCCAACCTGGCCTTGAACACTTCAAGGGAGGAGGAATCCACAACCTCCCTGGGAAACCTGTTCCACTGTATCACTACCTTACAGTAAATAATTTCTTCCTAATGTCTAACCTAAATCTACCCTCTTCCAGCTTAAAACCATTACTCCTCTTCATTTCATTACAGACCCTTTTAAAAAGTCCCTCGTCAGCTCTCCTATGGGCCCCCTCCAGATACTGGAAAGCTTCAGTTGCTTAAATCTCTTATGGTTGTGTTTACCTTTTTATAGGGGCTGAGAGTTAGATTCAAATACTAAAAATTGCTGTATCTGTGTGATGTTTTCTATGCTGTTGTGACATTTGAGATATCAGCAATTCAAGAGATAATCCAGGAGATAGTGTATTTGGACTCTCATGGTGTCTGGTGTTTGGAGACATCCAAGAGATAAGCAGTGTTTAACAAAGAGACTTTGTGGCAATCCACCAAACCGGTTTTACTCAACTGATAATGGCAAGAACCCCTGTGATGTGACAAATGCCAAAGGCGAATCAGAGGGTTTGGTGTGACATGTGCAGAGATTGCAGACAAAAGATGCACACAGTTGGTGCCACAGCTAGCACTGAGCAAGCACATCCAGAGATCATAGAATCATAGAATCATAGAAAATTTAGGGGTTGGAAGGGACCTCGAAAGATCATCTAGTCCAACCCCCCTGCCAGAGCAGGGTCACCTAGAGTACATCACACAGGAACGCATCCAGGTGGGTTTTGAATGTCTCCAGTGAAGGAGACTCCACAACCTCCCTGGGCAGCCTGTTCCAGTGTTCTGTCACTCTTACAGTAAAAATTTTTTTTCGGATATTCACCTTGAACCTCCTATGCTCCAATTTACACCCATTACCCCTTATCCTATCACTGGTCATCACTGAGAAAAGCCATTCCCTGTGTCCATCTCCCTGACACTCACCCCTTACATATTTGTAAGCATGGATGAGGTCACCCCTCAGTCTCCTTTTCTCCAAGCTAAAGAGACCCAGCTCCCTCAGCCTTTCCTCATAAGGGAGATGTTCCACTCCCTTAATCATCTTAGTAGCTCTGCGCTGGACTTTTTCAAGCACTTCCCTGTCCTTCTTGAACTGAGGGGCCCAGAACTGGACACAATACTCCAGATGCGGCATCACCAAGGCAGAATAGAGGGGGAGAAGAACCTCTCTTGACCGACTAACCACACCCTTTCTAATGCACCCCAGGATGCCATTGGCCTTCTTGGCCAATGATAACCAGGCCTTGAATTAATCAAGAGGTTCAGAGAGTGTTTTAATATAAATCACCAACCTGGCAGAAAAGACTTAAAGTCTATACAAACAACTAGACCAAAGAAATGCAGGAGGTGATAAAGAATTTTCACTGCAAATGTGGAACAGTGATTGGGTAACCGCTGTGGTGTATCCCAGAAATTAACTGTATAAAGGAGAAGAGCACCAGTCTCAAGATGCCTGCTAAGATCAGACCACCACCCCCCTTCTACTACAAGACTAACAGGGAAGCTGCTGGAGCTCTGGTGGTGACTTTCCTTTAACTCTTTATTTCCTTTCCTGAACTTTCTCTTTTGTAGTTTAGGATTAGATATTGTAGCTATTATAAGTTATAAGCTTATCGCAAATATATAGTTATAACTCTTACCAGCTGATCTGTACCTACATAAAACCCTCTTTCTGCACCCGATATTGTGTTGTCTTTGTTTTGTCACAGAGGGGTCACAAAGAATCTCCACGTGCCTGACTATTGGATCGTGACAGCTTTAAAGTTGAGTTTTTCTACAGTGACAGGCTCACAGTTTTTTGACCTTCCTTAGTATTTGTTCATATAGGTCTGTTGCATTCCATGTAAATAGTTCCATCTTGTTACTGATATTGAAACATTCTTTAAAATGTAATCTGACTAGATATATAGAAAACAGAGTGCTTGTATTACAGAAATTTGATGAGTTATGTTTTAGTTATATTTGACCATCCAATTGTAGACATTGACAGCTCAGCCAGTCTCTGTGTGTGCCTTTTCTGATTAGTGGAGAAAAAGTGTTTTTTTAGGACACTTAATCAGACCAGTTTTAGGTATTTCATTTAGTGTGTGCTTTTAAAGTTATGAAATAAGTGGCATTTCAAATATAAGTAGAAGGGTTTTTTTTCTGAAAATTCTATCTTAATGTTTCACCCTGAAATTCAGGAGGGTGTTCTCAGTCTTTTTACAGAAAACACATGCTGTGTTTCAGATAGAGTAAGTATTTCTCACATGATATGTTTAAGAAAACAATTTTTATAATGTCTTGGCTGAGGTTCTTCCCATCTTTTCCTCAAAATTATTATTCTTCAAAAGTACCTGGTAGTAATATTTGTAATCAATCATGAATGACTTTTTTTCTCATAAAGAGAGAATTCCAATGCTAGAATCTGTAGAATTACAACTAAAAACTGTATATTACAAATAGTGTGAAGTCTGAGAATCTTAAGATATTGGGATCTGAACAGGCTACACTGCAAAAATTCTTGTGTGATATTTTTGGCACCTAAGCTTTGACAACGATAAAAATAGGGATTGTAAAAGGATATAAAAGGGTGTATGTAGTAAGTGTGACTATGTATGTACAACACCAGCTTGTGTGGATAAACACACACACACAGGTATAGACAGACACATTTTTATATATGCATGTATATATATATGCACATGTATATATATGTGCTTATATAAGCATACCTAGATGAAAAGAAGGTTAAGATACACCACATACTTCATGTCATGTATTACGTATGATGTACATGGCAATTCAGCCTTTCTTCTAAAGCCCATGGCAGCATGATCTAAATTTCTACTGACAGGATGGTAAAACTGAGTCAGTTGAACTGGACTAATAAAATTATTAAGTACTACCATGCAATTTCTTGAAACTAGGCTGCTTCTGTAAGTACTGATAAACAAATGAAACCTATAATAAGAAATAATAGCTTGAAGCTGTTATGCCCAAAATATTGTATTATTGGCAAAGAAGAAATACATGTTATGAATTTATACATATTTACATATAAACATAAAACTAAAGAATTATTGTTAGTATAATTTGAATGTTGTATTTAATAGTCATCTACTGTGTCAGGTTGATGTTGGTTTGTGAATCTTAATGGCAGTGGAGGAAACACTGAAGATCTAAATAATTTTTTCTTGATTTTCCTTTCCATTTTCCTTCCTATTTTATTTGTTCTTTGATGAAACCACATCATACGTGGAGAGGCACCAATTACATGATAGTAATCTTTAACGTTTGAATATGAACAAGATTTCATATCCTTCTAAAGATTCAGATCTTTTAACAGCAGATATGATTCCTTATAATTTTTTCTTCTCTTTGTTTTAGACTTTTCTTCATACATCAGTCATGCATTTTTTACTATCACCTACTGTTAGAGGCATTAAAGATTTGTCCTGCCCAATCATACATTGTGTGATCTAATTACAGTAATTTATAAATTACTTTTCATGATATTTCTTTAAAGAAGTCAAAATCAAAGTATTCTAACCTGTAGCCTACAGTGAATTGTGAATTGACTACATAATTTAATTTAACAGGAACTGATATGTTAAAAAAAATGTGGATAACTGTAAGAATTGCATTATTCATATTCTTACAGTTGAATATTCTGATCTTGTATTAATCTGGAATCAAAACTACCTCCAACTACATAATTTCCAGAAATAGCATATTTCATATTAACCCTTCTAGAAGTACAATTGCTGACATTACTCTTACTTGTAAGATGTGAAAGTTATAGATGGCAGTAATACTCAGTTAATGATGATAAGGTATACTCAGTTAACTCAGCATTCTGTTAGAAGATCTACTAATGTAAAAGTATATCAACTACACATTCTTCTAAGAATATGTGCTATGAGGAGAGAGGTAATACCTTGAAAGAGACCAGGATCTGAGAGGACAAAACAGTTTAGACAGGACAACTTAATAGTCATAACAGGGAGTTCCAGAAGGTCTCATGTTAAACTTCAAGAAAGTAGTTATTGATTTTGTTTGCTTGTCTGTGCCATAACATGTTTCATATAAGGAAAACTGGGAAAAAAGCAGAAAGCAAAAGAAGAAAACTGATGAAGATACATAAAGAAGAAAATGCTGTTAATTTCACACTATTTCCTGAAATGCTTTATTTTTCTGCATCTAGTCACCCAGCAGGATGAGCACAGGAACTCTTAGGCTTCAAGTGCTATTTGTGTATTCTTCCACCAGTGTGTGGGAGGGGGACATGCTAATTACTCCTAGGAAAGGGCAGTAAACCAACAAATATAACACAATATTTCTACCATTTATGATTTAAGAATTAGTCATCAACTAAATATCAGAACTGCTAACTGTGTATATTTTATATAATTATGCAGCATGGCTACCCTTTATTGCTTGGCATAGTAATATATCTTTTTTTTTTTTTTTTTTTTTTTTTTTTTTTTTTTTTTTAATACATGCTAACATTGGCACAAAGTAATGGTAAAAAAGTTCAGGAAATTAACTTCAATCCAGTCTCCCAAGTATTTATGGTGATTAAATTTTTTTTTTTCCTTTTTCATAAATGACAACAGTTTATGTTTTTAAAGATAAATACAATCTGATTCTTCATCCACAGCTAGACTTTGAGGCTAAGAAAGTAGTAATTCAAGAGCAAGAAGAACCATGACTAGAAAAACCCATTCTAACCCGTGGCCATGTAACTTTTTTTGGGTCTTATATTATGTGTTCAAATGACCCACAAAATCTGTGTTTAAGACCTACCGTATTTTCAGCAAAAGAAAGACTCTTCTGGTTTAATAACAACAGGATAGTTGATGAAACTAACTCATTAAAAAAACAAAATAAAACAAAAAACTTTGAAATGCATGCATAAAAAAGTAATATATGCGTCAATGTGTTTTCATTTCGATTCACAAAAGAAAAAAAAAAAAAAAAAAGAAAAGAAAAATTCTCTAACTATGAAGACCTTAGAGAGCAAATGAGGATAATTATATGCTATTTGCTGCATAACGATGTCTATATCATAGTGCCTAGGCAGACTAAAGGTAGCACATGTTAGGACAATTACAGATTTTTCAAAGCATTAACACCATGAAAGTTAAGATTCATGGAATATAGAAGTGAGTTAAAGAAAAAACTACCAAGAACATTAAAATGGAAATTTGAAACAGGTGATCTAACAGCAGAGTCTGTTCACAGTGATTTTAGGTTGAATCTGCTCTTAGAACTGATCTCTTCAAACAAAAGATACAGAAGAGGCACCTGAATTTGAGTGTCTGATGAGAGACCCTATTAATATTTTTTTATTATTTTTTTAAAAAAAGTTCAGTGCCTTTCTAGTGTAATTGAAAATTAGATCCCTTGATTTACATCTTAATCTCCCACATTTTGCATACTTCAAGCCATAGTGGTATCTAGAAAATCTTAGCTAAGTCTCCTATAAACAAGTTATGAGTGGGTGCTCAAAACTTACCTTCTGTAATGAACAAATGTGTAAAGCATCAAGGAATTATTTGTTAGATCATTAATTTATTTCTGAAATGAGTTCTGCTTTTGAAAAAACACAAAACAGGTGTTTTTCACCTATTCTTCCTACTCACAAATCTTCTAGTGCTGTCATTTGGTATTCAGTCCCAAAGATGCACTAATAGTTTATGTAGCCATTTGGAAAGTCAGCTTCTGAAAAATTCCTGAACTTAATTTTGGCTTGATTTCAGTTTAGTGTGTAGTCACATAAAATGAGTAAATATTAAAAAACATCTTATTCTTTGGATATTCATAATATACTTTAACGAACTGGAAAGGTACCAGAGAAGTTCATTTAAAAAGTCATTGCAAAGAGACAAAATAATAGATTTTGCTGTCATGAAACATGATTTCCACTGGCAGCATATAACAAGTATAGTTAAATATTAAAATTCATTTTAACATTAAATATCTTGTATGGCTGGAACTTATGCACTTTACATATAAAACACTTTAAAGGTCAGGAAATCAATCACCTGTGTTTTACTTGTCATGCCTATTAGTTTAAGCCAATATAGAATAATGAATACTTCTTTGTATTACAGTTCTGTCTCGGTCTGATTGATCCTCTATAAAGCTCTTACAAAGGTCACAATATGGTAAGTCAAAGACTACTGGGGAACAGGAAGGCACAAGGTAAGATAAACATGCCACCTATTCTGGAATGGAGTCAAACAATTTTCTATATTTGGATGTAAATATTAGCTAAAATCCAAGTTCACTTTGGTGTCAAAGGTGTTACTGTGTTGTCATTATCTATTCTTATTTTCCATGACTTACACATGTGTATTACGAAATTCTCTCTGGGTGGATGCTGGTAAAACATGAGGTAGCTTTTTAAATGCTAGTATTCCCTCTCGCAGAGGGAGAGAGAAAGATGCAAGAAAGTTTGATAAATATCTGCTTTGATTACTAATTAAATGAATTTACTTCATAAGCCAGGAGAAGTTATCAACGACATTAAAACTCATACACTTCTAGTTTTATCATGGAACACCTTAAAATAAATTTGTATAGGAATATACTGAACTAAAGATGCTGAGCTCTGAAATGTGCACTTATTCTACAATGCTCAGATTTCTCTTAAATGGTATAAATAGTTAGAAACTATCAGGGAAAATTCATGAAGCAATTTCATAATTATTATTACTTTACTCCTGAGCTGTTATTTCCAAAACTCCACAGAAAATTTCATTTGGAAAGAAAACAACAAAAAAGCCCCACTCATTCCCACAAAAAAGTTAAATACAATGCCTCCAGGTAATGTGGTAAAAGAGTTCACGATTGTTGTGTAGCTTTTGGAAGGGGTGGAATTGTTCACTTTTTATTATGATGGGATACTATTGTAATTACTCTCTTATCTCAACTTAAAATGGTCTTGGACAACTGAATGACTGCAAATTCCTCATTGTAGTGTCAGAGGTAGAAAAAAGTAGGTTGTTAGAGACTGAAATGTCAAAATGGAATACAATATGAATGCCCTCTCTGTGAAATGCAGTAAGCATACATATACACTGATTTCTTCTTGACAAGAAATTACCTCAACTGGATATCATTAAGAGATTAAATCCTGACACTGGAATACTACAAAGTAAAGACAGACCAAAGAGAGGACAGGCTAGAGCATAGGCTCTATCAGAATTCAGTGTCTTCACTGTATCTTTTGAAAGTTAATCTCTTTAGCTTCTGGTGGTAAATCAAAATGTTAAAAGATTTATTTTTTTTTTAAATGTAATTGAGCTGTTTTTAATATATATTTCTGCATTATGAGAGTATAGGATTGACCATACTATGGAGTACTACAAGCTCCACAGCTTCCATTAATCCATCTTTCAATATATTTATTCTATAACATAATAAAAGCAATATAATTAAAAGATGGAATTTAAAATTTTGTTTTGAATAATGGAAACCTGTTGGAATGTGATTAGAAAGAACATCCTGGATCAATTAATGTAGTAAAAAAAAAAAAAAAAGAAAGTTCTATTAACTCCTTCATAAACCGATAAAACTTTGACATTAAATCATATTAGTTATTTTGGTTTATCTTTTTATATGATCATCTTGAAAGTATGAATGAATACAGGTTGTATTAGTGTCATGGGTGAGGTCTGCAGAAAAACACTCCTCCAAACAAAGATCTTGATTACGTCTTCTCAGCACTGGCTGGATTTATCTAGTCTGATCTGGAAAACAAGTAATAGATGGATTTTGCTTTGTGTCTGTTGCTAACATTGCTACTAACACTACAAATCCACATTAAACAGCAGGTATGTGTAGCTATATCTTGTTTCTTACAGTTGCAGAAAGTGGGTGTTTTGGAATGAATCACAGAATCAATCATTAGGTTGTAAATGATCTTTAAGATCATTGAGTCTAACCATAAAAATAATGCTGACACATTCACCACTAAACCATGTTCCTAAGTGCCACATCTACATATATGTAGGGATAGGGCAAATATGTAGTGATAATGCACACAATGTTCTACAAGGGCAGATAGGTTTTGTCTCCAGGACCTTTTAATATGGTTTATATGTAATTAATAAACTTCCTTGAATTATTCTTCTATTAACTTTTCTAGTTACTTTTTGAAAAAAAAAAAGGTGTTTTTTTTTCACTTTCAATACCTGCAGTAAGAGTTCCCCATTGGAAAGGGATCAATTCTCTTTATCTGTTTTAAATCTTCAATTGGACAAATTCGTTTGAATGAACACAGTTTTTATAAATAAAGTTCGTAGTTGTACTACACATTCTTCAGTCACCTCTTCCCCCAGATAACTTTTTCTGGCTTTTTTTATTCATTCCTTTTATATGAATGGTTTCACTTCTATGTATTAATTTCTGTTTTGCATTGCATCAAATTCGATTTCCCGTATCTTCTGCAAAAATAAAACTAATTAAACTGGGCACCCAATCCATACAAGTTTCTTCTTGATTTTGTTTACCTTCTAAATAGATCCTCTTAAAATACATACCTAACTTCCCCTCTTCTGTTAAACTGCCCCCTAGAAATGATTCAGTCAAGATCAAACAACTGTTTTGTTTTTAAACCAAATGGCAAATTTCAAGTTATTTTCTGTAACATCTACCAACACAGTGTCATTGTCCACATTCTCTTACATTCACATCATTAGAATTCCTGACTCCCTAAGAGAGCTTCTACTTTTGGGTTTGTTTCTTTGTTTGGGGTTTTTTTAAGTTGTTTGCTTGTTGGTTTTTTGTGTGTGTGTGTGGTGGTGTTTTTTTCCCCCCAACAATGGCCAAACAGAGGAAAGATTTTTCCTGGATACTAATGTGCTGTGACTATAAAGTGATTCATATTATGAAAAAAAATAAAATAAAAATTGTAAGAACTGCCCAGGAGACAAAGCTGTTCCCTGGAAGTTGCCTATTCACTCCTAATAGAGGCTAACAGAGTCATTTGGTCGTTAACCATTTCATCAATATTTTAAAACCTTAAGTCCTTAAAATCTCATGATAACACTGAAGTAATGTATTACATATACTGCTTGCAGGTATTCTGTACAGGTTAGTACATTTTGATTAACAGGGGCATTTCAAGAGAAGATTTAATATTTCTTTAGTTGAACATTATAAAAGTTGAAAGGGTGCACATGGTATACCACATGATAATATTCTGACATTCAGTGGTTTATTTCCATTAAGTACTTAACTCATTTTTAGTCATATGAATAACTTAAATGCACAAATTTGAACACATCAATCACTAAAGATGATTGTATATTAGTTAAGGACAAAAAAAGGAGAGAGAAGAAAGATGATAAATGCTTTTAATTAGTCATAATTTAACTAATTTTCTTAGTCAGGAGAGAGGCTCTATTGCTGATTCAACTTTCCAACATTTTTCACAGTGTTTCTTTTGAAACTCAAATGGTCATTGGGAAATAAAGGTCAAATGTCTGCAAGTGCTTTGAAAGCAAACAGTGGTGCTACTGTGTACCAAACAATGCACTTGCTACTAATAATAATAAAATTCTTTTAATCTCTGTAACTTCATCTACTGTGCATAGCAGTTCTTTGGGATTTTTTCTGGGTTTTTTTTTGGAAAATAAGATTATTTAAAAAAAAAAGTTTTTGTCTTCAATCACACATTTTTCCATTGCAAAAATGGTTAGAAGTTTGAAAAAGGACAATGAAGCAACTAAGCATGATTTTTTTAAAAAACTCATTACTTAAAATTAAGTGTGTATGAAATTCTGTTCCAATGAAATTTCAGAAAGTTTTTTAGACTACAAACACATACATGTTCATGCTGATGTACTGTATTCCTGTTGTCCATACCAGTCGTCTGTTCTTCATGAAATTCTTTGTCTGAGACTGTTGGAAAACCATAAAAGGCCTTCTTGCTATACCTGTTTGAATCTTCTTTAGGATGCTTACATATGACTTTTGAGTTTACTTATATTAATTAGAAACAGGATCAATATAGTGTAGTAGACTACTTTAACAGGGAATGTTACACTTACATTCTGTTTAATGCTGAGCTTGAGAAACATCACATTTTGTTGAGGTGACTGTTGAGTTCTTTGAAGTTATGTTCAATATTTTTTCAAGACAACTGAACTGAAAACAGAATAAATTTAGTTTTGGAAAAAACTAATTAGCCTTGAGAAAATATAAAGCAACATTTTTTTGAAACAATGGCTTTCGGCCAGTCAGTCCTTTTACTCCTTCAGTAGCTAGGAGGTAGATTACAAAATGCTTTATTTCTTATTTTTTTTCTGCTTAGTAAGACTTCATGAACTTAGTACCTCTCATCCCCTTTCAAAAACCTTTCACTTTTTATCACTTTCATATTTTTTCCTGAGTTCATGTTTTAGCCATAGCTAGGCCTGACATGGAGATAAAATAAGAATGAACAGATAAACAAAAGAGTTTGCTTGGTGAGAACAAGGCCTTTGTGGGTTTTTTTCTACTGTTTTTGTTTTATTCTCCAATGAGAGCTGTTGGAGGTATGGCTAAATAGTTAAATGACAGCAGTCAATCCACTTTATTCTATAAAAGCCTTGTCCCATCTTTGATTGGCGGACTTCTTGTACACTTTCCCAAGAGGTTGCTGGACCTTATCTCCAGTGGGGACACCTGCCAGAGAGACTAATTCTTGAGAATTAAGATCCACCCAGTGACAATCAGCTGTGGCGAGTCTGGGTGAGAGATCCTAACTTCTTTGTTGTCTTTACTACCAAGCTTAACATTAAGCAATTTTAATCATTAAGTTTTAAGATTACAGAAAATTTATTATTAATGTTCTAGGCCTAGCATATAACTTGATAATAAGTAAGTTGCTAGTATTTTAATGATTATCTTTTATTGTCTTATCTAACTACAAGTAGTACATTTTATTGTTAAGAGACCTTTTGCATTCAACCTTCAGCTTCTGCTCCAGTCTCCCAAATTCCCTGCAATTTGATTGTGTTTGTGCCTTCTACTTTTAGGAGTTAAGACCCCAGTGTTATATGTAATAAATCTTGATCTGTGCATATAAGTCTTGTCTGCCATTCTGTCCAGTCGGGACACCATGTCAAGATCTATACTTTATAAGACAGAGGACACTGATGGATTAGAATGAAGACTTTTATTCAAAGGACTAAAAACAACTCAAATCTTAATTCTTATTCTTTTCAACCCTTTAAGAACACACATAGCAGCGAATAGAAAAATATGAGTTTTTTTCCAGTGTCCTGTATCTATAGATTGGATTCTTAAGTTTCTCCTTAGAAGAATAATTTAATTTTCTGAAATTCTCTCTATAATGGACAATTGCATTATCATATTGAGTACAAACAAATGAACCAATTTTCTTCATGAAGGCAATATTAATCCACTTCTTATAATTTGACAAATGTGAGTAAAGTCATCTTCAAATCAGCAAAGAATTAATAACAAAAGCAACAAGCAAAGCTTCTTATTACTAGTGCTTGATTCTTCATGTGAAATATCTTGACGCATAATTAAAAATATTATCATAACTACTAAGGATCAAATGGCAATATATAAAGGTGTGTTTCTGATGTATTACTTTATTGTTACTAGTCTGTTGACTCACTTTCAGAGTGCAGTAATTTACAATAGTTTTCCCAGTGATTGCTGTCAAAATTTGAGAAGATGAAGTGTACTAATATCTATTCTAAGGAATTTTTTTCTTCACATTAGAAAGCTGTCAAATTCACATTTAGATTCTCATCTTGCTTTCTAAGACTTCTAGTCTATGAATACAAAAAACTGCAATATGTACAAGACGAATATGGAATCATCTTGTAAATCTATTGCCAGCTGGAAGTTCAATACCTTGGTGACCCACGTTTAGGTATCTAATCCATTTTAGATTAATCTGAGAATTCGTGTGGGATTAGAAGATACTACACAAAATCAACAGAATACTAATATCTATCTTGAGTAGCGGAGGAAGTTAATGATCTTAAATAGCTTTAAACACCTATATGTATAATCACCTGTATCAACCCCCTCTGTCTTAAAATCTTCTGGTACCACACATTTTCTGCATAAGCATTTGGAGTCACCTCCTTTTAAGCTCTGTCAAGATTAAAAATAATACTTCTAGGAAACATCAAATTAGACATCTAATATAGGTCTCCAAAACCACATAAAAACATACCACCTGCTAAACACCATGAAAATATGTACAAAAGAAATAATTTGAAAATCGAACCCCTTCTTGCTAAAAAATGTGAAAGAAGGAATTTATTTAAATTAAACCAAAAACCTTTTTGAGAAGAAATCTGATCCATTCTACAAGCAACTTAAGGTCTAAATTGGGTTTCTTCAGAGCCAACTTACTTCCCTTATTATTCTGTATTATGTTTTTTGTCACCACTGTTTCCACAGTGATCTCTAACTTCCTTATTCAAATTTTGAGGTAATCTAGACAAGTTTTTAAAATGCTGGTGTTGGAAATAACAAAAATGTGATACAAATTAATATCTTATTTTAAAAGCATATGAAAATATGACCTAAGCATATTACTTGAGGAAGATGATATCTGATACCAGAATATTTTAATGAAGAAGACATAATTAGAACTAGTGCTGGCAGCTGAAGCAGAAGAAAATTAAATAGAAGAAAATGAGCTACAATAGTTTTTAATTTTTAAACCGGATAATTAGTCGTTATAGCAGATTGTGAGGAAATATGACATAAGCTCCATGTCCAGTAGACATTTGCTATTTCAGACAAAAGCTTGATATACTTATTGCAGGAAAGGTGTCTTAGAAACTCAAACTAAGTTTTTATTAACCAGTCCTTTTAGCTATCAAATACATGAACACTTAATACTTATACCTAGTGTTTCAAATATGTTGAAAAAAAGAAGATAAACTTGGTAGAACATAATACTCAGTCCTAATACATGCTGTCTGCATTTATGAGAGTTGTTTTAAACTTGTCTGAATGATATTTAAAAAAAAAAAATAAAAATAGTTTGTCATTTTTGCATTATCCTCACAGTCCTGAATGCTTCTTTTTCCCTGTAAGCTTATATTGGCTGTTATTTTTCATGTGTGTATGCCTCACATAAGGGAGTATATCCCATGACTTTGCAAAAAAAGTTAATAGCCAGAGCTTAAACAGTTTGCAGATTATTCATTACTAGTACAATCCTTTTTAATGTATACATTGGTGTTTTGATTCTTCTCAGGAGTTAATTAGAAAGAACTCCACTTTAATAATCAGATTTATATGAGCCTGAGAGGAATAGATGGCTCTAAATAGGCATGATTCAGGTATTGATCTTTATGAAGTACTTGGGTAATAGGTGCAACACCAAAAAGGTCAATAACTATGTGCTTAATAAAACCTCATTGCTATGTAAGTACCACCTAATTATGGAAAAGCACATGAGCTACATCTCAGTGAAACAAAAGGGCTCCATAGTTGTATATTTGACAAATTATGACACATTTCATTTTGGTTTCAGTGAAGAAAAATGAGATAAAAAGAATGAAAGACAGTTTCACTTGGTATAATAAAAAACAGAGAAACAGGAAACTATGTCTTAGGCATAGCTTATCTGTCCTGTTTTAGTCAACTACTTTTCAATGAGATGAACAGCACCTTAGAAGTGCCTGTTCCTCTTCATTAATTGTAAGATGAGGTTACATATCAAGATCACACACAGTGTCCATACAGTAGGTGTTTAAATTCAAGTGAGATGAATTCTGCCCTCTGGTATACTAGAAATAAAAGCTTACTCTGGGAACATTCTTCTGAATGTGAAGAGATGCTTAACTTGTCTCTGCCTCTACATGGACATAGTGAAGAATGAATATAATTCCCCTGCCCCCTTAATTCTTATTTCAGCTGTAGCAAAAAATGCCAGGACATTGCATGGTTGTTTGTATCACATACCTGGAAATAGGGTGGGTAAAAGTTATGGAAACAGTAAGGAAAGTCCTGAATCATAGTGTGCATATATATATGTATAGGTATATGTATATGTGTATGTATATGTATATGTACATGTATATGTATGTGTATATATATAAAGTATTCATAGTAGAATAGATCAGGTCAGAAAAAGCAGTGAAAAACTTTGCTGATTTGACCCTCTAAAACAATGGACACTGGGATAAGGAAAGTGACTGTGTAGCTGCCACATTCTTACTGAAGGTATGGACATATTAAGGTGCCCTCAGAACTGAGGAAGGGAGAAAAATTCCAATTCTGATTCAGGTACAAAAGTGAAGTGCTGCCTCACGTATTCTAAATGTTAGAAACACCAGGATTAAGACAATGTTGCAGTGAAGTATGGTCTTTTTTGGATGGTGGTTATCCTATGCAGTGCAATGTAGTCTCATACAAAAATTATTTGAAAACAGATGAATTCAAATCTAGCAAACAAACAACCCAAAGAGAGGGGCAGGGGGGAAACCCAAACCAACAACATTCTAAGGTCACAAAACCTTTACCTCCCTTGACTCGGTCTTGCCAAAATAAAACTAGCTTCTCTCTACAGAGAAATATCTTCCATTTGTGAGTCTCAAATTAAGAGCTTGTGTGATAAATAGAAGTCCTGTTTTCATCTTTAATTCCAATGTAGATTTGTCTATGTATCAGTATCCAAACAAAAATAAAATCCAATATCTGCCTTCTGGAGTGATTAAGAGAGTAATTGAACTGATTCAAAAACTTGCATAAGAATATGCATGCCTATCTGTATAATGAAATAAATATCCAGTTTCAATCCAGTGCTGAGTTCCTATGTCTGTTGTTTAAATTCAATGGTTTAAAAGTGATACAGATTATACTAAAAATTAAATTAAAAGTGATCTCTCTATCCTTCCCTTACTTCGTTCTGCTTCCCTCTCAATGTGCAATAATAAGGGAACTGATATGTGTTTTTGCCTTGGGCATTAGAACTTGTTGCTTTATTTAGAACCAGACTGCATACTATTACTTTAACTAAAAGTATATTGAATTTAAAAGTAAACATAGTAGGGTTTTGACACTACATAAAGATTTATTTTATTATTTATTTTGTTTTGTTTTGTTTTTTTTGTTTGTTTTGGGTTGGTTTTTTTTTTCAGAAACTCCCTGTCTTTGTTTCCTCCTAATCACTGAGATTTTAATTGCTAGAATATGCAACACTGCATACATTATAATTCAAGCCAAGCTTTTGCAAATGTTTTCTGACATCAGGAGAAAATAAAATCCAGTCAAAGGTAAAAATATATCTTGGATTCTGGGCACTGGACTGGAGGCAGCTAGCTGCATTACCGAGGTGACACTAAAGGTCCCTGTGGGAAGGTGCTCAGTGAAGAGCAATAAAGCAGCTAACTCCCAGAGAAGCAGTAGCCTGACACTGCCCAACAGCAAAGGCAAAGAAGAGGATAAAATCAGTGTAGAAGGCTCAGTGTATTTTAAGTATGGTGTAGAAACAGAGGGCATTTTATTAGTAATTAAAAGTGAAATCATAGAATCATAGAATCATTAAGGTTGGAAGGGGCTTTAAAAATCATCAAGTTCCAAACCCCTGCCATGAGCAGGGAACCCTATCAATAGATCAGGTTGCACAAAACTTTAAAAATACAGGTAAACCCAGACTGATTGTGTTTGAAATAAGTGACCTTATGTAAAGAGCAAAGTTTCTTTCTTGAGGTCTCTCTTACCCTTAATTTTACTATCTAGAGATTTTATGTCATATTTAGATCAAACTCAACTAAACAAGACTAGATTCAATGGTGAGATATCAAAGGACTTATGAATAGAGTGGATTACTTTTAGATTGTTATATACAAGAATTTGTGTAATAATTGTATAATAATTTGTCTTCTTGAGAAAATTGAGAATTTATGAAAGTGGTATTCTACTGTCTCTTGTGCTGGGTGCAAAAAAAAATTGTGTAGGGGAAAAAATATTCAGGTATTTTGATTTTAATTTTCTAAACCACAGAATAATCTCTTGTATATAGGATATGAGTTACTTGCATTTTTGGATTTAAAAATGTTTACTTATTTCCGTATCATTGTTTCTGGTCTTTGCCTTTTTCTTTTTTCAATGAAGTATCATATATATGCTATGAAAACTGGTATTCTTCATGTTATGTGGTTTATATATTTTGTTTGAGTTTGAAAAACATCAGGTTGCTCTAGGTGCCAGTAACTTCAAAATATTTTTATATATTTTGTATCACATGTTTAAATTACCCTGGACTAGGCAAGACTGATCCTGCACAATAACCAGAAACCATGCATTATTAAGTGGTAGTTGCTTCCTCTTATTCTCACTTAAAATGATAGTTTTTACTAAGAACCTTGCTGAGCATATTGGTGATATCATTCATTACAATAATTATATGTTACACTGCTAATATGTTGATATTAATGTTACAAACAATTAATTGGATGGAGGAAGAATTCCCTATTTAATCTTAGTCTAATGGATTAACTGTGTTTTCCATTCACTTCCTCACTTGCCTTTATTTTGCTACTGTGATGTGTAGCAAACCACCATAGTGATTTTTTTTTTGTGTATAAATACCTTTATTTATCTTATTTATTCAGTCATTTCAGCCTGGCCTGGATTAATAGTTACTATGCTTTTTACAAAATATCCTGTCAAAACATAAAATTCCCTGTTACAATATGATAATAGTTTTCATGTATTTTAAAAGAAACTGAACAAGTTCATACAGAAGAAATCCACTGAGGATTACTAAAACAATTAAAACATTTTTTTTTGGGTCAAGGAGTTCTTGTGTTGCAAATACCTGAAGGCTAGGAAAATTAATAGTGGAAGTACCATATATAGTTGTCTGATTATCTGTACTCATACCTACAAATCTGCTTTTGGTTACATTCACACACATGACAACGGGTTTTATATTCCAAATTAAGCAATTGGTTTAGTCTTTTTGGGAGTGCAGCTGATAACAACTAAATGCTCCTTATCCAAGGGTTTGCCAAAAACCAAGTAGGGCAGTGAAAGCCTCTACTATTTTCCAGCTTCTAGGACACGACTTAGGTAGTCAAAGAGTAACAACATGTGAACCATTAGAAGCTGCACAGTCCAGGTAGAAAGTTGATACCCATGATATCAAATAAGTGATTCCTAGTAATCAGAATAATTGGAAAAGTATATTGTTGTGCAGCAGGGTATTCAGGAATATTTCTGAACCTCCAGAGCCCACAAGAATTCAGTACTTATCAAAGCCTGAATACTGATACTCCTGATTTCCTCAGAAGCAATATAATCTAGTGAAGATCTAGTGGCAGATTTGGGCTTTTCCACAGGTTTTAAAACACCTTCTGTTCCCCTGTTGCATCAGAAATTGTTCCCAGTGGTCCCATGGTGCTGAGTTCTTAGTCCAGCTATGTCCTAGGATATTTCTCTTAATAGGATATTTGAGAGAGATTCTTGGCTATATAGTGAAGTTTAAACACTCGTAAGTCTTTGCAATAAAGTTGTGTTATTTTTGGTTTTTTGTTGTTGGTTTTTTTTTGGGGGGGGGGGTTGTGTGTGTTTTTTTTTTTTTTTTTGTTTTTTTTTTTTTGGTTTTTTTTGGGGGGGGGGGGTGGGTTTTTTTTTTTTGTTTTTTTTTTTTTGGTTTTTTTTGGGGGGGGGGGTTGTGTGTGTGTTTTTTGTTTGTTGCTTTTTTTTTTTCTGGATAATTTCTACAGTAATCCTGTGAAGCAGCTGAGTTTTTTTACTCAGATGCACTCTGACCTATTTTCTCAATAGTGAAGCCTCACAACTGGAAGATATCCTCTGCTTATGGAAAACGTTTATACCTGTAGGAGTAGGATTGTGGCTGAGAAAAGGTTTGAAAACTTCAGTTAATATAAAGGGTTCGTTTGATGTTAAAACCCTTAAAACCTCGATATTTCTGATAGCTAACCCTGACAGGTCCAGGTAACTTGACGGAAAGCTCTCATAAGCAAATTCTTTCATATGAGTAATTCGATTTCTCCCTCCTAGCTTGAGGGCAATTTTCTTAACCAAGACTTTCATCAGACCTTTGGCTTTATGTGGGCACAGGAGTCCAATTAAATGGAGCTTCTTGCAGAATGGAGACATGAAACCATTTATCTCAGGAGAATGGCACATACATGAAGTGTGCAGCAATCATGTAGTAGACCTTACTAAAAATCAAACAGTTGTGTCACCCTCAGAACTATACATCTTAAAAACTTGTTCAACTGGCATACTTAAAACAAGATGCTGTAGTTTTGTGTTCAAATTGTTAAGATAGCAATAATAAGACAAAATCAAGTACCACAGAAAATAACTTTTATTTGCAATATCACCCATACCACGAAGTCCTAAAACTCTGAGTCAGGAAGGTAGCTCAATATTGGGCCTGATGCTGTTTAACATCATCATAAGTGATCTGGATCAAGAGCACCCTGATGAAGTTTGCTGATGACACCAAGATGAGTGGAGAGGTTGACACTCCAGAAGTGAAAGCCATCCTCCATAATGACTTAGGCTAGAGGAGTGGGCTAGCAGGAACCTTATGAAGTTCAACAGAGAGAAGCGTAAGGTCTTGTACCTGGGAACACATAACCCAGGAGTGCAGTTCAGACTGGGATCCACCTGGCTTGAGTGCAGTCCTGTGGAAAGGGATCTGGGGGTTTTGGTGGATAACAGGCTCAACATGACTGAACAGTGTGCTGCAGTGGCGAGGGAAGCCAAAAGGATGCTGGGCTGCATCAACAAGGGCATCATCAGCAGAGACAAAAAAGTCATCATCCCCCTCTTCTTGGTGCTTATCAGACCACACCTGGAGTATTGCATTCAGTTTTGGTCCCCGCTCTACAAAAAGGCTGCAGACAGGCTGGAGAGGATCCAAAGAAATGCCACGAGGATGATCGGAGGACCTGCCATATGAGGAGAGGCTGAGAAAACTGGGTTTGTTCAGCCTTGAGAAGAGAAGGCTTAGGGAAGACCTTATTACCATGTTCCAATACTTAAAGACTGGCTAGCAAGAAGATGAAGAATACCTATTTACAAGAAGTCACATGGAAAAAACAAGGGGTAGTGAGCACAAGCTGATCCAGAGGAGGCTCACAAAGATGCTCAGAGGGATGTGAAGATTATCAGAGGACTGGAGGACCTCTCCTATGAAGGTAGACTGAGAGAATTGAGGTTGTTCAGCCTGGAGAAGAGAAGGCTCTCGGGAGACCTCATAGCAGCCTTCCAGTACCTGAAAGGACTACAAGAAAGCCAGGGAGGGGCTTTTCACCAGGGTGTGTAGTGATAGGATGAAGGCTAATGATTTTAAGCTAAAAGATGGGAGATTTAGGTAAGATATCAGGACAAAATTCTTTAGTGTAAGGGTGGAAAGACACTGGAAACAGGTTGCCTAGGTTGTTGCTGGCCCCTCCCTGGAAATGTTCAAGGCCAGGTTGGATGGGGCTTTGAGCAAGCTGGTCTAGCGGAAGGTGTCCCTGCCCATGCAGGGGTGCTTGAACTAGGTGACTTTTGAAGTCCCTCCCAAAACTGGCCATTCTATGATGCTTCTATGATTCTATGCTTATTAAACTAGAGCAGGGCAATCTAGATTTAGATTAGAAATTAGGATGAAGTTCTTTACAGTGAGAGTGGTGAAGCACTGGAACAGGTTACTCAGAGAAGTGGTGTTGGACACCCCATCCCTGGAGGCATACAGGGTCAGGCTTGACAGGGCTCTTAGCAGCCTAATCTAGTTAAAGATGTCCCTGCTCACTGCAGGGAGTCGGACTGTTTTGGTGGATAACAGGCTCAACATGACTGAACAGTGTGCTGCAGTGGCGAGGGAAGCCAAAAGGATGCTGGGCTGCATCAACAAGGGCATCATCAGCAGAGACAAAAAAGTCATCATCCCCCTCTTCTTGGTGCTTATCAGACCACACCTGGAGTATTGCATTCAGTTTTGGTCCCCGCTCTACAAAAAGGCTGCAGACAGGCTGGAGAGGATCCAGAGAAATGCCACGAGGATGATCGGAGGACCTGCCATATGAGGAGAGGCTGAGAAAACTGGGTTTGTTCAGCCTTGAGAAGAGAAGGCTTAGGGAAGACCTTATTACCATGTTCCAATACTTAAAGACTGGCTAGCAAGAAGATGAAGAATACCTATTTACAAGAAGTCACATGGAAAAAACAAGGGGTAGTGAGCACAAGCTGATCCAGAGGAGGCTCACAAAGATGCTCAGAGGGATGTGAAGATTATCAGAGGACTGGAGGACCTCTCCTATGAAGGTAGACTGAGAGAATTGAGGTTGTTCAGCCTGGAGAAGAGAAGGCTCTCGGGAGACCTCATAGCAGCCTTCCAGTACCTGAAAGGACTACAAGAAAGCCAGGGAGGGGCTTTTCACCAGGGTGTGTAGTGATAGGATGAAGGCTAATGATTTTAAGCTAAAAGATGGGAGATTTAGGTAAGATATCAGGACAAAATTCTTTAGTGTAAGGGTGGAAAGACACTGGAAACAGGTTGCCTAGGTTGTTGCTGGCCCCTCCCTGGAAATGTTCAAGGCCAGGTTGGATGGGGCTTTGAGCAAGCTGGTCTAGCGGAAGGTGTCCCTGCCCATGCAGGGGTGCTTGAACTAGGTGACTTTTGAAGTCCCTCCCAAAACTGGCCATTCTATGATGCTTCTATGATTCTATGCTTATTAAACTAGAGCAGGGCAATCTAGATTTAGATTAGAAATTAGGATGAAGTTCTTTACAGTGAGAGTGGTGAAGCACTGGAACAGGTTACTCAGAGAAGTGGTGTTGGACACCCCATCCCTGGAGGCATACAGGGTCAGGCTTGACAGGGCTCTTAGCAGCCTAATCTAGTTAAAGATGTCCCTGCTCACTGCAGGGAGTCGGACTAGATGACATTTAAAGGTCCCTTCCAACACAATGCATCCTGTGACTCATGAACATTATGACTGTAATCAAGCAGTATTTGTTTTGTATCTGTACTAGAGAGTACTTGCTTTTGTAAAGTTAATACAAATAATATGAGATGTACCACATCATAGCTTCTCTTTCTTCTTCTGAGATCAACACTAGTATTACAAATGGGAATAATGGGTTGGACCTGTACTTCCTTTTTTAACTCTTCCCAGCTTTTAAATACAAGAAAAGGAAAGGTTTGTATACTAGAGAATTGAATGGGTATTGATGAAAAGCAAAACTGCTTTATTTGGTATTTTTGAAAACAAAAATTCCACATTATTACTAAGAAGACTGAATATAATGTACAGTTTATCTAGAAAACATGGTGTAATCAATAATAAACAGCTGAATAGTATAATGAAATAATTACAAATAACTTTCATATTTGAGAGAGTGAATATGACTGTATAAACCAGGAGGGTAAATAAAAACTTTTGGTATATCAGGCAAGGTATTCTTGCATGACTCAGGGGTTGTTGTCTACATAGCCCAAGTACACCGGGCTATGGTAAGACCTTTCATAGACAACTACTTGTAGTTTTGGTCATCTGTCTCAAAGAATGATGAAATCATATTGGAACAGGTGCAGGCTAAGATAATTAGAGAAGAGACAACTTTTTTTTGTGTAGAGAAGAGACAAAAAGATCATGGAATATAAGTCTGAGAGGACAGATGATGTTAAACCCTAGTTGGTTTCACATCAAGGAACATTAGGAAGAAAGATATCTGTTTGAGTTAAGGGCAGTATTGTCACAAAAACAAATGTCTATAAAAGTAACTGTCTGGAAATTAGAAAAAAGTTTCCTGGAATACTGTTCCCATAGGAATAACTGGTGAAACATCCATCTAATTTTAAAACAGTCTGAAAGATAACATTTGGTAAGGTTGCTCACATTAACAGAGCATTAAACCTACTGACAATCTTCAAGTTGATGAGTTTGGTGGGCACATATCCCTGAAGCCACTGGAGATACACATTATCCAGCAAAACCATGTATGGCTAAATCCTTAGTTGCTGTATTTTATGGGTACATAACCGTGAGTGGAGGAAAATGACAAGGTGAAAGTTAGTAGCTGTCAGCTTCAGTGGTGAGAAGCAAGCAAATCCTAGTTTTATCATCTGGGAAAATGTGGTTCAATCATGTAAGTACATACTTTATGTGCTATAGTGACAATACCTCTTAAGTTCTCAGATAAAAGCTGAACTGAGCTCTGCTAGAAGTGAAAAAATTAAAGTTACTATTTGTTATAATTTTGTATTTCTAGGTCCTAGTCTGTACTGTTTTGTAGATTCTCAAAAGGAGTTTCACTGAAATCATGAATGTGTGGACAAATTTTCAGAAAAGGAAAGAGTGGTGCTGACAATACTCATAGCCAAGGACATTGTTCAAACTCACCTCCCATTTACTGTCTTTTACACCCGAAATAGTTAAACTGGCTTTACTCCTGATATATATCTATGTAAGTGAAGTTTACAACAAGTTCCATTGCTTTTTAATTTGCTTCCCATCTGATACTTTTCCTCTGATTTTTCCACCTCCCTGCTGCTGTATGATTTTGTTACTGTGCCTGCTTACAGGGCAATCATTTATGTCTTTCTTCCCATCTTCTTCTTCTATTTACACCTCAGTTTCTGCTATTTCTGAAGCTGCCTCCCGATGCATAACTTTGCACAGTTTTGTTAGCATTAAGGGACAGCGGAGCTTGTAATATACTTCCTGCAGCACATATAAACATGAACTCTTCCTCTATTTATCCTCTAATTGTGCCACAGCTCACACATTGCTCTTTAAAATAACAACATGCCTCTCTCCTACAGAAAAATAAAATAATTTAAATATTAATTTTACCTTGTCTAGGAAAAATTAAACAGACACTTGTAATTACACAAAGGCACTACACTCTTGCACGATGCTGAATGGAGAAGAAAGCTCATGAAAACAAATTTCTAGTATATAATAATTAAGTGAACTTGAAAAATTAAATTTCATTGCATATATGAAGAAATATGTATGAATTCGTGTATTAGTCATATTATTGAGAGATGCTTTTAAGTATACATTTTGCACACCCTGTTTCTGAGAATTAGAGGTCAAGTAGATTTGGTATTTTAACAATGAGACAAACTTTCAGTATCTTTCTGCCTGTTGATTTCTTTATGGAAAACTCAGGCTCTCTACAAAATTTTAGTACCTCATAATGAGATATAAAAAATAAAAATAAATACAAGCCACTTAATGTAAAAAATATAGACTACTGTTAAAAATGCTATTTAGGCTAAGATGCCATAAAGATATTAAGGGTTCTACTGGGTTCATAGCCTTGAGTATGGTCCTGGCATTAGACAATTATGCCAGTTCCCATTACAGAATATGACAGAAAGGGGAAGTAGTACCTCCCTCTGCTCTCATAGTAGAGGTTTCAGCAATTATACTGGATATTCTCATTGCAGTTCTTCCTTTGTTCAAAGATATTTAGAGTTGTATTTCCAAAATAAAATTGGAATAGATAAAATATTTAAAGAAGAATGTGAACTTTTTCTCTAATTATTATTGTTCTACTTTAAACAGACAAATGGTTCTACAGTCCAGTATTAAGAACATTTTCTTTACAGACTTTCTAGAAAATACATTTTAAAAAACACATAAATAGAGGAAGGACTTCTACCTTGTATTTCTTGACATAAATTAATGTTCTAGACACTGCAAAAGGAAAGTAATGCTACTTGTTCTAGTTACATTTTACATAAATCCAAATGGGAAAGTTTCTACCTGAATTAGGTAATGAGTAGGTACTAAAACAAAGAATATATCTCTTTGTGCAATGAATATTAGATGGCCATCTATACCTGAGATTAAAAAAAGTTTTAAAAGAACAAAATCTTTATGAAATTGGACTTTAGCTCTCAAAAAAATTTGAAAAAGTAATCCATGGTGGAAAGCTTATTCAGGCCAGAAGTAGAATAGGATAGAAACTACTGATTTACTTCAAAAATTAGAAAGAAATCAAGTACTTTGAAAGGTAATTATCCTGCCCAACACTGTATCTACAAAAATTAGAATCCCTAACCACATACTTTCTGATAAACTTCCCACTCTCTTTATGTTTACACTTCCTCTCTGAACTTCACTTGTGGCAAATTTTCCTGCAAAGTTCATACACTTTTGCAATTGCGTGGTGGTGGGTTCCTCTTAAGGGGGACAGCTCTGGACTTTATCACATATCGGTAACCTGTGGAAGATACAGGATGACTGGAATTGTTGACTTGTTAGCTTAGTACATCACCAGGTATAATCTAAACTAGAAAAGGTAGCAATGCCTCTTGAGTCTGTCAAAAAGTTTATGAAATGGTCAACAGTGACAGAGTACTGTTTTGTGTAGACACACCCACTCTAGTGCTGTAGTAACTTGGTATTTTTGCTTCACTCTTCTCTTAGTCTCTTCACAGCAACCTCATTACATGACCTTTCATCTTTTCCACAAAGTGTCTCTTTTCTACTTCCCTCTAGTTTTTCTAGTTTGTTTTTTTTTTATTGTGTTTGTTTTGTTTTGTTTTCCCCTCCATGTATTCATCTTACATTAGGAAAATAAACAAATCAACAAACCCTATATTTTTGCTGTTGTCACATTTTTTATTTTTTCTAAGTTATATTTTCTCTTTTTTCTGTGTTCTCAGACTAGAAGCTCTTCAGAACCCCAGACAACAAAGAATGTGTTTTTATTTCTGTTGGTTACTGAATCATTTCAGTACCTAATACAGTAGCTACTACTTCTACTACTTAAGTACTTCACCAAGATATCATATAATGTCAGCTAATAAAATGTGTGATGTGTAATACCTGAAATCACATTTTTTGAATAGGAACAGATGGAAGAACAGCTTTAAGCAAAATCAGAAAGCAAATACAGCAAAAGGAATTTCTTAGAAATGGCAGGAAACAGCCCACTCTATTTTGCAAGTGCTGAGATGATACCTCGTAGTTTTATTAATAAATTAAACAAGTGTAATGACTATGAGGTCAGTAATGTACAGAATATATGTTATAAATATGACTGTACCTATGGTATCAGAAAACAAAAGATAGCAAGAATCAATGAGATTTGATTAAAGAAATGACTTTGAACTGTCATAGCAAAATTGTTAGTGAACAACTCATAATGATGAGAAAGCAACTTTGAAATACATTTGCAGAATTACAGTATAAGTACCGAGTTTCAAATTTTATGTAGATCTGAAAAAATACTAGATTGTATCTTGCAATTTATATTCAGGTATTATGCTATTCAGCTTTTTGAATCTCCTCACAAATAAGCTAGTGAAATTTGCTGAGAAAATTTCCCTGGAAGCTAGCAAAATTGCCAAGTAAAGTCATCAGTGAAAGAGAAAGAAGAATTAGAACCTCGTGTTTTGTGCAATTACAGTACATTTTGTAAGTATAACCTTCTGTAACTGTTAAAAATTTAGAAGATTGGTTTTTGGTCTTTTTCCCTGGAGACATTTCATTCATAGAGAAGATTGGTAGAAGCTACTGTCTTACTAATGTCCTAGTCTATATTAAAAAGCAATGGACTAAAGACACAAATGGCTCTTTGCCTTCTCTGCTTAATAAAAATAGTCAAAAACCAACCTCTCTCCTTGAGGCCAAGTAGTTATCAAGCCCTTTATATCCACACTTGTCTAGCTAATGGCTAGGCCTTTAGAGAGAATGAGAATGCTGCAGAAATTCACAACAGTGCCATGAAAAAGCAGTGTATACAGAGAAGTGCCAAAGGCTTGAGTCTCCTCTGCAGTTTTATTTTATCAGTCCTGAAGAGGCATGTCCCTAAGCAATATAACTTCTTAAGTCACTTTGTGACACCTGACATGAGGAGCAGATACAGATAGGTTCCCAGTTCTCTTTTGTTTAGTAGTTGCAGACATCATCAATTCTAGACATAGAAAAGCTAGACATAGCCAATGATTCTGGATTTTGTGCTTGTCTTCCAGGTTCTGTGTGTAACAGATTTTAGTAGCTAATGACATAGTGACATAATGTCATAGTAACTAATACATAGTCAGATAAATCCTAGTGATTTCAAACTACGGTTTTGATTTCTGTTAAAACATAATTTTTGGTGAACCTAACATTCAGACCCATAGTTGACATAGGTACCCACCTTTCTGAGTATAAAAAAGTTTAGGATTGAAACATATATATAAGTCATTGAAGAGTAAAAAATTACTGTAGTTAAGATCCATCAGACATCTCTTCGATGTCTAAAGATGAGTTGGCCACAGTACCAATACAGTCCAATGATAAAAACAAGCACTTCTAAGGCACAGGCCTTAATGCAGACACTCATTTTGATAAGATTGATTGTACCTTCAAGTACTTATTAACAGTTATTAACACAATAGTGTTAATAAGTACAAGTTCATATGTTGACATCTACAATTTTAATATCTGATATACAGCAATGAGTCTGAACACATTAGTCACCTAGTTTGCTCTTGGCAAAGATGACCTAGCTGATAGATATCAGTACAATTTCTTTGAAGGTATTGTCCTGAAAAACCTAGTCATACAAGTGAATTCTACCAAGCTATAAAGGGTGAGATTCTGTTTCAGACTGTAGAACCCCAAAATTAGGTATCAAAATCTTATTTCTTCTTGTGACTAAAACATCCAATTATATCACTCTTTTGAAGTGGAAGACAGACTGGTTATACCTCAGGGCATCTCAAACAGCATTAGATATTTTTTACCTTACTGATCAGTTATTTGTGGATTATTATACAGCTCAGACACCAAACTGTGTGTAGGCATTTAAATGTTCCTATGATCTTTAACTGAACCTGATGCAACATATCTGGCCTTGAAAAAAGAGTCAAGTCCTGAATACTTTTGAAAATCCTAGTGCTAAATAACTTTAAAAATATGTTTCTGAATGGTGTCAGATTCTCAGAAGTTCTCCCCTCCACTGAAGGGTTTAAATAATTGGTTAGTTTTTCAGAAGAGGTTAATTTAACATAGTGACTGCACTTACAGATGTGTTAAATTGCAAATAGCTTACTTGACAACAGTTACAGAATATTTTGTAAGATTTTACCTGAAGATAACTTACTGACAATATTGAATAGCTATTCAATTACTGTCCTAACAATATATTTAAATTTGTGTGTGTGTGTGTGTGTGTGTGTGTGTATATGTACACATGTCCCTGTATCTATCTATATAGGTATCGAATGTCTTGGAAATCCTCCTGGAATTTTCCTTCACCAGCAAAAAGGGGGGTTAGAGCTTTCCTTTGTTTGTTCTGGAAGGAAGCTTCTACTATCTTAGTTTAAATTTTCCGGAATTGTTGAAAAATATTAAAATTAATTTCTTGAGACATCATCCCCTTTTTATTATGCTAAATCACACTTTAAGACCAAGTAAAGACTCAATTGACTAATTAAAACTTTTTTTTTTCTTTTTTCCTCCTTTTTTTTTTTTTTTTTTCCATCTGATAGAAAACTATTGCACTTGCTATTCTGTTTCAGGGGGTTTCACATTTAGTTTGTGTGACTAAAAGAAAAGGAGAAGAAGGACAAAAAATATGTATGAAATTTTGCAGATCTGTATTTGGGAGCATTTCTATTTTCTGGAATAATTTGTTTCCATGAGTATTACAACAGTATAAATAGAAAACACAGAATCAGAAATGCAACATTAAAGTATAACAGAAAGTGTAACAGAATTTTTTTAGTCTAAATTTGATTCAAACAACAGTACAGCTCCAAGTCTTGCATTGACATGTGCATTGATGCAACTGTATGTCTACATACATTATTCACACATATGTACACTTTTATTTCATGTATATTTTAAAATTATTCATTTTCTTTTTTTTTTGCTTCATTTACATTTAAAATTAAGAACAAGGCATTTAACAGGCTACAGTCACAAGAGTAATGCAAATGCAGTTTTTGACATAGAATATTGTTCACAAAGGCTATACAAAATTGTTCTGTGGCCATGGAACTAATGTTGATAAAATACGAACATATGCCATTCAGAATGCTTTCAGGATACTGTAATTGGTAGGTGACATAGCACTGACATTGAGTGCTTTCAAATTATCTTTTATATTTAGGCCTTCTGTACCTATTTGATGGACAATGCTGTATCAAATAGTTTCTCAGAACAAAACTAGACTGAAACAGAGCAGTTTTCTGTCAATATGTACTTCTGGAAATGATAGCCCTAATCTTCCAGTACCTGCAGAAAATGGATATTCAAAGATTCTTTCATTATAAGTGACTCTAGAAGTTTGGATTCTAAACTGGGAAAGACTTAAAAATAAAATCAGATCTCTAAGCCAAAAAAGTAATTAAAACAGTGACCATAAGTTTGATCAGCTTTCTTTATGGCATTTGTTTAATTACAGTCCATACCGGTTTATCTCAGTTTTGCCTTTCAAATAAATTTATTTCTATCAAATGGATAAGTTTTATCTGAGTCTTAATTCTTCTAATCCAATGTCCAGTTTGTTAGCAAGGCAATTTTGCAAAACTTACAGGTTCTTACATTTAGCCATAGATTAATAGGATAATTTTGTCAATAAATAAAATTAATCAAATATTTTGAAATAGCTTATGGTGAATTTTCAAAAAAAATCCTTTGTTTTTTATTCTTGGGTAATCTTATGCTAGGATGTAATTTAAAAATGCAAGTTTCTGCAAAACCTGAAAAATTCAATATATATTCATTAATGGACTTTATCTGAAAATTCTTACATTCAGCCACTGATATTCTCTGATAACTGGTCTAACAAATTTCACTAATATCAAATGAGAAATAGTACCTTGTGATTTATAAACAGTGCCTAATCATGGTTCTAATAAAACATCAACAAATAATAATTTATGAAGAAATTCTTACACAGTATTTGATCACAAAATATCAAAGTGGCTTGAGAGATTTTGCAAAATTTGATTTATGAACTGCTATTGCTTTTACAATATGCATTGATCACAACTGGACTTACATTTGAGTAAAATTGCTTCTGATCCATTCCAAAATGCTGAAAACAGAATTTAGACTCACATGAACTTCTGTGGGCCTCCTGGATAAGGAACCTGATAGCGATGATGCAACATGTGTTTATCCTTCTTGGTCAAATCATATCATCATGGCATTTCAGAATCACAGAATCACCAAGGATTGAAAAGACCTTTAAGATCTCCAAGTTCAGACTATGACCAACACCACCACATTGGCTAGACCATGGCACTAAGTGCCACATCCAGCCTTTCCTTGAACACATGCAGCTTATCCTTGAACATCTCATCTGCGAGGTTTAGGAGAACCAAAAAAGCAAGGGACCTCTTGAGACATTATTCATAATATCATAGAATCATAGGATTATGGAATTGTTTTGGTTGGAGAAAACCTTTAAGATCATCAAGTCCAACCACTAACCTAACTCTATTGAGTCTGGTGCTAAACCATGTCCCTAAGCACCACATCTACACATCTGTTAAATACCTCCAGAGACTAGGATTCAACAACTGGCAGCCTATTCTGGTGTTTAATTACCCTTTCAGTGAAGAAGTTTCTTCTATTATCTAATCTAAAAATCCCTTGGCACATTTACATTTACATTACATACGCATCCTTACATTTCCTTTGTGAACATCCTAATTTAAAGAGGTTACCTCTCTCTTCTTGAAGCAGATGATGTTAGACCTTTCCAGGAAAGATCCCTGGTTCTTTACTGTACTTGGTGTCAGGCATGAGATGCCGTCAGAAAGGAAAACAAAATGGAAGTTTTCCAGCTGTGTGCATCCATGAGAAAACTACAGAAGGTGTGGCTTATTTAATATATTCCTCCTAGCAGCTGGATGGCCAGAAATTCAGTCTGAGGGGACCTGACCAGGTAGACCATGCTGTTATGTGCAACTCCCTGCAGGCTTGGTCTTATGGCACAACACTACAGATGTGGTTAAGTGAGGTGTGAAAGTGAGAACACACCTGAAGGGAGTTTCACATATCTACATGATCTGCCTGCTCAGTAGGGTACATATGTGTGACTGTGCAATTGTATGCTAATGTAAAAGCCAAATAAATGCCAAGGATGAATATGCCACTTGTAAAAGTCAAACAGCAGATAAACAATCACATTCTATTTTCAAGGACCTGCACCCTCCAGCGTAAAGATGGTAAAGTTACTCTGGCAATAAAAGGAATGTTTCCATACCTGACAACTGAACTGGATGAGCAAGTCAGGATTTTTATTAACATATCATGTGCCTTCAAGGTAGTCCCCAAGCTATGAAATTCAGATCAAATGGTAAATAACATGCATCAACAACATTCATTATTGGTTTTATTGAAACCATACACTGTATGCTAAATAAAAATCAATACTTATCATAAAATCATTTGAAAGGCATCACCTTAAAGTAAATTTAACTCAGAATCAAGGAACTTCTTTAACTGAAAAACCTGAAGTGAAATGTGGAAGAACAAGAGGGCAATAGAGCCAAAGAAATGTCTTTATAGTGCACTTCAGAACCACATTTTGCATAACTCTGACAAAAAAAAAATAAATAAAGAGAGAGAATATGCAATTTAGACAAACAGATGACATTTATCATGTAATCATCATAATGTTACTTGCTAAAAGGATTATTGGAAGATTTTAAAACTACTAGTTTTTTTTCTTCAAGTCACCTTCATAGAACAATTCCACATTACTTGCAGCTCTGACTTAATTTTGACTAATCCGAGCAGAGATACACTACCAAAGACTTTGGCCCCTTGTGTTGTCTGAATATAGGTTATTGCAGTCTCTGTTATTCGGCAAAAAGTCAAGAGAGGAAAAATTAGTATTTTACTCCAGGTGCGTTAGCCATGTGCTATATTAAATGATATCTATAACTTAAGGGATGGAATTATTTATGGTATGATGCATTCTACTTAACTGTTTCTAATGAAGAGGTTATGACTAATTAGGTGCCTCATGTTATGCTTTACTGTCACTGGACAGAAATGTGTGATGGAATATTACAGAATGGAGATGTGAGAAAGCAGAACTGAAAAAAAAGTTTACAAATATTGTTATTTGAGACAAATCATGAGCTCCTCATTCCTACCAATTGTCTTGGAAATACTTACATCTGTAAGTCCTTGAGAATGGGAATAGAGATTTCAACCTGGAGGAGGGATAGTTATATATAATATATATATATATACAGACACATTTGAATTTAGTCAGATGTTCTGGTTAGGAAGGGTCAGAATAAATGCTGAGAATTCAGTCTTTCAGTAAAGATTTTCAAAGGTGTTTTAGGACTGATAACAGTTTTGACTTCCTGTGAGATTATCATCATCATATTGTACCACTTTTGTTGCAAGAGGATTCAGAAGAACAAACTTTGTTGAGACTACTGTGTGTGTATGTGTGTGTGCATTAAATTGCACCCACACAAACACATACACATACATAGTTATGTATATAAAAACAAAAGATATGTGACAGAGTGCGCTATCTTGAACTTTGCTCATTAACTGGTCTTTCACAAGGTGCTGTTGAACTTGTTCTTATGGTAGTGGGTATTACTTGGTGCCAGAATTGTGCGGTACTTGCTTACCTAGGCATAAAACCCCCTTGCTCTACAAACCTTAAAAGTTTAAAGACATTACATTATAGGAGGGAACATGGGGTGTCAAGAGGAAGGGATTACAAGAATAATAGGATGTTTTAGCACAGACACACTGTGTGCACAATTTGTAGGTAGTCAATAGCAGTAATCACAGTAATTACATGTCACCACATTCTTAGCCATCATTGACATGCCAAGATCCTTTATGCATTCCCACAGAGGTGACTTTTAAGGAGGAATTTGAAGCTCCAGAGAAGAAGTCATTTTCATTACACTTCAGTACGATATTTACGCAGCCTGCAGAACACTAAGGAACGTGTCTGCTGGAGACAACGCCATTATGGACTGCAGAGCTGGACCCTCAGAGAAGAAGTGGGGATGTCAGCAACTTCAGATGAACGTAGCTAGAGCTTCAGAGTTCTGACTACGAACAGTCATATGTGAAAGAAGGAATGTGCTTTCTCCACTTGTGGTTGGACCGAAGTGAAATTAATTTTTTTTTTTTTTTTTAAAAAAAAAAAGCTAGTGTGCTGGTATCTGGTAGATAAACCCAGAGTCATGATCAAAAAAAGAAGAAAATGTTTTGTTTTAATCCATAACACATATACCTACAGGTAGAAATTACCAATTGCCATATTCCTAAGACCCATTGTCCCATGGAGAATAAATCTTGGAGTTTTTCCAATATACAAATCACTTGCTGGTCTCTCTATACTTCTATAAGCTGTTCCACCAGGTTTGTTTGACATTAGAAATGCCCTCCAGAGGTCTGCTCCCAGACTCTGCACACTAGAATGAAGGTGTCTGCTTCATTAATATCTGTTGGTTGGGAAATGGATCAGTTGAAATGTCTGTGGATGCGTGTTTATCTGTTTGACTCTTCACCATTCTAATAAGACACAGGAATGTTACAGTGCTACTTCTGGCTCTCATTACTCTTACAGTAGCCTGTAGCTAAAGTCTGAAACTAAAGATGTAAATACAATATTTTATTTGTTACTATAATTTATTTTTATTGTTAGCCCAGATTCTGAAGAACTTACTCTTATTGTGTCATTACATCAGATTTCAACCCAACTAAATAAAGAATTTAGGACTTGGTATCACCAACAGCCTTATAATTACTGTAGTTTTAATGAAAGCCATTTTGTATGTTATAGTGGTTGAAAATTTGATATCACTTATGTCAATGAGGTTATTGCTATTGATTTCACTATGACCAGGATTTCACAAATGTCTTTCATTTCAACAAGTTGAAACTTAAGTTTTAACTATTAACAGGCTTTAATAGAAGCCATAAGATATATTCACTTAATTTGCTGCTGAAAATAGGCCATCTCAGAGGCAATAACTATGTAACAGCATGTTGTTGCACTTCACATGAAGGAGTAAAGAACACACTGTCCATTAATATTTCAGAAAAAACCCCAACAACAACAAAATAAGATAAGAGAGGAGAAGAGTGAATATACAGTTCTAGTATTAAAAGATAAGGTTGATTATTGCTTCCACTTTGTTGATTTTCATGGTTGTGGGTTGGTAGTCCTGTCTTTTATGGTTAGACAGCAGTTGTGGAGCACAGTGAAGAAATTATTTAGCTAGGTATCACATAAATATTTATTAAAATGTTAATAGCCAGCTGAGATAAGGTCTTCAGAGTGGAATACTAAAGATCAGATAATTTATAGCCACAGTACTTCATAGCATATTTGAGAAAACAGGCAAGTACCAAAGTGCCCTAGATGATCTTGTGGATCAAAAATGGTGGCCAACCTATCACAAGATTCCACGGTCTGCATCAGAAGGAATGCTGTGACAATGGGGACCATATTTATAGAAATATTTCTTATTAACTTCCAGAAGGAAATAGAGCAAAAACCATTGGCATAAACAATGTTTGTTTTACCAGTGTGTTGATGTAGAGGAGATGTAAAGGAGGTTACATTCCTTACAGAATTGGACTGATTGTTTTCTGATCATTTCTTGATAGTGAAATATAATGAATTAGTAATTTGAGGCTGAACATATATGATGATGGAGCTGAAATTGCTCTTTGAAAAGTGAACAATCTGTAAGCCTGCAATTTGCAATATTATGGGCAGACTGTAAATAGAAAAACAGTAGAGAAGTGTTGAAGAAATAAGAGGAAGGTACATTCTGATTATTTGAAAGTCAGACAAAGGTAAACAACTGCAAAATGCCTGGCAGTATCAAAGTTAAGAGCAGGGAATCATAACAGATGTCAGGGAGCTGGAGTTGATACTGGTATTTTTTCAATGTTTTTATTTAAGCAGTGCTTAAAAATTTTGAAAGCAATACTACTAATAATAACAACAAGAATAGCAATAATAATTATAATAATAACAAGGTATTATATATCTTAAATATTAGGTAAATAATAAATGTATTATGTCTATAAACATATGTCCAATTTTGTAGCCATATTATTCAGTCTTGCAGAGTTTTAAGTTTGGTGTATGTTGTAGAAAAAAAAAAAAAAAGAGTAATAGCCATTTAACTTCCTTTCTTGAGTGAGTATGAGTTTCGTTCCAGAAAGTTTTCTTCTTGATGTTACCCATCAGAATATGGTTTTCATATTTATTTTTTTTTTCTGTATTCTGTACAAATTTCTGAGTGTAAGGGCACATACCTCTAGAAATTTTGCATATGCACATACATTTCTATATAATATGAAGCACTTGTTGCTTTAAAATACTTCTTTCAGATCTGTTAAACATGGCCCACATAGTATCTACAATTATACAATACATTTCTATACAGCATTTCATAGCTGCATGATTTTAAGGGACAGAAAGAAAAAAATAAGAATTTTCAGTGTTATTGCATACCTATTTCCCTTTGCCTGTACTTAAGTCATGGCGCTGAAGTAATAGACTCAAAGTTCTACTCACTGTTTTGTATCTATTTACTTCTCATTAACCTGTTCTAGAAGTTGGATAAATAAGAAAGACCATGTTCACACATATCCAAAGCTAAGATCTAGGAAACTCACTTAAGCAGACAATACATTTCTAGATAGGTAGGTTGGAATAAAAATATGAAGTACTTGCACATCAATATAACTTCAGACACCATACCATAAATATCCACTAAATGTGGCTTCATGGTTCTGCAGCCAAGAACATCAACAGCTGACTGCGCATATTTGTGTGTGCAAATAACCAGTTTGCACAGACTTTTATGGCATTGAGGCCTGCTGTGAAACATTAAAACATTCAGGAAATCTGGTATTTAAGATCATCTGTTAAATATTTTATTTTATTGTAACTTACACTTCTTAGGAAGTGCTATAGTCAGACTTGGCAGTAAGCACCAAGCTGTGTGTGCATTACAGGCTGCTTACAGCATCCAGTTTATAATGCAAGACCCACCTATGTAAACAAACATTGTAGAATAAACAATATCACCTGTTATCCTTTGGAAAGGAAAAAAATACATAGGCAGATGGTAGTGAGAAGGACATGCAAAGACATCATATAAATAACATTTTTTTGCCATCAGAAAAGAATTTTTAGATTTCAGAAATCCTTTCCAAATGCCAAGAATAGAGCACTCACGTAAAGTAGAAAACAGTGTTAAAATATAATTAAATGCTTCTAGCAGTATTCTAGGCAGGCAGAATGCAAAGCTGGTAATGAAACACAGCTCAGATAGACTTGAGGATTGAGCTTCTGAGGCTTCAGCATCCTGAGGTCTGTGTTGAAAAGCTCAGAGATGACACTTAATTTAGATTGAAAACAGCTTTGATGGTGACTTACTTATATGAATTAAAAATCAAGGTAATATTCACTGGGGCTGCAGTTTGTAAAAAGGGTAAAGACCTCTCACCTCAAAGGGGCATGGGGGCAAGGTCTCAAAGATCTGCAGTTACTACAGTCTCCAAGTACACTCCCTTTGTGTAATAGGGAAACTATGTGCTATTAATCATTATATGCTTTGTATAAATAGCATGTGGTTTTGTGGTTTGTTTTTTTTGGTTGTTTGTTTTTTTTTTTTCTGATTAACACCAACTTTTAAAATGTTAATAATCTGGAAAAGACAGATAAGTTCTGTTAGCTATGAAATATATTACTTTTAAGATAACTAGTATCATAGACTCCTAAATTTTTCCTTAAAAAGATCAGGAATCAAGTATGAAAGCATAATTCCAGAAACTTAATATTGCTCTAGACATTTTTCTGCCTTAAGTGCAGGCAAGAGAACAAGATAAAGGATGTATTAATTTCTCTGCTTTATAGATGAGTATTTGAAAAAAATCCAATTTTATAAATTATTATCATAGTGATAGAGGAAAACTACATCTATATTATCCATTTTTAGAAATGGGAACTGGTTTCTTGACAATGCCTTCTGTTCAAGGATAAGCATCTTGGGACCTCTACCCATATTTTCTAGCTAAGAGCTCCAACTGGTTTGATCTAGTCTTCAGTCAGTGTTGATGATTAAAGTTAAAAAATAAGTATGATCTTAAGCCATTATTTAAGTCAGCAATACATATGCAGCTTCGGAGGATGCAATTATGGAAAAGCCACTACCACCACAACAAGTAGTTGCTCAATTCCTGGCTCCTCCAACAGAGCTCAGAGCCCAGTGCCTCACAGACAGTCTCCTCATGGACTGAGAGTTAGGGGTGGAAATCTGCAACACCAGAGAGCTGAATGGAGGTTTATCCACCGTTGCCAACAAGAGCATTGAGAATCCCACTGGACAAGGTTCACATGACTGGGTGAAGATATCTGTAGACAGTTACATCTGTGCTAGGCTTCTACAGAAATAAATGTGCTTATCTGTGGTAAGCAAAATAGTATTCCAAAGAAAACATCCAGAATTGATTAGATGAATCAGATACTGTAGATTTCTCCCCTCCATAGCCTGTAAGTGCCATAATTAATACTTCAGGCTAAGCTAGATGAGATAAATACCCACCACTGGTCCCACTCTGTCTCTCATTTTTCTCCAGGGCTGACACATCTCTTTCAGAGCTACTGGGAAGCAAAGACTTGTAATAAAGCTCTGAAGCCTTAAAAGGTTAATAAAGCAGAATTACCTCTTTTCTTTTGTGTACAGCTAGAGGTGGCAATGTTGCTATTCCCTTACAATAAAATGCATGGGAGAAGGAGGGTCAAAACCCCATCTAGGAAAAACATAACTCCACGAAGAATACCTACAAAGCAGAATTACCTCTTTTCTTTTGTGTACAGCTAGAGGTGGCAATGTTGCTATTCCCTTACAATAAAATGCATGGGAGAAGGAGGGTCAAAACCCCATCTAGGAAAAACATAACTCCACAAAAAATACCTTCTTTTTTTTTTTTTTTTTTTTTTCCATTCAGAACTTGCATGGGTGCATGATATTTTTCTTACTTTCTTTCCCTGGATTGCATGGGAAGACACTCTAGCAGTCAGACTGTGCACCGAGCTCATAAAAATCCTAACAAGTGCAATGAGCATATGGTCAGCATTTCTCTGTGTTGACATCAAAGGAAATAACATTAAACCCATATTATATACAGTTTAATGAACTTCTTTGTATAGTGCTGGGAAGGCAGGAGTGACATGTCTTTGAACATAATTTATAGTTCAGAAATGTATTCATGTTTGGAGGCTCAGACAGAGTAATTTGCAACTAACCAGCTTTTACATTGCTGCCAAGACTATGATCAAAATAATAAAATTGGCATTGTTACAGAGATTTGGATTGTATGGGATTAAGGATGTAGAATGAAATTTACCGCTTTGTAAGGAGGTCAGAAACATTGAAGGCTCATACACTACTTATGTCCTAGTTACTGCCTTTTTGCAGGCCTTTGGCTGACTGGTAGCACAGTTTTTATTCTGAAACCTAATGTTAGGATATTGAGCTTTCAGAATTCCCACTGACTTCTGTAAGTAAGGAGTTCTAAAGCATTCAGTAACATGCACAAACAGATTTATATTATTATTAAATTATGGCTGGCTACAAACTCTTGGTGATCTGGAGTCGAAGTAGGGCTGTTTAGGGTTTTGTTGTTTGTTTTTGCCTTCTGTACTTATCTTCCTAAATAAGGCTCCAGTATAGTAGAATTATATTGGCTGCTCTATATGTGATTCAAAAATATTTTCTTAATCATCCCATTCTTCATAGACATCCTATAAAGGGCTACAAATTCCCACATCAACTGAACTCTGCTACCTTTTGGAAAGTTTGGAAGGAGGAATATTTCAATGAGGCAGAGGTTTGCTTACTAAATAAAAATTATAGAATGGTTATTGTTTAGTAAAAAACCCCAAACAAAAACATTACTGGCTGCATGTCTGAGAGCTAGGTCATATTAAGCCAAACTACAGGCTCCCCAGCTACTGGTTTACTCATCAAATTGAAATGTGAATACTTCAGAGAGGGTATTTCTGTAAAGTCTTGCTTTCAGCAAGGAAAAGGCTAACTCCATATGACTGTGTCAGTGCATGTGGGTGGGAATTTTTAAAGTAGGTTGCATGCCTACATTACAAACAAGGAAGGGTGCGCCCACGGGGAAAGGCTGTTATCTAGGGCAGTACCTGACTGATCTGAGACAGATCATCATGAAGCACAGTGCTCCAGGGGTATAAACACTGATAGCACACTGATGTGAGGAGGATCTTCTACATAGGAAGTCATTTCTCAAAAAGCTGTAGAAACTAAAAGGGAAATGAAACAGAGAATAACAGAAAAAAAATAAAAAAATAAAAAAATTACATCCTAGTATTATGTAATATTTGCATTTTCTATAAAAGAGATTGCTAAGGAGGATTACTAGCTTTAAGGATTCATTTGAAAGCACCCCAGGTGAGATGCTTTGTTAAAGAATATCTTAATGGCAGCCTCTGGGACTGGTTGCCATATCTTTTTTTTTTTCTTTTTTTTTTTTTCTCAAAACACGCAATATTGGGTATTAACAGTGCTCTGAGAGTATATTTGCTAAACATACCCCTCGAGGTTACTTTTATGCTTAGGCACAAAAATGGGTACAAACCCTCATAACAATTCTCTCTAGGGAATGGAATTATTAAAAAAAATTCCTATTTTAAAAAGAGAAAAATACGACATAAACCATGAGTAGATGGAAGGAAAATAGAACATGCTGTTGTTATATGCGTTATTCTCTCCTCCTAATCCTCCCTTATAAAAAACCAAACCAAAACAAAAACAAACACAATGGAGAAGCGTGAAGGAACATATTGTTCCCTCATTACTTCATTCTCATGAGACCTTATTGGGAGTATGGTGTGCTGTTCTGGACCCCCCTGTGTAAGGACATGTAGCTCATGGAGAGAGTCCAGAGGAGGGCCACAGAGATGATCAGAGGGCTAGAACACCTCTCTTACAAACACAGGCTGAAAGAGTTTGGGTTGTTCAGCCTGGAGAAGCGAAGGCTCCAGGAAGCCTTCCGTACATAAAGGGGACCTACAAGAAAGCCAGAGATGGACTTTTTGTCAGGGTATGTAGTGATAGGATGAAGGGTAGTGGTTTGGAACTGGAAGAAGGTAGGTTTAAGCTAGACATTAGGAAGAAATTCTTTAGTGTGAGGATGGCGATAGAGTGGAACAGGTTGGCCAGGGAGGTTGGTGGCTCAACCCCTCCTTGAAGTGTTCAAAGGAAGGTTGGATGGGTCTTTAAGCAACCTGGTTCAGTGGGAGGTGACAACGAAGCACCAGCATTCCAGGAAGTTGGTGGAGTGCGTTGATGACAACTTCCTCCTGCAAATGGTAGAGGAACCAAAAATCTTTGCTAGACCTTGTTCTCACCAACAGAGATGGGTTGGTGAGTGACGTAAAACTCAGTGGGAGGCTAGGCAATGTGTGTTTGCAGTCCAGAAAGCCAAATGTGTCCTGGGCTGCATCCAAAGAAGTTTGGCCAGCCAGTCAAGGGAGGTGGTTCTCCCCCTCTACTCAGCTCTTGTGAGACCCCACCTGGAGTCCTATGTTCAGTTCTGGACCCCAGCATAAGAAGGACTTGAGCAAGTCCAGACAAGGGCAACAAAAATGATCAGAGGACTGGAGCACCTCCCCTATGAAGATAGGCTGAGGAAGTTGAGGTTGTTCAGTCTGGAGAAGAGGAGGCGCCAAGGTGACCTTAAAGTGGCTTTCCAATACCTGAAGGAGACCTACAAGAAAGCTGAGACAGGACTGCCTGCACGGGCATGCAACAAGAGGACAAGAGGCAATGGTTTAAAACTTGAAGAGGAGAGATTTAGATTAGATATTAGGAGGAAATTCTTTACTATGAAGGTGGTAAGGCACTGGAACAGGTTGCTCAGGGAGGTCATGCTGTCCCTGGCACTATTCAAGGCCAGACTGGATGGGGCTCTAAGCAACCTGATCTAGTGGTAGGTGTCCCTGCCTATGCAGGGGGGTTGGATCTAGATTATGTTTAAGGTCCCTTCCAACCCTAACCTTTCTATGATTCTATGAGAGTATGACTGTCTTTTTAATAGAGACTTCACAGATGATTGCAGGCTATCTCTTGTTGGTGGATCAGAACCTTATAAAGTTTCTTGAATATCATCATCTTGGGAATATAGTTAAAATGGTACCTCTTCTGGCGTGTACAAGTATAGTTCTGGAATGCAACTAAACAGGCCTATTATTTTGGAAGTAGATTTTACCTTGATAATTTTTGTCCCTAACCATTACAAATTCAGTTTTTTTCCCCTTTGTTGTTTTCTATTGGCACCATCCTGCAAAACTATCATTTAACAAGATAATTTATTGAGATTTGTTCCAAAACAGATACCTCTCTCTACATTCTGTGAGTACTCCTTGTTCATAACTACAGTTACAGGGTAGAAAAGGAGGATACTTTAGCTTTTAATGACAGAACCAGAGGAGCCTAAGGAAGGGATTGCAACTATGCTACAGTTCTTCTACATCAAACAGACTACATAACTGCTAGAAAATATTTCCATACCTTTAGAGATGCTATCTTTGTGAAGGAATACCAAACAACACATATATCTTATCATATTAAGACAAACTCTCAAGCTTAAAGGGAGAAACTGGTCAGCTATCATTGCAAGTATTTGATTATGCTTCCTCTTCTTTTTACTAAACAATTTATCTGTATACCAGCTCAAATTTCAGGGAAAAATTAATGTATTTTCTATTAGTATTGTACAGAAGTGAATTGGTTTTAGTTCTCAAGGATTTCCATAAACACTTATTGATGTAGTTCAATATCTCTGACTATCTTTGGCAGAAAAATGCCAGGAAGCATAACCTTTGTAGTTTCAACATACTCAACATTTCAGTTAATGAGTCTTTTGGATGGGGATTCAAAGATTCTGGTTTTAAACGGTGTTTGGAAAGTACTTTTTCAGTTGTAACATCTTTGCTTTAATACTAGACCTCAAAAAGTCGAAGTGGAGATTTTAAAAAAATATTTGTATGAGTATTAAAGGGCACAGTAATCTAAAACATAAATAATAGAAAAGGTATAATTTTTTTGAGTAGAAGGCCAATGGATACTGTTCATTTTAAATAAAGTTTTGCAGAATGACCTTTGGTTTTTATACATTATGACTGTAACTTTTTAAACAGTGGCAATTTGAGGCTCGACTTTTAGCTGAATTGTATCTGATACAAGACCCTGAAGAAGAGAAAAGCTCCTGCAAAGTGCTGTAAAACTAGTGCAGGATTTTCATACAGGTGTATTTGAACAGACTACATCCTTTTGCTCCTTACATCTGACTCAGGGGATAATGAAGGTCTTAACTTTAGGCTTCTCTCCTTCACTTCTCTACCTAGCTAGAACAGATGAGAAAGTGTGAAGACAATATACAGTTCAAGGAAATTGCTCTTTTCTTTCACTGGATATAAGAAGGAGCTGAAGGAAAAAGATTTGCATTGCTTGGGTTTTTGTAGCTACTGCAGTTTTCATACTGTTCATTGTTTAGTTTGTACCTCAAAATTAGAATCTGACACTCAGTGAGTTGCTGACTGAACTTAATTAATTCAGCTGGAACTTCAGGCATTCAGAATCAGGCCTTCTAGATGTGGCTGAAACTGTTTTTTGTATTTCATACACGCACAAAATACCCCCACAGTTCTTCATCTCAGCTTATCCCTCAGGCACCTAACAGTTTCTGATGCAGAATGCTTCCTTGAAACAAGGGCCTAGGGTTTCACATTGACTGTGATAACTACAGCAGTGATTTTGACATTAAGGCAAGCTGAATTTTTCAGAACATGTTCCTGAACTCTATTTAACCATTCTTCTTCTGCCTTCAACCACAGTGGTGCCAAACCATGTCTGGGAACTCCATGCCAGCAGAAATACTGCTTTTTTCCATTTGCATTTCACCTGGCACTCATTCTTCCCCAAAGCTGAATTCTCCCCTGTATGTAGAATGGCTTCTTTTTTTTTTCAGTTACATGGCTAATTTGTGCTTGCTGACTTTGTAGAAATCTCACTTTTGTTTGCATAAAGCTCTTGTGATTTCATGAAAGAATGCAGTATTGCAAGTTTTAGCAGTTAAGATGAGCTGCTATCTCTACTGCAGCTTTCAGAAGAGTTCTTCCTGGGGCCATTCTATTTTAAACTTAATTAGATGCTTCAGCTTAGTTTTAAAAAGAGAATCTAGAAAAATGACAACTGGGAGACTAGCAGGTATAGTGTGGCTCAGTGTCAGAAGGCAACAAAGATTTCTATGTTAAAGCAGGCATTTCAGTCCCTAATGACATTACTGCAGGGAATGAGTCAAGCAGCATTTTACCTTGTGGTTGCTTTGACTTCATCTTTCTAAATAATAGTAATAGATAATAAAATAATACAGAGCAATAGAAATATATAAAATATAATATAAAGTTAATGAAAAGAAATAACCCTCCCAAATCATGGCCAGTCGTAAAAGTTTCCTGACAGAAATACCATCCATCTTGGATGTGCTGTTCTTTTGTACAAAAACAGCTCTGCAGAGGAGTATAAATCTCAAGTGCCACATTTTTAAGAACTGGGTCATGCCATTTTTAATTTGTTAACGTGAAGCTAGAAAGAGTAATTGTAACTTGAGACCACAGCCGCAGTTTACAAAAGTACATGACATTTCTGAGTATCCAACTTCAGAAAACTTAGAGGACTTAATGTTCAGAAAGAAGAAAATATCTAGAAAGAGAAAAATAAACCTAGCACCTCTTCCCCAGCTAAACATGCACACATTCCTAAAACTTAGAGGTCACTTTTGAAAATCGTGACAATGTCGTTCTGTTTTTAGAGTTGCAGTCAACAGAATAGCAAGTCAGTTTGTCCATACTTTCAGGTTAACTGTGTGAGCAAGTTTTGTAGTTTCCATAGGGATTCAGTGAAACATTAATATGGATATACTGGCCTAATAATATCCTCAGTTGTCAATTAAGTTACAGAGCTTATTGCAAAATAATAAAAACGTCAAGACATGACATGATAATGGTCTACTAGAATTGTCCACTCCCAGGTATTCATAGAAATGGAAGGCAAGCTGAGGAATATGCCTTATTTTTCAGTTAACATTTAGGATAGTAATGGTCCATCACATGGGATGTTTCTGGCCAAAACTCAGTAAAAGTGATCCTCTGGAATGTAAGGAAGGAAGAATCCATCTTTTGCTTGAATATCAATAGTTATACAGTCATTGTAGGTCTTAGCTCAGGTACATATATCACAGGAAAGAACACAGTGCCTTTAGCTAGAGGACACAGAAGGAAATCCTGAGTTATTAACTCTAGAAATGCTGGTCTGAATAATTCACATTCTTTCTTCTTTTCTTCTCATTCTCTTAATTTGTTCTTTGTTTTAGTTTTCCTTCTTTTCATTTGTTTCTCCCATTTCTAGAGATCAGAAAATTTCCTTCTTTCCCCCCCACCTCCCCTTTCATTTTACAACTTCTTCTTTTACCATAAAGTTAAATTGTACATGGCTTAGACTGATCAGAATTGCCAACATTTCTCTCCTGCATGCAAAAGAACTAGAGTGACTTTGGAAAACATATAGCATATAACATCTGCAAAGATAAAAAGGCTGTTACAGTGTAAGTCTGTTTTGTTTCATTTTGGATTAACGGGAGAAAATATCAAGTATCTTGATAAGACCACCTCATATCTTTCTGGTTCAGGACGTGAAGTAATATTTACAGTTTAGCAGTCCTTCATCTAGGAAATCCCAATCTGCTTTCGTAAGAGCATCTACACCTGGGTTTTTGCTTTAATTTGGGAATAAAGCCCTTCTTTCTCAGTCTCATTTTTTAAACCAATAGTGTCTTCCTTAGGATCCATATCTATTTTTCAGCAAACCCTATTTTTTCTTTCTAACTTCTACTGTTCCTTCTCAAGCTGTCAATATCTCCCCCTGAACCTTAATTTTCTAACTAAAGCAGTGTATTTGACCTACTATTTTTCAGTATACCATCCCATCAACATATATCAGGTGTGATAAACACAGAAGAACTGATGGCATCTCTGTTTTCTGTCAACTCAGAATTCTGAGTTGCTCTTGAGTACTGTTTATTTCTAACTTTATGCAATTTTAAACAAAGGAAAGTTCCAGTCAGTGTGAAAATCAGTATTCACTTAAAGTTCAGTTTCAAAAGTTAATTTTTAAATATTCAGATTCAGTAAACATCATGCTGAAATACATCTAGTTATCATAACTGCCTTAAAAGCATTATTGTTTTTTTGTCATGGCAATGTAAGTACAAACACTTTGAAGGACAATAGATGCACCTAAGCGATTAACATATGAAAGAAAAACTGTAACACCTGAGCAGAGTGAGTAGGTGGGGAGAAGAGCTGTGTGGGAGGTGCTGGTGAAAGAGAGCTGTGCTAGTGGTTGGTGAAGAAGAAGGGGAAGAAGGTGCCCTAGCAAAAGGTTCCCTGTAACCCATGGTGAGTTGGCAGCTGTCCCCCTGCACTCATGGAGGAACGTGGTGAAACATTCCCTGAAGGCACCAGGAGGGGTGAACTTGGCCACTGGACTTGGATTTTGCAGCCAATGGATTTACTGCTGGTGGACTTTGATTATGCAGCTTTGGAAGACCCCAGTGCCAGAGGAGTTTGTTCCCCAAGCAGCCCATGAATCTGGGAAGCACAGGCTGGAGCATCTCCGGACCTCATGGGAAGGACTCATGAAGGAAAGGTTCATGGAGGACTCTCTCCCATGGGAGGGACCGCGTGGGGAAGCAGGGAAGGACTGTAAGGAATCCTTCTTCCTGATGAAGAAGGAGAGGTAAGAATCACCAGCCTGTGAACTGACTCTAAACCCCATCCCCTGTCCCCCTGTGCCACTGGGGGAAAGGAGGGAGAGAAACTGGGAATGAAGTGATTTGGGCCTGGGAAGAAGGGAGGAGTGGGGTAACATATGCAAGCCCTGCTCTTTGTGTTGTCTGTGTCCTGTGAGCTGCCACGGGGCTGTTCTTTGTTGTCGTTTTGGGCCCAAACCACAACACATACTACTATGGACTCTGAAGCACAATTTGTGATCGATCTATCAATCCATCTATCCATCTATCCATCTATCCATCTATCCATCTATCTATCCATCTATCTATCTATCTATCTATCTATCTATCTATCTATCTATCTATCTATCCATCTACCTACCTACCTACCTATCTATTTATTTTGCACATAGTGCAACACAAATTTCAGTCCATTTGGAAGTAATTTCCCACTGCAAGTCAAAGGATGGAAGTTGTGAAGAGATAAGTGACAATGTGAAATTAAGACCTAGTAACAGATAGAAAGATGACAATATAAAGATTATCCACAGAATCTCTAATGGCTGGTAGGGGGAATTTAAGTCACTGGAAGCAAGACATTCATTTAGGAATGATTGCTACAAATCCATAATGTGAAGTTTATAATTAAGATTTCCTACTGATCATAAAGTTCTGGATTATTTCAAAAGTCAGAGTGTGAGAAATTAATAAAACAATATTAATAAGTGAAAGAGGTGCAAGACAGCTTTGCAAAACTTGTGTTAATTTCAAGCAAAACTTAAGTGCATAATTTTTTGAGTGTATACCAAGGAGTATTTTTTGTGGGAAATTATCCTGTTACTTATCAAGCTGTCTTACAGGAGCTCCTGGGTTTGCGAGTTGCTTGTCTGTCACAAGTTTTCTTATGTTAGTGAATGATGAAGAGGAATATATCATTATGTCTAAAACTGAGGGACTGGAGTAGCTATTCAATTGCAAATGGATTCTAGCCCATACTTGTCATCATTTTTAGGCAGCTTGACTCTCATCCAACACTTAACGAAGAAGTATCAAGTAGTGATTGTTCTTTCAGTCTTCATTACTAGTATGTAGAATGTAGTATCTTGCTTTGAAAGTTACTTGTCTCCTTTGAGGGTTTTTTCCCTCCCTTTTTTTTTTTTTTTTTTTCTCCCCAGATACTGGGGTGTGTTTATGTTAAAGAAATCAAGATGAAAGAAATATGTCCCACATCCAAAACCATGAAGATTCCCAGTTCCTATGAGAATTTACCATGCCAAGATTAGCCCTAAAGAACTATGCCTCTTGCACAGATGAACTTTACTACAGTTATGAAGATTATTACCATGACACAAAAAGGTCAATCACCAGCAATATACTTCATTCTGGTTACTTAATTGCATTTTATTTATTTATTTATTTATTTTATTTTTCTGGATTCTGTCTTCATTGTTTAGTAGATAAGAACCCCCTTTTAACCTGATTAAAATTTCCTTAGATATCACAGTAAATAGAAAGCATGTCTGATGTTATAATGATATGAGGAGGCATTGACCTGCATTCCTGTGGAGACTTAGCTGCATCCTGTGGCTGTGAGCTGAAGGAGTTCTGAGTGCCATCCTTTTGCTTGCCACTCACAAAATTCCACCTCTCCCCTTCAGTGGCTGGCCACTTCTTTGGTCACAGATAGGCTGTCACAGAGGATAATCACCCTCTTTTTTACATTGTCCTCAGATTGGATGTATAATCCTCTCTACAGCTATCATTATGTTTCCTGTGTCTGCAGATTTTAATCTGTGTATCTCAGCATATGATAAAGAGCATTATTTTTCCAAACAGAAATTCACAGAAACTATGTCTGAGTTTAGTAATTTTTTTTTTATTTTTTTTTACTTTAGTGTCTTGATGGAAGGTTATGAAGTGGCTCATCTTGAGTGCGCCCACTTGGCATGTTCAGGATAACCTGGGGATGAGGCCCAGCCAGCATAGGTTCATGAAAGCCAAGTCCTACTTGAAAAACCTGATCTCCTTTTATGGCCAGGTGTCCCACCTAGTGGATAAGGGAAAGGCTGTGGATATTTCCTACCTGAAACTTAGAAAAACTCTCTCCCACAGCATTCTCCTAGAGAAGCTGGTAGCTCATTGCTCAGACAGGTGTACTCTTTACTGGGTAAAAGACTGGATGGAAGGCCAGAGATGGCCAGAGAGTTGTGGCGAATTGAAATCCAGTTGGCAGCTGGTCATAAGCAGTGTTCCCCAGGGCTCAGTTTTGGGACCTGTCTTGTTTAATACCTTTATCAGTGATCTACATGAAGGGCTTGAGTGATTCCTCAGTAAGTTTTCAGATGACACCAAATCAGGCAGGAGTGTTGAGACTCTGTGGGGCAATCTGGACAGGCTAGATAGATGGGCTAAGGCCAATCATATGTGCTTCAACAAGGCCAAGTGCTTGGTCCTGCACTTATTTTGCAACACTCCATGCAATGTTAAAGACTCGGGAAAGAGTGGCTGAAAAGCTGCCCAGAGGAAAATGGCCCAAGGATGTTGATTAACAGCCAGGTGAATACCACACAGCAGTGTGTCCAGGTGGCCAAGAAGGCATCCAATAGCATCCTGGCTCATATCAGACACAGTGTGTTCAGCAGAACTAGAGAAGTTGTTATTATCTCCCTGTACTTGGCACTGGTGAGGCCACGCCTCAAGTACTGTGTTCATTTCTGGGCCCCTCACTACGAGAAGGACATTGAGGTGCTTGAGTGTGTCCACAGAAGGGTAATGAAGCTGGTGAAGATTATGGAGAACAAGTCTTATGAAGACTGTCTGAGTGTTCTGTGGGTATTTAGTCTGGAGAAGAAAAGGGTGAGGACAGATCTTATAACTCTCTACAACTACCTGAAAGGCGGCTGAAAGCTGAGAGAGAGGTGGGGATTGGTCTCTTCTCCCAAGTAACAAGCAATAAAACAACAGGAAATAGCATCAAGTTCCACCAAGGAAGGTTCAGATTGGATATTAGGAAAAAACATATTTTTTGCAAGGGTGGTCAAACATTGGAACAGGATGCCTAGGGAAGTGGTGGAGTTACCATCCCTGAAGGTGTTGAAAAATTTATAACATGGCACTTCAAGACATAGTTTAGTGGGCATACTGGTGTTGGATTGATTGTTGGACTTGATAATCTTAGAAGTCTTTTCCAAACTTAATGATTCTATGATTCCTTATCACAGGCTTACAGTACAGAACTAGGACATATTATCTAAAGGTGTCAGGATGATATTTTAAAACACATCTTTATACAAACAGTAGAGAACAGAGAGATTTTGCTGCAGGAACCTGGGAAGATGACTGGACCAGCAAGTTCAGGAAGAGATTAGATAAATTCACAGGCAGAAGATATGCTACTGGATGTTAAAAGAACTTGGATAAGGATGTACTTTTCAACATCTCTCATAGAACAGTTTTGCATGCTGGGAGAGTGCAAAGAGACTGGACTTCAAAAAATGGCTAAGCTTTAATGGTCTCCCAAAAAAACATCTCCTGGGCTAGATAAACTTGAGATAGCCTCATCCAGGAGAGCATTTCTATGTCCTTAGGAACACTTCAAAGCAGGAACAGGACTCTTAATAAAAAGTGACATTAAACATGTCATCTTTACAAAGGTATCATGCTTCTTGGATGAAGGCAAGTCAGAATTCCTCTTTCACACAACATCAATAAAGTTTATTATATATAAACAGACCTTGAGGTGTATGCCTATTTTGAAGAACTCCAGATAATGGACTCTTGCTTTCTTCATTGATACTGCTCTGGAGATTCTTAAACAATTGTTACTAACCTCTGCTGCCAACTTCTTGTCTCAACAGTTGTCAACAACAACAACTTGAAATTTTTTAAGAGATTCTCACTAAACTGAAAGTTATTATCAGACAAACAGGTATAGAAAACTGATATTAAACCAGAAAAAAAAAAAAATGTTTTGTAAATCCTTTTTTCAATTTTAGCCAATGCTGCTATTAACCAGAAATTATACAACTTATAAGCTTTTTCGTGGATAATGTGAATTTACCTGATTAATTCAATTTACTCCATAAGACATGAGATATACATCAATTAACAACCAACTAGCTGGAAACTAAATAGAATTGGACTAACACCTGCTTCACAATGCAAGTCTGTTAAGAACAGAGCTAAGGTGCTATTTAAGCAACATGAAAAACCTTATTCTTGCTGCAGTGTTAAAGACGCTTTGTAGCTATTTCTACTTCTGATAGTGTCAATCTCTTCCCTGTTGTAAACACTAGTATTGCTTAAAGAAAAAGGAAGAAACACAATTCTAGGGATTCATGGTGAGATATAATGAAAGTAAATCAGAGACCAGTCATGAGTGGTGTTCCCCAAGGGTTGATACTCAGACCGTTGCTATTTAACATCTTTGTTAGTGACATGGACACTGGAATTGAGTGCATCCTCAACAAGATTGTCAAAAACACCAAGCTGCGTGGTGAGGTTTACACACTGGAGGGGAGGGATGCCATCCAGATGGACACTGACAAGCTTTAGAAATGGGCTTGTGCAAAATGCATGAAGTTCGACAAGGCCAAGTGCAAGGTTCTGCAGCTGAGTTGGGGCAATCCCAAGCACAAATGTTGGGTGGAGAAAAGAGAAAAAAACCCAGAGGAGACGAACTTGGGGTGATGGTGGACAGGAAGCTCAAAATGAGTCAGCAATGTACACTAGCAGCCCAGAAATCCAACTGTGTCCTGGGCTGCATCAAAAGAAATATGGCCAGCAGGTTGAGAGAGGTGATTCTCTCCCTTTACGTGGTTCTCATGAGACCCCACCCGGAGTATTGTGTGCAGTTCTGGAGCCCCCAGTATAAGAAGGACATGGAGTTTACGGAGAGAGTCCAGAGGAGAGCCACAAAGATGATCAGCGGGCTGGAGCACTTCTACCAAAAGAGGCTGGGAGAGTTTGGGTTGTTCAGTTTGGAGAATTGAAGGCTTCGGGGAGCTTTCCATACCAGAAAGGGGCCTAGAAGAAAGCCAGACAGGGACTTCTTGAAAGAACATGTAGTGATAGGATGAGGGGTAGTGGCTTTGAACTGGAAGAGGGTAGATTTAAGCTAGAAATCAGGAAGAGATTGTTTAGTGTGAGAGTGGTGAGACAGTGGAACAGATTGCCCAGGGAGGTTGTGGATGCCTCATTCTTGGAAGTGTTCAAGGGGAGGTTGGATGAGGCATTAAGCAACCTGATCTAGTGGGAAGTGTTCCTGTCCATGCAGGGGTGTTGGAACTAGATGATCTTTAATTCCCTTCCAACCCAACCATTCTATGATTCTACAATAATGATATTGTGAGGGTTGAAAAAGGTTTTGTTAAATAATGCCAGGTAAGACACTGAGTCTTTTATATTCAGCTGGGATCTTCCATTGTAGGTCAGGCACATTGAACTACTCTTTTCTTTACACAGCTGAAATCAGTAACCTACTCCAGAAACACATATAATTGCAAAAAAGAGGTCAAAACTGGCATATGCACACTTCAAAGGGTTTCAGAATGATAACAAGACTTTTAATCAGTCCCTAGTTGTTTACTGACAGCAGGAGATCTGAACCAGCCATTTAGCAGGTTAGAAGGTAATCATGCACAGCTAATTGCTGCTTCTAGAACATTGCTTTTTAAAGATGTAAATTTCTACCCTGTGGGTGTGCCCTGTTTCAGATGCTCAGGGTCTGAGTTGCCAGACATTGGTTGATGTAACTTACAGTCTTCAGGTGGTAACAGGAAATGACCAAAACTAAAGAAAAAAAATGAAGTTGTTAACAGCCAAATACATCAACAGCAAATCAACAGATAATCCAATTCTGATAAACAGAAAAAGTCATAGAAGATCAAAATGTGTATTCCAGTTACGTATCATCTGCAGGTGCTCAACAGAAAAAAAGAGCAATACACACATAAAATCATTGAAACATCTAACAAATCCTGTGTTGCTTCAGCAAATACTACTATTAAAAAAAATCCTATCTAAAAGCACAACTCCTGTTTTACGACAACTAATAGGAGACAACAAACAAATAAAACTCCCACATTTCTGTTCCTCTCTAGTGAAGTCAACAAGTTCAAAAGTGATCTAATATCTTCCTGCTTACAATACTGATATATGTATCTATACATTACACTGTCTTTAAAATTTTCATTGGTATAAAATAGGAGATTTTACATCTCCAAAACAATGTGGCTAAGTAAATATGTATCTTGATAAAAAATTATTAAAGGGAAAACAACAAGACAGACCTTGAATTAGAGATGGGGTTTTTATGCATTTAGTTAGCTAGGCAGCTCATCTTTATATACAAGTCAGTCACTTTGCCAGTTTATGAGACTGAGTTTTCAACTAGTCTTAAAAAGGGGAAAAGAGGCACTTTCAGATCAAGCACAATCAATTACAATATGTTTAAATAATTTCCATGTGTATAACTTCTGTGTGTAGGGTTCTGTGAAAGCTTTCATGTAGTGGACCTGAACGGGTAGAAAATGAAACAAAAGCTGCACAGTAATTATTTGAAGATTTTAAGGTATAGGATGCCTTTAAAAGAAGTGGAAAAAATGTTTAAGAAGTAATACAAAACTAGCATAATACATTATTATTATTATTACTATTATTATTATTATTTTCTTGTTAAGATCTTGTTAGATTTTTTCTATATTACATCAGAGCAAATAATTTGCTCAACTTTTCTTTTTTTTTAATTGCATCACAGAATTAGATTGTATGACATGACAAAACTTAAGTTTTAACACCACAAACCTATATTCTTGAACGAATCAAAACTTACCAGTTCTTCTATCAAGAGACAATCTTGGCAAGAAAAGAAATTTGGTCTGCTTATTACTGAGAAAGAAAATGAAATAACAGTTTTAAAGGAATTCCTTCTCATTGTATTTAATTAGGACTTCTTTTTTTGGAGTATTTTTGTGTTTTTCTGCTAGGTTGTCTGTTTTTCTCCTGAGGAAATATCATACTTAAAGAGCAATATTGACCAGTAGAATTTTAATTCTGAAAACAAAACATATTGCCCTTTTCAATAATATATCATCTAACAAATGAAAACATCTCCATTTAGAGCATTCACATTTTTGATAGAATCAGCAGAAATAAAACATTTTGAGGTATACTAAATTCCTGACTGAAAACAAAGTTTTCTTTGAAATTTATTTTCAACATATTTTTTTTTTACTAATCATAATTATCTTTTATAAATTCCATACATCACGGAATGTCCACTTTGTTCTTTCATGTATCCTATTAGACAAATCATAACATCTTTGAATGTACATTCTTTTAAATGTATTTACTATTTGGAAATTGTTTTATTTCAAACATTGTTTGATTTCAAACAAACATCGTCTTGTTTTGAAAGGTTTTATTGTACATTTTACTGTGATCTCTCAAGTAGTAAGTGAGAAAGCCTTTCTGTCATTAACATTTTTTGTCTGAATTAAATATTTGGCCCCTACAAATACTCATTACTTTTAACTTAATTTTCTGTGGGCATTAGTTCCAGTAAAATCTGTTTATTCAAATGAACATGGAAAGCAAATAACAAAGAACAGAGATCATGGCCAAAACAAGTCCATCAAATAATGCAGATAAATATTTCTCTATGTTTTTCTCTTATTTTCTGTGCTTTACTGTCAGTAATGCATTATGTGGATGCCTTTTCTTGCTTGAATTGCAAGTAAAATGAGAAATTCATAGTTGTTCAGTTGAATTCACCTGGCTGAGAAGTCATATCAGAATAAAAATACAGAGAATCAGTCTCAAATAGGCTAACATTTCAATGATGTCCAGTGATAGGACAAGGAACAATGGATGCAAACTGGAGCATAGGAGGTTCCATGTGAATATCAGGAAAAACTTCTTTACTGTGAGATTGACAGAGCAGTGGAACAGGCTGCCCAGCGAGGTTGTGGAGTCTCCTTCATTGGAGACATTCAAAACCCGCCTGGACATGTTCCTGTGTGACGTTCTCTAGGTGATCCTGCTCTGGCAGGGGGGTGGACTAGATGATCTTTTGAGGCCCCTTCTGACCCTTAAGATTTTGTGATTCTGTAACCTGGGTTTTTTAAAACCTCAGTATCCTTGATGCCCAAAAATATTTTTTTTAAAAAAGTTGGAAGTGATTATGAATGTGATAATAAGAGACAAATTAAAACAGAAAAGGTGTAACTAGAGGTGAATGAGGCTCCTGCCCTGGTATCCACTGTATGAACTCCGAGCTTACGGAGCCATTTTACCCTACGGAATGGGATACTCTGCAGGTCTTCAGTTCTGCAACAGTAGGCCGTGTTTCAGGGTCAGGGATTAAGACTGCAACCTCAACAGGTTTTCAGTGGAGATGTATATTCACTTACTCATAGACTGAGATTTTAAAGTTCTTCACGTAAATCCAGTGTTTGGCTCACACAAGCACCTTTTCCATGCATAAGATGTGCACATCTTACATTCAGAGGGGTTTGCTGGAACATGCTCCAGCTCCACCTCTGCTTCTGCACACAGACTTTTCCTCAGTGTGTGTTGCATGACTGTTTTTAATCTAAACCTCATTCCACCATCTTGTCAAAATTAAGCCAGAATGCATACAGACTAAAGGCATGAGAAGTGCTCATGAGTCCCACAGTACCAAAGTAGCAATGGAATTAACCTGAAAATGCTTCAGGTTTTGTGGGTTGCATTGTAAGGCTGTGGGAGAAAGGGTTATGTGCCATAATAATAATAATCATAACAACAACAATAATAATAATAAAAGCATAAACATAAACAACTTAAGAGTGAATTGTTTACTACATTGAATCCAAAGGCAAAACTCTTAGTCTCCTTTTTTCTATGTGTTTCTAATTTAGATCAGAATCAATGCCTCAATTATGCTTGTAAGAGAATGTGCCTGGCACTGAGAAAATAATTTTCATTTATCCCTTAAGAAGAAAAATAAATTGTTGAGCCTGCATCACTCTGCATTCTTGTTATCAGACTGACTACCATTTTCTTGGAATTGCTCCACAATTGAGATTGCAATTTCGGTTTTGATTGAATGTTTTGCACATTGAATTTCACTTTAGATTTTCTCTAGCTCTTTTAAACTGAAGTGTGAGTTCGTTTTACTAACTCTTTGAATACTATAGCATTCAGAGCAGTATCTTTGGTGACAGAAACTTAAAGAGGTCATTGTTACTGAATACTCTCTTCCTTGGCCTTACTAACATTTGGATGATTAAAAAAAAATGTTTTAGGTTAAAGAGAGCTGGAATGCCTATGGAATGGATGTGATGGGGTACAATGAGGATGGTGAAACACTGGAACAGGTTGGAGATGTGGTAGATGTCCCTTTCCTGGAAACATTCAAGATTAGGTTGGACAGGGCTCTGAGCAACTGGATCTAGCTGAGGGTGTCCCTGCTCACGACAGGGGAATGGACTAGATGAACTTTCAAGATCCCTACGAATCTAAACCATTCTATTATTCTCTGATTCTATGGTTACTGAAAGTCCTCACTTCCCAAGTCATAGGGGGGGTAACTACAGGAAAGATAATATTTCTCAGACGTCTTTCCTTTAGTCTTCTCTCAGAATTAACAAAGAGGTGGAATTTTGAGGAGGGGAGCGTAGAAGTTGTTATGATCTCTTTACCTGAGTCAGATCACATCTACATAGCCATTGTTGACTGGTATAAATTCACCTTGCTGTCCTAAAGGATGGTCACACTTTTCTTCTTGCCCTCAACCACACATTCTCATTTATCAGCACAAGCATTTTTGAAAATGCAAATTAGTCCACCTGACATGCAATTCAAGCAAACAGACAAACAAACAAGAGTTTTGCACAAGATCAATGACATTATCTGACTGGCCATATTGTTGGAAGAATTCTCATAATCTGTGCAGATAGGAGAATAAAATTACTTCTTTCAACTGGAGTGCAGATTTATGACATATTAGAGAGACAGAGTAGTCATGGAGTCAGCATTCTATCACCTTCTCACTCAGTTGGTTTCAGGGACATACTTTTTGGGGTCTCATGTTAGCCGGACTGAGTATCTCACTGACACAGATTCCTTCTTTAACTCCTCTCGTGAGATACAAGAGTCCCGAGGCTCCTGGAACTAAAGCCAGCAGTAAAATTAAACATAAAAATATTCAGTGCTTGCAAAAGAGTCAAGCTTTCAAGTGTCTGCATACATAGTGGGATTAGTAAGATCTGAGTTAAGCAGTGTTGCTGAATAACATATGTATATTGTTATTTGACAAGAAAGAGTGCCACCAAGTCACATGAGTGCATGACTAGGAATTTCAAGAAACACTTTTTCTTCGTTAAGAAAGCACTAGAGACTTACAGACCTTTGAAAGCAGTGAAAATCCCAAGTTGCCTCCACTTTTACTGTTTTCCAACTCTTTTCTGAGGTAAAAGTCTTCTCTGAAGACTGAGATGTTGTCTTTTTAAGTGTACTGTCTCTCCAGCATAAAAGGTCATAAATAAGAACTGGGGAATATGAGGCACTACAGAGCAAAATGTGGAGTATTATGAGGAAATAGCTTTCTATAAACCCTCTTACAAAATTGAAAAAGACGTCCAAGTGTTTTTAATTATGCAAAACTGTCAAAGAAAATAAAAGCATTTGAAACTAAGGCATTATGTTGACTAACATGGAACGGGCATGTAAAGGAGTTGGATGAATCAGGGAGAAGAACCTGGTCAGATATTTCCCAGTACATAATCATATGAAGGTTTTAACAAAATGGTGACAGGTCTGCAAACTGAGCTGCCTTAACTATCTAATTAGTCCTGAGAAGGAAGTATTTCAATGCACCTGAAGATCTCAGGTGTGCAATCCCCTCTGAAAAGCAAAAGAATGACATCCATAATTCTAAGGCTTTCTTTGAATGCTTCTTTTGCAATTATTATACGTAGGGCAAAGAGAGAATAAACTTCTTCAGAATGCCCTACCATTTATATTTGTGAAATTCAGTCACCCACAAAAGATTTTCCTTCCCTCCACTGTCTTTGAGAACAGCTGTCCAGCCAAGCCCTTTTCTGACTGCTTCTGTGTTGTTTCTCCACTTAACTCTGGCTACTTGACTTCACGTTAGTCCGCTGTAATAATGAGAGCCTTCTTTGATAGAAGGCAACATAAAAAAAAAGACCTCATTTCCTTCTTCTTGATTAATTTTGCATCCCTCAGTACCTATTTACCTCGATAGATCAGAAAATCATTTCCCAGGAAATGAATGAATTTAAATAGCACTTATCTTTAGGAGACAGTAGTGGAATTGGTGCAGCGTTTTTCAGGGTTACATTGTTTGTGGGCAGATTGTATTTCCATTTTAGTGTTTCAACACATTTAGAAGGTGTATTCCTGGGCATAAGTTTGAAAAAGAAAAAATAATTTTTTGCTTGACTTATGAAGGTTATTGTCGTTAAATAGCCACCCTATTTTTCTTCCAGATTGACAAGCACAGACATGTCCTAATATACTCCCAACTTTATTTAGTGGAAGAAAGAGAGAATTCAAATAACCACTAGAGAAATTATAAATCAGAAGGACAGAAGGATTTTCTTGTTTTATCAAAAAGCAGAGTCTCATGCAGCAACAAAGAAATTAAGAAGAGAGAGTCAAGAGAATTACTTCAAGCTTAGGCATAGATAATAGGTGATAATAATTAATTGTTAGGAAAGTAAGAAAGAGTTAGGTTTTTAAAATTCCAAAGAACTGAAACGTGTACTCAGGAGAGATTCCAGTTTGAGAGGCAGAAATTAAATGAAAATACATGGAATGTGGAAAACAAGTGAGAGAAAAAAATATTGACCAGTATTAAAGGGTATTGGGTAACATAAACTCTTCCTTATAGGTCGTTGCTGTGTTACTCATTGGTACTACACATGTAGAATTTGTAAATGGAACTTATGTAGAGAACAAGGACACAAAAAGTAACTGTCTTTTGCATACGGCTGTAGGCATTCTTTTATAATGCAAACTGTCCTGCAAGCAGCTAGCTAGATTTGTGTAAATAATTTTTAAGCAAATATTCTCAGCAAAAGAAATAATCTCTAGGATTCAAAATTGCTTTTTTTTTTTTTTTTTTTTTTTAAGAAAATCCTCAATGCCACTCAGCATGAGACAAAGAAAGAGAATAAACAGGCAGAAAGAAATGGCAGAGATAGAGTAGTAGGTTTACTTTTTCTACAATAGTTGAGCAGTGTCAAGATTTCTAAAACAAGTGAATGGCAGAAGGTGGTTTGAAGCCATGAACTGTGAGCAGAAATGTTGATTTTGACAGGCAAGTGGTCATGCTGGCACTGAAACTGGTGTAGTCTCCTGTTTTCAGGAAACATAATTAGGCAATAAGTAAATCAATTCACATCACACAATGCTAAATGTGTGTTTCTTTATTGAATTTTTCTGTTTTCCTCAGGTAGCATGTGTGCCAAATGATGTAATAGTTGCCATGGGAACTATCCTTGTGTAATGAGAAATGTAGAATAAAGCTCTGAGAGGTTCTAAAACCCCACCTGGCATGCACATATTATTTTTGTCCTTAAAAAAAAAAATAATTAAAAAATAATACATTTCCACTTAGATCCTTGAGTAACACTTCATTCTTAAAATAGATCTGCTGATAGTGGTATCACTATTTGTGGAGTAGGTGTTACTAAGTGTGAGCTTCAGATATATGATCATTGATTTAAAATGGAAAATAAATTTAAAAAGAATAATGAGGAAAAACTATACATTGGAGAACTGCTCTAGAAAAATAGATATTGCAATGTGTTTGTTTAGAACCAAAGGAAGTTTTAAAAAATATAGTCATTTAAATACATTTCTAGTGACAGGAAAAAAAAGTATTGTGTTTATTTATCAGCATCAGAAAGGTGTATCCAATTGTCTTCCTCCTTCTATTTTATTAATCTGACAACTTTTCCTCCTAATGCTGGAAGAGAAGAGGTAAACTTTTTCTGCAAAATCACTTAAAATATCCTTTTGGAAATCTGAATGTTTTGCCAAGCCTAATATTTTGCAAATGCTATGATTTTTTTGTAAAATAACACATTTTACTTTTTATCCAGGGAGAATACTTAAACCATGGCCCTTTAACTTTCTGGACTTATGTCAGCATACACAAAAATCACATCTGTATATCTGGTACTGAGAATATCAGGAAAACAGTCATTCCTAACGGTTTTGTTTTGTTTTGTTTTTTGTTTGTTTGTTTGTTTTTTTTTTCTTCATCTTTGTGCTTAAATAACTAAGTGGAAAGCAATGTGATGAGTCTTTAAAATATCACCCTCCCCAGAATCTGACTTTACCAAATAATGCATTGGATGAAAAGACATTCCTTTTTTTTTTCTTTTTTTTTTGAGAACTTTTACAACACTGCTTACTACTTGGAATCTTCTGTAAGCCACAAGTAAGTGTATTTTGACACAGTGCCTTAAGCCATCAGTTAACGTTTTTCGATACTTTGCTTTACCTTTGCTTAATATATGGAATACAAATTTTCAATATTAAGTATATGTGAAAAATAAATATTTCTGAAGTTGCTCAAGTTCTGGAAACATTGATCTTCTATAAAATCCATGACTAACTTGCAGAAATAAATCTGATGTTTTAATTAGAAGATGCTGTACTCCCACAACATCTTTCATCATAAGTACTTTACTGGCATTTATTAATTAATGGTCTGATGCTGCAGCCCTTACTCATCCGCATAATTTTTACTTGTGATTGCAATGAGTTCAGCTTTTGCATGAGTAAGATTTACAGACTGTATGCCTGTTTTGCAGTAAATAAACCTATTAAGCATATAGCCAAGTAAGGCTCTAGGGGACAAAGCACAACTTGGCTTGATGGGGCTAGCCAATTGTCAGTAAAAAAGTCAGTTTTGTGGCCCAAAAGATACCTGGCTAGAGCAAAAAAAGCCTCAAATGGGTTCTCTTTGTCCCAGAGCCCTGCTGAATCAGGGTAGCTCCAAATGTTGTTTTCAGAACTAGTCTTTAACAAAACCTGGGGTTTCCCTGAGGAGGGAAATGAACAAAGATAAAAAGAAAACAAAGAGAAAGTAACTGACTATGAGACAAAATAGGAAAAAAGGAGGAAGGTTAGATGAGTCACAGGATCAAAAGTATGAAAGCAAAAAACATCAAGCACAGAACCCCAGGAACACCCACCCTTCCATGAAGATATCCAAGGAGTTGTCCATGGCTGCTCTGTCCTGGGATTTGACACCACCTGGAAAGGGAAGCAGGCCCCACAGTGGCTGTGGGTCCCCACATCACACACATGCCTTCATCAAGATTCCTCTTCTTGGTGAGGTGAACCAGATTGCATGGGTTCAGGGGTCTGGTTGAGGATGTCTTGAAACTCAATGAGGACTTAGAATGTGAGGATATAAATAAAATGCAGAGGGGAAAGTGCAGCTACCACCTTGCTGACAGGAGCAGGATCCTGCTGCACTTGGAGAACATTTGTGCTTGAGCTTCCTTCTTGTGTCAAAGGGAAAAAGTTGAGGAACACAGACAAAAAAAACCCTGGTAGGAGCAGACTCATGCTCACTTCGTTATGTAGTTTCCAGCTGATGTGCCCTGTAGATCAGGGAACCAGCTTTGAACATAAAGTGGAGCACAGGGTTCTTATCTTCTCTTCAAGTAGTAAAAGGTCTTTTTTATCCTGAATTTGAGAAGCACACGACACTGATGGCATGAAGCAGTTAAGTACAAGCTTTTAAAGGTGTATCTGTGGTGTTTCCATGGCCTAGCTGGATATTATGCAGCCTTTTCAAGCAGGTGGAAGGGCTATGCAGGGAGGCTAGGCACACAGGGAAGAGTTTTGGGAAGAAGTAGTAGAGGGTAAGCATGATATAGGCTCCTTCAGGACATACCCAAAATAGGAGAGAATTCCCCTATCTTAAGTTGCGGGGAACAGCCAAAGATGAACCATCGTACAGACTGTGCAAACACCACAGAGTCAAGTTCCTTCTGCCTGCCATGACTATCCTTGGTACACTGCGGCAGAACTCCACCACTTGTACACGTGTCATGTGTCAGGATTCAGCTAGAAAATTTTTCCTCTCATTGGTGTGGAGAACCTCATCTCTTCCAAGTAATTCTAAGCCATGAAGAGTAAGCAGTTCAGAGAGGAAAAGAGAAGACCACTTAGCTTGGTGTCCAAAAGCTGCTAGAGCCCTTGCTGCCATAAGTTGTGCTTTGTTGTGTGGGTTATGACTACTTATGAAGACTGTACCATGTCTTCTGTCAGCAACATTGTCCATCATAGTTGTCTGCACCCTTCACATCTCAACAACAGTAACAAGACTGTAAATTTGACTTTCCAAGGTCCCTAGTTCTAGACTGTGAAAGGAGTTTTAGTTCTAGGTTTGTGTCACAGTCTGTCTCCAGCCTTTTACCCCTCTCCTTCCCATGCATATGCATCGGAGAAGCCTTGAGTCAACTCTGTTCCTCACAAGATGTAATAAACAGGTTTAAATTCTGAGCCCAAAGCAAGCCATGTGTTTTTACTTTTTTTAAAGTTGTTTGGATGCATTTATGCAATACTTCTAACTTATGTAAATGGTCTGAATTGTATCAGCAGAACCACTCAAGAGTAAAAATTATTCACATGAGTAAGAGTTTGAGGATCAATCATTTATCAACAAATGTTTGGAAAGTACTTGGTTTTCAAATGAGAAATTATAGGGAGTAAAGACCTGGATTCATCCCAAGGACTACATATGCTTTGCTTACTAAATTATCTAATTTGAGTTGTTGAACAAAGCTTTGTCTAGGAAGAGAGAGTTAGGAGAGAAAGGATGGCATCTACAGATATTTATTTAGCCCATTAAGGTCTTATTCTCTGCCTAGAGAAGCTTCTCTGTCTCTCTTGACAGGAGGAAAGCTTCCAGTAATTAGGCACCTAATTTATGCACTGCTGCAAAGTGGGCTGAAGCCAAGTCACCATGCAATCAATTCTACTCCATGTGTCCAGGCCAGCTCTAAAAATTCAACCCTTGTAAAAGCTGTTCTCACCTCTGCTATAATCTCTCCTGCCTCCTTCAGTCATGATCATCTATGTCAAAATAACCACTAGCCCAGCTCGGATGTTGCTCAGAAACACAACTTTGGTTCAGACTTCAGAGGAAATTGCTAAGTGGTGAGAAAGAGCTATGAGAAGGTGTAGAGAGGGAAGCTGAGAAGGATAAGAATGGAAAAATTATAGACAGAGACATAATTATGGATACAGGGAGTGTTAGTAGATTAAAGATTCAAGATGAAAACCATCAACTTGGTTGTCATCAAAAAAAGAAAGAAAAAAATAAGAAAAAGCAAACCACAAAACAACCCAAGGAGATGGTTGGTGTCATTAATGGCAATCTGTTGCTAATGTCAATGGTCTTTGTGGGGGTGGCAGTTTAGCAAGACCAAGGGATCAGCAACTAAGCAAAACTTAACATTTAGGGAGCAGTTGAGGCTGATCCTTTCCCTCCTAGCTAAAGCCTGTTTGAGGAGAAAAGACTTTTCAGTGCCTTCTTGGGGGTAGTGAGCACATTAATGTTTAACAAAGGAGCATATTAAACCTAGCTACCTTTTTTTCAAGTATTAGCCAATAAATAATTGTTTTATCATTTTAGCTGCATATAATCTATTTGCAGAACCTTATTGAGCATGGTTTAATATGCATCAACAAAATGAACAGGGATGGCAGCACCTTATGTCAAGAGACTGTAACATTAAATCATAAAGGAACAGTACCGTTAGTTTCCTAAGAGTGGTCATACTTATTTTGACTGAAAATATCTTGATTTTTCAAGTGCCATGGTTCCTGTATTCACACTTTATTTTTCAGAAAATTTTTCTCCTACTCAGAATTAATTTTTTGCAAGTGTTGTGAAACATCTTAGATTTAGAAATCACTGTATTTAGAAATCAGAAGGGAGACTGATCATCAGAGACGTGTTTAAAATATGCTATGCTAGTGAGAAAAAAAAATGCTCTTTAAGAGATTTGTTTTCTAGTATAATACACCAACTTATATTTATTTTAATTCTTTTCATCCCTCTCATCAGATATTCTATCATATTTACCATTGTCTTTCCATAATTTCTTATTCCTGTGTCCTTCAGGAATCTGAGGTTCTGCACTAATTATTTTCCTGTTTCCCACACCTAATCTCTACCAGTTCTTCCAATTCGTAATAATCATGAACACAGCTTCTCTTTCCTTTTTCTGACACTAAAATTAATTATTAATTATTAATTAAAATCACAGTTCATTTCTCACAATCAGATACTTAGTCTGCTAATCCAGTGATTTCTAGAAAAAACAAACAACAAACTACTGTGTCACCAGTTGGGCTTGGCTGTGGGTTTGATCCATGCTTCAGGACAGCCCTCCTGCTGCTTACATCTCATGTTTTCAGGGGGCTTTCAGAACCAGTGTCACCATGATGCTGCTAAAAGCCTTCCTTCTTTCTCTGTCTTGTCCTTTCCTACTCTGGGCTTACAGACTTGTCCAATATAAACTCCTGTTTTTCACCACAATTAATTTTCAGTCCACTCAGCAAGGACTTCTGACTCAGCAAGAGACCAGGTAACCACAAGCACCTGCATTGAGTAAATCCAGCCTCAACTCATTTCAGATGAACCTCAGCCTTAGGAGTCTGAGAGTCTGAACAATGCTACAGGATCTTGTGTTGGATAGATTTCTCCCTCTTTATCCTATACTGCACACCAAAAACTTCCCTTCAGTGCTCAGACACAGGTGCTCTAGAAGAAAGAGAAGGGCAATCTCCCCTTGGCATAAGATCCTGCTTCCCTCAGCTGCATTAGCCAAAACAAGGCAAATGTTCTGCATTACCCAGTCACTCTTTTATATGAAACATAGAGTACCCACAGGGCAAACTATGAACAACCATATAAGTCTGGCATGTTTTATGACTATTTAAATAGATATAAGATATTTTGATAGAATTTAATAAGAAACTGGTTAAACTAAATGGGAAATCCAAATTGGGATTTATTTTTTTTTTTTTTAATTTTTTTTTTCCCTCTCTTTAATTATTGCCGAAAGAGGAAGGAAGAATTTAAACTGTTTTCACAGTATTAGTTGAACAAAATCAACAAGCACCAGAAAATGGGTGAGGTTTTAATGAAAGTACAGTTTTTTGGGTAAAACTTTATTATTTTTATTGTGCATTCTTTTTTGGTGGCTTCCTGAGAGGTTTCTGGTTTTGTCTTTTATTTATTTATTTAACAAATAATTTTAAGAACTTCTACTAATTTCCTTGCAATTAACTTCCACATATGAGGCAAAGAAAATATCCTTACTACAGTTTATTTGGACCGTTGCTTTACTAATGACTTTAACAATAATCAGAGATACTTTTGCATTATTTCTCAAGAGGCTTAAAAATGACATAAATTGAGAATGAATCCATGTATTTTCAACACCTAAAGTCTTGGCCACTCTTCTTTCATCTCTTTGCAAGATAGTTAAAAGGATATTAAGACAAAAAACTTTCAATGCTTGGGATAAAGTATACTTTCCTGTCTGGAATCTTATAAAACTGTTCTATGAAATACTTTCCTTCTGAAAAATATACGTTTGTCACTGTGGCAGTAGAATGAGACTGTTGGATCTTGCAGAGAAAATTATTTCATTTTCATAAACCAGAATCTTCTTTGTTTGCTATACTAGAGAGAAATCCCAAGTTGTTAACTTATTTTATGTTCTATTTTGGACTGCTTCCTGTCAGAAGCAGTGGAGATGTTTATAAGCGGGTGTTTGTTATATAAGGAGAAATAGACAGGAAAGTTAGATTAAAGAAGTAAAACTGGAATATAGAAAAAATAAATAAACATAAGCTAGATTACTTTTGAATGGAAGAAAGAAAAGAAGAAAAAAGGCAAAATTAGTGCTTAAAAAAATTGCATGACTACTGACTGATAAAAAAAAGGATTGCATAAATATCAGTACTCTAAACACAAAGGGACCAGACACCATACTTTTGACAGCACAGTTTTGAAATAGATGTGCAGTACATTGCATATTTGGTGAGTCTTTCTGCGAAAAGGGAAAGATGCATCTGTATCTTTGACACGAAAGTTTGATTTGCTGAATATATACTGAAGGTGTCGAGTTTTATACATTCACTGCTATCCTACAACTCTGGAGCTAGTCTAAACTCAAGCAGATTAACACAATGCCAATAAAATCAACAGTTCTCTATCAACTTATATCAGCGGAGGTTCCAAAGCTTCTGGAGGGGAAAGAAATTACTCAGGTGTCACAGAAAACAGGGAAAAAACATACAAACAAACAAAAAAAAATTACCATGAAATTCACTTGAGGGTATATAAAAAAAAACAAAAACAACATACAGAACTAACTATGCTTGTTTTTAACCAGGTTCCCGAGATATCCTAAGGTAGGTATAACACTTGGCCTTCAGCTGGATCAACATGGTACAGGTCTTCCATTACTCCTCTGCCATATCTGCCAAAGCTGTGTTTGTGTCTCTTACCCTGTGGAGTGTAAAATGACAGCAGATGCCCACAGGTTGGCAACTGCATTGAGTACTGTATGTCCATCAATTATAATCGCAACATGGACACTCACCTCACATGCAGACAGCTGTGTTAAAGACAAATTAATTTGTGTATTTGTGTCTTGAGTTGATGCCCAAACATAAACATAGCACTAAGAGGAATTAAAAGACAGTAGTGCGACTTAGGATTAATATCATTGATGTGCCTTCCCATATAGCAATTTGATCCCAACATAGGTGCTTGCTAGTTTAAAGCAAGCTGAATGACTTATGATTATCTTAGCCCATGGCTGAGAGAGACTGATGAGTCAACTAATGTAATTGAAAAGAGAAAATGTGTGGTTAGGAGAGTCAGAAGGTGAGACTCAGTTAATGACCAGGGCAATAACAACTGGGGTCTCCATAAACTTTAAAAAAGTTGATTCAGCTCACCCAGTTTAGTCAGTGGGTAGATCTCTGTGCCTGAGACAGGCACTAAATTTCTTTTACATCCAGCGGAGAGAAATACAAACATATAGGGCACAGCTCATCTTTCCTAGTTTATTAGTCTACATTAGGTAGAAATAAATTTCTTCCTAACAGTGTCTATTTCTCTTTATTGGCAATAAAAAAACCTAGGGCAACTAGTTTAAATTCAGGAATCTATATTTGATCAGAGGACTCCCACCTGGGTGTCTGTAGATAATAGTGTGTCTTAGATCAGAGAGAAGCTCTGCGCCATCTGCTCCAGACAGACTTGTCTAAAACTTCAGCCCCACCAGAGGAAGCCTTTATTGGCATGCCAATTACAGGAACAGCTCTATTTATCCTTAAAGTTGCCCTGTAGGTAATGGTACTTAATTCAACCCAGTTTTTTGTGTTTGGGGTTTTTAAAAATTATATTATTACCAACAACATGAAGAAGAATAAATAGTATTTTTTAAACTGTAGCACCCATAAGCAGGAAAAGTGCAAACAGATTAAACCTATGAAAGTGAACAAATAGATAAAAAACTAGTTACTAGTCCCACCAAAATTTGCCAGTGGAGAAAAGAACATGTGTGGGAAAAAGTACTATCAATATAGAAATTGAGAAATAGTATGCAGTCAAACTAGGAAATTTAAAAAAGGATTTAGAGTTCACATTAATTACAGCTAATGCTGCTAAGGAACATAATACAAGGAAAATGGGAAAGA